>NC_068355.1:129345144-129701669 GCF_020536995.1 Dreissena polymorpha | reverse complement strand
GATGCCAATGATTCACCATTAGAGATATGACGGTAACAGTGGTCCAGAACTTGGCTCAACCAGAGTTCACCAACATTGCAACATGCACACAACCAGCAAAACATACCAAGGTACTTGGGAGAGAAAATATTTGGTGCTCATATTCAACCATTCTTGTAAAACTTCAACGCGGACAAGTTTATGGAAGTTGTGACAAAGGATTGCTCTCTTTCTTGTGAAACAGCTGGTAAGGCTGGTGATGCCCCAGATGCACTAGAAGACATTAATTTTTAGCTTGTCTATTGTATATGAAATATATATAGTGGAGCTATCCTACTCAACCCGGGATCGGCTTCCCGTAAGCGTAAGCGTGCAAATGTTAAAGTTTGCGTACTACCCCAAATATTTCCTATGTCCCTTGACAAATTCTTAAATATTTTGCATACTTCTTTACCAACATGACCCCAACTTACAAACAAGAGCAGAAACTGTATCAATCATTTTATAAGAATAATGGCCTTTTTTCCACTTAGAATATGCATATTATTAATAACTCTATGTAAAAGTTTGCGAACCACCCCAAATATTTCCTATGTCCCTTGACATATTGCTTTATATTGTGCATACTTCTTTACCAACATGACTCAAATTTGACCCTGCCTTGGGGGGTCAAAAAATTGAAAATTTGCTTATTATATAAGGCCTATTTTGTGAAAACTTTAAAATCTTACATCCTAACCATTGGGCCTAGGCTACCAAATTTGGTATGTAGTGACATCTAATAGTCCTCTACCAAGTTTGTTCAAATTATGCCCCTGGGGTCAAATTTGACCCTGCCCTGGGGGTGTCAAAAATCGAAAATTTGCTTATATAAGGCCTATTTTGTGCAAACTTTAAAAATCTCTTGTCCCTAACCGTATGGCATAGGGCTACCAAATTTGGTATGTAATGACATCTTATGGTCCTCTACCAAGTTTGTTCAAATTAAGCCCCTGGGATCAAATTTGACCGTTCCCCAGGGGTCACAAAATTGAACATATGCTTATATTGGGCCCATTTGTGCAAACTATAAAAATCTTCTTGTCCATAACCATTGGACCTATTTCTACTAAATTCGGTAGGTAGTGACATATAATAGTTCTCTACCTAGTTTGTTCAAATTATGCCCCTGGGAACAAATTTGACCTTGCTCCAGGGGTCACAAAAATGAACATATGCTTAAATAAGGCCTATTGTGTGCAAACTTTAAAAATCTTCTTGTTCTTAATTATAGAGCCTAGGGCTACTAAATTTGGTATGTAGTGATATCTAATAGTCCTCTACCAAATTTGTTCAAATTATTTCCCTGGGCTCAAATTTGACCCGGCCCCGGGGGTCACAAAACTGAACATATGACGTTTACCAGTGGAGATTACTGCGGCCGTTTGGCTGTGACCAACAACAACATCAACATCTTGTAAACATGAGATAAAAATTTAGTGCCATTTTAGGTCAGATGGTGACTGCTTACAAAGGCATTGAAGTAAGAACATATGTGTTATGAATGTTTTCTTACAACTGAAAAAAGTCGGGTTTTATTTAAATATGTTGAAAGTGACCATATATCTGGATGAAAATATTTTGGATGACATGTTAATTTCATGTCTTTTTTTGTAGTGTTAAAACCAGTTTAATAATATATTATTGATTTTAAAAACACAAACTTCCATGAACATAATTATTTCAAGAAAAGTCAATATTGATACTGCAAGGTAAACTGAAAACTTTGTATCCAAGAGAAGGTGTTGGAAATTAATGAAGTGCAATGTTTTAACTATCGTATATGCTGCTTTTTAATAACTAATGATTCCTTGTTCCATTGTGAATCGTGACTCATGAATTGTGGATATGATTGTCGATTGCTCAACCAATCCATATATATTTCTGACCATTTTATAATTTTCTTAATATAAGTTATGAATTGATCTTAGAAGTCAAATGTATGACTTAATTAAAAACATTTATAAATATAAAGAAATAATCTTTAGATTATCATAATATTCTCAGGCCTGTTGGTCTAAGGGATGTGTGGGTTGATGAGCAATTTCTCCTTTTATCACAATTATTTCTACCCTACCTGATCATTTCCTTCATATTCCATTTTAATTTAATTGACATCTGCAACCTCTTTCAAATTGGGCAAAGTCCAAAATGTGTCGTTTGGTAAAGGTTTAAGGCATTTTCATTCCTATGGGTCTTGAGAATCTGTTTCAAATCAAATGCGTAGATTTGATCGTCGGCGTCTAAAAATATGTGAATAGAAAGAACGACAATATCTTTTGGAGAGATAAATGTACCTACGTTATAAGCAAAGGACCTGTGCAACAATTCCCGGGCTTTTAAGTCTGTTTAGTTAACACGCTAGTAACTTTTTCCATTTATAAAATGCTCACCCTTCCAACTTTAAACCCCCAGTGGGACGAGGGGATAGAAAGAAAAAGTCACATGCTTGAGTACATTTCAACCCATGTGCATTGCACGTTTTTTTTTCGCAAAGAAAAACAGTGGAGCGATACAGGGCTATCATGGCCCTCTTGTTTTGAATATACAGTTATTATATATGACTTATTACTTATTAAAGATCTTTGCTAAAAGAATATACAAACAAGACTTAATATCTCGGCTATCAAAACTGATTTATATAGTTATCATTATAGTATTCAGATATTACATACTGATATCCATACACAAATTCTGGCATTCATTTATTTTCCTTGTCTTGACACTTTCTTCCAACAAATAACCACTTACTGTTAGATCAGCAATATTCGGACAGGTAAACTCTATCTAAAACCATGGTAAATTCTAACCCCATTATTGCAGTTTATGGTTTATGTATAAATATGTGAAGTACATGTATGATTATAAAATTAAGAAATTTAGAAGCACAAGATAATGTATCACTTGTGACCAACCAATAGCTTTACAATAATTTTGCAAAACAGAAATGTACATGGAGTATAAAATTTAACTTAGATTTATTGGAATGTGAAATACATTTTTAAAAGCTTAATAACAGATCTATTAACATATTTCTCTCTGACAATACTAATGGCACAAACTTGACATTGCTTATTTGATGACTTGATTTGATAACACTCTTAAATAATTATAATGGACATGCTATGCCTTAAAAATGTTCTTTGGTCCAATTATGATATTTAAAAATTATTCAGTACCCATGCTTCAATAGCTCGTATAATCAGATTACCCTACCCATTGAATACCTGAACATTGTAATATATTTATAAGATATAATCGCTCCGCAAATTTCTTTGTGTGAGTGTAGTGTCAGGCAATTTGAAAAAGATCTACAATAAATTGAATTTCTTTCATATCATACCTTCCAAATCACTCGAAGCCTTTGACTAGTAATGGCTGCAATATGAGAACCATAGCTGAAACTTTCAATTTAAAATCCACTGGTGATCAGCAATTTAACGAACTTGTTCGAACATTTGGCCATTATTGAGGAGGGCATATTTTAGTCACACCTTACCTCTAATTCTGAGTTCTTGTGTGTGTATGTGTGTGAGTATTCTGTATGAAATTAGTATCATCTCTGTAATTTGTGCATTCCTAGAAGGATTTCAATGTCATTTCATATTTATGCCCCCCTTCGAAGAAGAGGAGGTATATTGCTTTGCACATGTCGGTCGGTCTGTCGGTCTGTCGGTCCGTCGGTCCGTCCACCAGGTGGTTTCCGGATGATAACTCAAGAATGCTTAGGCCTAGGATCATGAAACTTCATAGGTAGATTGATCATGACTCGCAGATGACCCCTATTGATTTTGAGGTCAATCGGTCAAAGGTCAAGGTCACGGTGACCCGAAATAGTAAAATGGTTTCCGGATGATAACTCAAGAAGGCTTATGCCTAGGATCATGAAACTTGATAGGTACATTGATCATGACTGGCAGATGACCCCTATTGATTTTGAAGTCACTAGGTCAAAGGTCAAGGTCACAGTGACTCGAAATAGTAAAGTGGTTTCCCAATGATCACTCAAGAAAGCTTATGGCTAGGATCATGAAACTTCATAAGTACATTGATCATGACTCGCAGATGACCCCTATTGATTTTCAGGTCACTAGGTCAAAGGTCAAGGTCAAAGTGACAAAAAACATTTTTACAAAATGGCTGTCACTACAACTGAGAGCCCATATTTTATATTTGCCTGACTACAGTACAGACACAGTGTACTTAAACAAAAAGCCCGTCAGCAGTGTTCTTTTTTCTCGATGGGTGACACTTCCCGGGGGATGGACACGCTACTTACCGCGTTGTTTGGCCCTAATTCACCTTGTTTCACGATGAAAAGGAGTCGGCAACATGGGAATTGAAAATATGAATTCCGCAAACTAGGATACATTGTAAATAACCGAAATAATAAATATTCGGCCGATGGGGAAATGGCAAAAAATGACTTCGCAAACTGACAATTTGAAATTCAAAATTCAGCAATCCGGTACAAAGATAGCGACGATCACAGCTTCATTGCTTTATTTGTCCGTTTCACCAATTTTAGATTTTTAACTGTGTAGAGGTTAAACCACTTTCGACAGCTAATTGGTGTTTATCTGTTGTGTAATGCCAATAAAGTTGTGAAAAACTAAAGAGTCAGTGTTTATTACATGTATTCCCTATCAGAGCTGTATGTGTAAGAAAAATAAATGAAATTATGAAGATGATTTATATACATGCTAACGCAGTGTAACTGTTAACAGATATTCATTTTCATTTTTACCCGTTACGGTTATCAGAAAGTCCCCAGGAAGCACTTTTTTTCATAATTTGTATGACACAATAAAACATTATTTGTACATGATCGTATTGCATTTAATCTAAATAAAATTTGCTCGTCCAATGAAAGTTGTGTCCCATAATGCATTGTACTCTTTACACTTCTGATGAATGGTGTAGGCCTCAGATTTTGGTTTTTTGAGAAAAAAAAACTGTTGAAAACATGCCACCGGGGTAAATTTTGGCCATGCCCCATTACCCAGGTGAGTGATAAAGGGCATTTTTTCAATCTTGTCTAAAAAAATTCATAAATATAACAATGTTTCATTATAAATTTCTGCTTGAAAAGAGAGAATATGTATTGCTTAAATAAGGTTTATAGTAAATTAAAAACAGCGTTATTACATGTATACCCCTTTAAGCTACTGTAATCCTTTAGTTCAGAAACATTTCAAACAGCTTTATGGGGAACAAAATAATGTTCTATGGTCCAACCAGTTTGTATAATGTTTTAAAACTATTCAATATTCCCCACAGGATTTTGAATAGCTCAACAAATGAGATATTTTACACCTAAAGAAGATTCCTTTGTGTGAAATAGACATGCTCAAATATCCACAAACATTTTTTATGCTCCCCCAAAATTTATTTTGGGGGGAGCATATTGTCGCCGCTTCTTCTGTTTGTCTGTGTGTCCGTCCGTGCACAATTTTTGTCCGGGCTATTTCTCAGCAACTCATGACCGGAATTCAATGAAACTTTATGAGGAAGTTTCACTACCAAGAGGAGATGTGCATATTATCAGCGGGTTCTGGTCGGATGATTTTTCACAGAGTTATGGCCCTTTTAAATTTTCCATTAACTGTACATATAGTGCAATTCTTGTCCGGGCTATTTCTCAGCAAATAATGACCGTAATTCAATGAAACTTTATGGGAAGCTTCACTACCAAGAAGAGATGTGCGTATTATTAGCGGGGTCTGGTCGGATGTATATTCACAGAGTTATCGCCCTTTGAAATTTTCTATAAAGCAATTATTGTCCCCCCAACTACTGTGCCCTCAAGACGTTTCCTTTTATCTGAATATATAGTGCAATATTGTGACAAAAAAAAAACTTTGGGGAGCATTGATCACCGGTCTCCGACGGTTTCTTGTTTTATTATGTTTCCTTTAAGCTGAATAATGTTCAATATGATATTTAAGCAAATTAGCCAATGGTTTATTTAACCCATTCCAATAAGAATTGGAAACTTATCAACATATTATTTGTATAACTTTATGTGCAATTTGCATGTCAGATTTTTGTGAATTAGTAGCTTTGATATTGCAATTGTTTAATTACTGTAATTTAAATCATACTTACAAAACCTTTAAAATCAATGCTATTAAGTTTCTATATATGAAGAAGACGACGCAGAAGAAGAGGACAAGGATGCATTCTACGACGCCTTCAAAGTGTTTCAAAGGACATCCCCCAACACGACATGCTGATGTTGCTCGGCGACTTCAATGCTAAGGTTTGCTGCGACAACAAAGACAAAAAGAGGACCATGGGAAGACATGGAGTGGATGTGATCACCAACAACGGGGAGAGATTAGTCAATTCTGCCAACAGAACGACTTGGTCATAGGAGGGACCCTGTTCGCGCACAAGGAGATCCACAAACTTACATGGACATCACCAGAAAGCAGGACCCAGAACCAGATCGACCACATCATCATCACCTACACAAGGTCGATATATCGTATTAAATATATCATGCGTCGCCGCGACTGTCAAGAAAAATATTGTGCGTCGCCGCGACTTTTAAGAAAAATATTGTGGGTCGCCGCGACTGTCAAGAAGGACATCCCCCAACACGACATGCTGATGTTGCTCGGCGACTTCAATGCTAAGGTTTGCTGCGACAACAAAGACAAAAAGAGGACCATGGGAAGACATGGAGTGGATGTGATCACCAACAACGGGGAGAGACTAGTCAATTCTGCCAACAGAACGACTTGGTCATAGGAGGGACCCTGTTCGCGCACAAGGAGATCCACAAACTTACATGGACATCACCAGACAGCAGGACCCAGAACCAGATCGACCACATCATCATCACCTACACAAGGTCGATATATCGAATTAAATATATCATGCGTCGCCGCGACTGTCAAGAAAAATATTGTGCGTCGCCGCGACTTTTAAGAAAAATATCGTGGGTCGCCGCGACTGTCAAGAAAAATATCAAGTATCGCTTCGTGTTTCTAGTTTCGCCCTTGATGAAAGAAGTGCAAGATTATATATGGCACTATCAGGATTCCGTATGTTTTAGTATTTGCTCCTTGTTGTCCTGGGTATTGAACCCTCAGGGCAGGCAAGTCTAGTGGTTATGTTTTAGTATTTGCTTCTTTTTGTCCTGGGTTTTGAACCCCCAGTGCAATTTTTGTTTGTATGCCCCCAGTAGGGTGGAATATGGCAGTTTTACTGTTCATCCAATTGTCTGTGAAGTGAACTATTTCTAAATTTGTTAAGTGCTTGATTTAAAATATGTAATTACCACTAAATGTAGATGTAAAATGACACAATTTTCAATCGAAGTTATGTAAATGTTCCTGAATTATTTGCACATGCACTAAACCATGGCAGATTTGCAAAGCCTCTGACAAAGCAATAGATGGTTTACGTGGGTAATGTCTTTGACATATCTTTCTTTTCTTTTTTATTTGAGACATCTTCAGAAACAACGATAATTATTTGTAAAAATGGTTGAGTGTATGAGTGCACATTTGTGTGTCTGTTACTGTATGTATGTGTGTGTTCGGGTTTGTACAGACAGTAACTACATCATTCAGCACATCATTCAGCATGCAATTTTAAAATTAATAATTACAAAAGACCATCATTAGGAGGCGGTGTTTAACATGTAACACCTGTCTACCTTACTTAAAGGTCAAGGGCACACTTACAGGTCGAAGGTAAAATTTGTCCAAACTGTTACTTTGTCATTAATGGAGCAATAACTGACAACAAATGTTCACCAGTTTGTGTTAAGACCCATGTTCCCGGCTCAAAGTCAGACTAAAAGGTCAATGGTCAATCCAAACTGATACTTCAATAGTAATTATGCACTTCTTAAATAACTTGCCAAATGTGTTTAACAGTTACATGTAGAAACCTCTTTCATGTTCCCTTAAAGGTTAAGGTAACACTTAGATGTCAGTTGTCATATTTGAGCATTATACAGCTTGGCGAAACTTAAAAATGGTCACGCATAAGGCATGTCTCCCTAATAATAATTACAGCGTATTATTTTCAGGTTTGCAAAAATGATATATTTTGATGTCAGATAGATCATGTGTTATTGCTAATTTAAACAAATTCATTTCAACATGCAATGTCAGCTAAGTAACCAGTTTATGTGATTTGCATAATAATAGCGTGTTCATGTCAACTTGTCAGTGTTATAGTTTATTGTACGTGTATTTCATATTCCTTTTTATTCACTTGTTTGAGAAATGGCTGAAATAAGGAAACATCAGACTTAATCCAAAGCATAAAGTTGTCCACCAAAAATGGACTGAATACAATTTTACATTTATGCTAACTTAATGGCAGTAATAAAAAGCTTGATGGGACAGTCAAGGTCACAAAGATGGCTTGGGACAGCTCTGGTTTGTTTACACCCCTTTTCAGTGTTTACATCCTGTATGCCAAGTAATAATTACTTTACCTTATTAGTGCACATAGCTTTTTAAAGGGGTTTATGGAAAGGGGTTTTATCCTCTGTATAACACTTGCTTTTTCTTAATATTTTGTTATGTATTTCATTTTCATTTTATGTGATTCAATTGAATGATGGAATTAACAAATTCCAAAGCAGGGTATTTATCATACAAAGAAACATGATATTCCCGTGGTAACTAAATTAACATTTATAATGATATAAAAATTTAACATTTCGTAACCATATCAGCTATAATCTCTTTTCAGTCGAATAAAACTTTACTGCCATGTCATGTGGTGAATTAAAAAATAACATTTTTTTGGTGTTAATATGATACCATTAACAACTCTGTCATATAATTTTGATATCACATACCACATCAATTATGTTAATTCGTTTAGGATAGGTGGATTTATTTCAGTTGGATAGCATATATTCAGGTGTTCAGTAGCCTGGTAGGCGCCTTGTATATCATTAAAAGCGGGATAGCATCTTAAAATGTCACATTCAAATGAAATATCACTTTTCACATAGTTTATAGTCACAATGAAACATGTTTGTCTATATTTGTGTATTTGGTATTGCAGGGTATGTTTGTATCACCTGTAGTGATAGCTCTATTCTGTTTACCCTCTGTATACAAAAAACGATCTTGATGAGAAAAGACAGAAACAAACATGTACCGGTATTATTTCTGTAATGCCTTTCTATAATGGACAAAGAAATCTTGATATAATACTCTTAATTTTCTTTTTTGTTTGTATTCAGTGTACTTATTGCAAATGCTAAACCAGGAAATATGAATAAAAGTATGTTTTCATATAACCTTGAAACCTGTGTTGAAAAAGAGAATGTTTTTTTTTTAATTTAGGACAATTTTTTGGTCTGTGTAGCCCTTATTTCACTAAAATGGACATGTTTTATTTTCAATAATCAGATTTTTCTTGTGATCAGATGGCATCGAAGAGTCGAAAAATTGTTAATAGGTCAAACTAAGGATATCTGAGCTGAGATTCAATTTGTTAACTAATAATATGATTTGAAAAAATCTCAACAAGATGCTATGCAAACTATGTGTAATTTACTGATATTTTAGTCATAAAGCACAGTGTATTAGAATTTATCATACCACCACATTGATATCTGCCTGATAAAACGTTGCATGATATATTTTTAGCTCACTTGAGACTAGAAGCACATGAGGACGCTCCAACCCAGCCCTCAAACCATAATCTGGGACAAGACTATACGCACATGAGGACGCTCCAACCCAACCCTCAAACCATAATCTGGGACAAGACTAGACGCACATGAGGACGCTCCAACCCAACCCTCAAACCATAATCTGGGACAAGACTATACTCACATGAGGACGCTCCAACCCGACCCTCAAACCATAATCTGGGACAAGACTAGACACACATGAGGACGCTCCAACCCGACCCTCAAACCATAATCTGGGACAAGACTATACTCACATGAGGACGCTCCAACCCAACCCTCAAACCATAATCTGGGACAAGACTATACGCACATGAGGACGCTCCAACCCAACCCTCAAACCATAATCTGGGACAAGACTATACGCACATGAGGACGCTCCAACCCAACACTCAAACCATAATCTGGGACAAGACTATACGCACATGAGGACGCTCCAACCCAGCCCTCAATCCATAATCTGGGACAAGACTATACGCACATGAGGACGCTCCAACCCAACCCTCAAACCATAATCTGGGACAAGACTATACGCACATACTCTGGGACAAGACTATATGCACATGCTCAAAGCCCAGTTTTCCCAAAACGCGACTCAAATTTTAATGCTTCTCTTACTACATAGAAACCATACAGTGTGAACTTCATTTCAATTTGTAACCCTGATATAGTGATCAGTTATCTCAGCAGTCTCAAACATCTCACTTTTCATTATTCCCCTCAAAATCAGCATTCATATTGGCCGTAAAGAATGTCATAGTGGTATAAAATTGCATAAGCTAAAATTCACCAATCCATACAACTCCATCATCAGACATTCAGTTGCAACCATCCGTTATATATATGAAATTTATGCAACTTTTAATTTATTCAACGTTTTCAAATAAATGAAATTCTTAACATATCATATCTTATTATCCATTCATTTGTAGCCGACCGTCAAATATATATCATACATCAAAACATGATACAAAATATATCAAATTTAAAACGCATTTCTACCGAACAAATGTTAAAACATATTCTAGGTCAATCACATTAAATTAAATATATACCCTACAAACACATAACTTTTGTTTATTATAATTTCTCAAATATCAAACATATTTTTTATAGGTCAATGACACAAAATTTTAACCCATTTATGCCTAGCGTCCTGAAAAAAAGGACTTTGCAAACAGCGTAGACCCAGATGAGACGCCGCATGATGCGGCATCTCATCTGGGTCTGCGCTGTTTGCTTTAAGGAATTTCTGTAAGAAATATTCTAAATATAGAAATAAATATACTAGACATCCCTAATTTTGGAAATAAATTGATCCAATCTAGAAGGATGGGAGAGTCCACTTGGCATAAATGGGTTAATGACTATTTGATTGAGAACATTACATCAACAAATAGCCTTCATCAGCTAACCAAACTGATGCGCTCCCCTGTCTAATTGGGGATTAGCATGTGAGAGCATCATATGTCAGCGCTAATTAGATAATTAATCTATTTCCAACCGTAATTAATTTATGTATGAAAGGTCTTGTATTAGCAAGGTGTCCCATCAAGCAAATGACACACTTAAGATCAACCCTTTGCATGCTGGGAAATTTGTCGTCTGCTAAAATGTTGTCTGCTTAATTTCTTAAATTAGCATTTTCTTCGATTTTTTTTCAAAAAATACTATCAAAATAGCAAACAGTTTGGATCCTGGTGAGACGCCACGTTCTGTGGCGTCTCATCTGGATCCAAACTGTTTGCAAAGGCCTTCAAAATTTGGTTCCAGCACTGAAAGAGTCAAACAAACCATCAACCACTTTTTCAAAGGTGTATCATGACCCAGCAGAGGTTTGTATAACCCAGCTATGCAGGTTTATGACAATAATACAATGACCCTGTCACAATTTCCGTTGAAGTATTGCATTATTGACTCTATCATTACTTTGTATAATGATTGGGTTATGATAGTATAGGTATTGATGTTTGTGTTAATTTGTATGGTATGCCAGTAGTGTAAATGTTGTAGTTTACATTAATCCTTTGCCAGTTTGTTTTCTGTTTTCTTTGGTTGGATTCTTATTGAATGACACTTAATTGTGTGTATTCTTTTACTTGATTTCTCATTATTTGGCAAGATTGTATTTCTTATTCTGTGACTGGATTCTTTATTCTTTGACTTGATTTCTCATACAATTTAGCAATTTTGACTGTATTCTGTATTTCATATTCTGTGACTCCTAGCTGGTTTTATTAATCTTTGACTTGATTTCTTATTAAGTGGATTCATGGATTGGATTCCCTATTCTTTCAATGGAATCTAAAATCCGTCCTTTTTGTCTGAATTCCCATATTATTTGACTGGATTATGTATTATTATATGTTTTTTTACTGTCTTACTGAATTTCTTGTTTATGCTATATACTTTATTAATGTACATAGCTGGATTCCTCATTTGTTTTCTTAAATCTGTAAGCTTAGTAGTCTTTGGCTTCATTTCTTATCCTTTGGGTTAATTCTTAGATCATTTTGCTAATTTTATTCTTTGGATTAATTACAATTTGTTTGTCTGGATTCTGTGTTGGCTTCATTTATTTATTACCTTCCATTCTTTGACTTGATAGGTTTCTATGTCTATACTGCACTCTTGGGATGTATTGATATGGTTTGGTTATGTCATCAGCAAACTTATGATTTGTTTGAACTGGGGTAACATAAACATTTAGTGCCTGTTGATGTTAAAGAAGGATGTCTAATGCTTTATCCTGGCAACTATCAACCAACCACATGCTGTTGTTTCAATCGCTTACTTTCATTTTATGAAAGTCCAATGTTTACTTCATGCATTTACTTCATGTGTGTTGTAAAGTACATTTTTAAAGTACATTTCTTTTAGGATGGAGATAAATTATTTTACCCTTTCCCACTCAGAAGCAAAGTGAAAATGGCTGTGTGCAAACAGCATAAACCAGAACAGCTTGCGAGTTACTCGAGTCACTTGTGGACTGTTCAGGTTTTATGCTGTTTGCTGCTCATCAGTATCTAAGGGATGGAAATGAAGCCTTTAAAACATGAATTCAAAGGTAAAAAATGGCCATAAATGAGCTTGTCCGGGCCATGACTATGTTGTTCATTGTGAGATTTTAAAATCATTTGGCACATTTGTTCACCATTATTGGACGGTGTGTCGCGCGAAAGAATTACGTCGATATCTGCAACGTCAAGTTCACACTGTGAGTTCAAAGGTCAAAAATGGCCATAAATGATCTTGTCCGGGCCATTACTATGTCATTTATTGTGAGATTTAAAAAAAAACTGGTACATTTGTTCACAGTCATTGGACGATGTGTCATGCGAAAGAATTATGTCGATAACTCCAAGGTCTAGGTCACACTTGGAGTTCACAAGTAAAAAAATGGCCATAAATTTGGACGGCATGTCGTGCGAAAGAATTCAAGATTTCAAAAGTCGAAATGGCCATAAATGATAATGGCATTATAATTATAAAAAATCGCCATAAATTTAATTCTCTTGTTTTGTAAAGACAGCATGCAAAATAGTCTGTGTCAATGCGGCACGTGGGGGTATACATCACGTCTGTGACAAAGCTCTAGTTTGCTTAGTAAAGATCTTCATTAACTTTTGTTCAACAAAATAATGGGAGAATGTAGAATATAATCATCGTACCTTTCTGTTGGTGCATTGGTTTTTAGAGCCTTGCATTTTCCTTTAATTTATAAAGGTCATGATATTTCAAACTGTGTTATAGAGTCCCACTTTTGTCAAATAACCCTGAAAATTAGGTTAAACAAGAAGATTACTCATATTTTAATTTATTAATGTGTCATATAATGAAATACAGCATTCTCTTTGCTCCATTATATTATTTTGTATAAAAAGTAGTTTTTTTGTGTCTTAATGTGATTGTATATTTATGATGCATAAAACATGAATACTTTTCACTGTCAAACTATCGTTCTTGCAATTTTATTTTCAGAAATAGTATTTTTTGTGAACACTTAATCTAGTGAATATAATGCTTTTCTTATTGCAAACAAATGTTGTTGTTTTTTACGTTATGTATGAATGACTTTTACTTTATTTCCAGACTGCCGAATGTTTGGTCAGGAAAAAGCATCCCACAATGTTGCGACAGGCCCATGTTTCAGTTTATCGAGAGTAGTCGTGAAACACAGACTTCTGATTCATGGAGTGCGGCAAACATATCTGTGCGACTCGTTCACTCCACTGTAAAGACCCGCACGGCATTAAACTGGATATCATCCGACGTTTGCAAACGATGGCTGCATGAGGTCTGCGTCTCACAACCTACATCCCAAGATAGCTTTGTGTGTGATGTTTGTATTGCACAATATAGTTGATGTATTGAAACCAGGCTTTAAAAATAAATCAAGGTCAACTACAATTTAAAATTAAAACTAGAAATGGCGCGGCAGAGGCCGACGAGTATCCCCACGCCGCATGTTTGACCCAGGGGCGCCCTAGGTTTGGTAATGGGGCCATGCATAGTCGAGGCTTTGTTGATTCTGGTGGCGGTGAAAATGTTAAAATCGAAGTCCTTAATACAAGAGTAAAATTCACTTGGATTTAGGTCCTCATCCTGCTCTCCTAAAAAATCTAATACTGAATCAACTTCACTGACGTCCATTATGTACATATCATCCTCATTGGAATGAGATGGCTGAACTTGCTCTGTTATAGCCAATCTTCATGCTTCTGCTTTGGAAAAGTTATGTTTTGGGGTTAAATGGTTGACTAAATAGTAGCGTCTCAGAAATTTTATATCGCAATCTTGTACACAACAATGAAAATGTTAAATTTCATGTCTGTCATTGATGTGCCTGTTCAAGAGTCCTTTTTGCTTTAAATTGTTTGTCACATTTTTCACACTTGAACATTTTGAAAGATTTTCATAATGAGTCTAAAAGTGTGATTGAACAAATTGAAAGTTTCAGCCCTTTTATAGATTCTTGAGGCGCTATTCCATGAGTTTCTCATGCTTTTTATGCTTGACTGCATTCTATCTCTTCTCTAAAATACAGGTGTCCCTTTGCACCAATATTTTATAATCCCTTGTATAAACATTAGATGGATGAGCTAAACCATTTCACAGATGAATAAACACAAATAATTGACTACTAAATACATCTCTGCGCCACTACTGTGTAACTCTATATATGTTTTCAATACACAAGCTTCATTGTTGAATAATTCCTTTGTCCGATGAAAATGCTTGCACTTCTTCTGATTGAGTAGATAACCACTTAATAGATTTCGAAATTTAAACGCGGACCTTAAGTTCAAGGTCAAGGTCACAGGGGTCAAAACTTTTTAATGCGCATGGAAAGGTCTTGTCCAGATACACATGCATACCAAATATGAAAGCAATATCTGAAGGTACACAGTAGGTATGAGCCTTTTTCGAATCGTGTTTGCAGATTTCGAAACCTAAACGCTGGCCTAAAGTTCAAGGTCAAGGTCACAGGGGTCAAAAATTGTATGCGCATGGTAAGTTGTTGTTCAGATACACATGTATAGCAAATATTATACCAATATCTGAAGGGACACAGTAGTTATGAGCCTTTTTCGAATCGCGGTCGCAGATTCAGAAACCTGAACGCTGACCTCAAGTTCAAGGTCAAGGTAGCATGTACAAAATTGTATGCGCATGAAAAGATGTTGTCTAGATACACATACATACCAAATATGACAGCAATATCTGAAGGGACACAGTAGTTATGAGCCTTTTTCGAATCGCGGTCACAGATTTCAAAACCTTAAAACTGGCCCAAAGTTCAAAGTCAAGGTCACAGGGATAAAAATTTTCATGCACATGGAAAGGTGTTGTCCAGATACACATGCATACCAAATATAAAAGCAATATCTGAAGGGACACAGTAGTTATGAGCCTTTTTCTAAATCGCGGTCGCAGATTTCGAAACCTGAAAACTGACCCCAAGTTCAAGGTCATAGGGGTAAAAAAATTGTGTGCGCATGGATAGGTGTTGTCTAGATATACATACATACCAAATATGAAAGCAATATCTGAAGGGACACAGTAGTTATGAGCCTTTTTCGAATGGCGGTCACAGATTTAGAAACCTTAAAACTGACCCAAAGTTGAAGGTCAAGGGTAAAAAATTGTATGCGAATGGATAGGTGGTGTCTAGATACACATGCATACCAAATATGAAAGCAATATCTGAAGGGACACAGTAGTTATGAGCCTTTTTTGAATCGGGGTCGCAGGAAAATCACTGACCCGGCCCCACCCTGACCCTAATAACTTTTGGCCAAGGGGTCAGATCAAAATTCCGTCGCTGTCACCGTCGTATATATGCTCATAGCTACCATGTGTGTAAGTTTCAAGGTTCTAGTGCTAATAGTGTAGGAGATAATAGTGTCCAGGACGGACAGATAGACAGACGGCGGAGCTAAACACAATATCCCCACGCTTTTAAAAAAACATGGGGATAAAAAAAAGGGTAAAGATGAGTACTAAAATTTTGTGTGTACATGGTTTACCTGCATAAATAGTTTGAAATTGCATATATATTTAAATTTTAGAACAACAAAGTAAATGTTGAAAATGGTTCATGATAGTTCTTTGTATATTGTTAAATCACTCATTTTAGGGCAATTATAATTTTTTGTTTAAAAAGGCAATCTTACTCAACATCTGCGGATTTAAGGTGATACATGTATTGATACTGATTTTAAGTTGATGCCATGTTTTATACAGATAACTTGAATGTACCGATAGTTTTCAATTCATTGCTTTGTAACTGAAATAATGAATTTTTTACCACCTTCCTGTTACTTTTAATTTAGTGTTTTGTGGAAAATGAGATTTTCATGTTAAAAAGTATGCATTATTCAAGATAGATTAAATCAAAGACAACTGTTGATACCTGCACATGGATATTTCATTCCTTATGTGTGTAATTTCCTATCCTTGACATGCATAAGTAATCATGTAAGAAACAATTTGTTTGCAGCTGGTTGTTACTGCATGTGTAATTTCTATTCAAAATGATGGTTTTAATAACAT
Source organism: Dreissena polymorpha (assembly GCF_020536995.1). Lineage (NCBI taxonomy): Eukaryota > Metazoa > Mollusca > Bivalvia > Myida > Dreissenidae > Dreissena > Dreissena polymorpha. The sequence continues at coordinate 129,684,919 of NC_068355.1, read as the reverse complement.
GTGATTCAATGAGAAATGCATTTCTCAACTGAAACATTTCTTAATTTATATATAAATCATATTTACTATATCATGTGCTCATGCATACATGTTGCTTATTGTTGATGTCTTAATAAACCAAGAGTATATTATCAATATGTGTTGTTGCTCGAAAATATGTTTTTGTAGCAGGAAGTGCTTTGGGCTCGATTAATCTGAGAACTCAACAAAATATTAATAAAATCCTTCTGTGCCTTTTAGTTCTGAAAACAGAAGTAGCCAGTTGGTATTACACATCTCCTAAACAAGTACAGCACAATGAAACTTAAGGTCCTAAAATCATAAATTTTATAAAATCTTTATATCCACACAAAAAAATTGATGATTGTGGTGCTCAGATTGCAAAACCACCTGTTTGGCAAAAATAATGCAGATGGTTAGATTATGATAAGTGCAAGAAAAAAATAATAACTCTGGAGATAATAATTGATATGATAATCATTGCTTGACAGAATCACAATTGACCTAGATACTTATTTATGTAGTGATGTATTTTTCAATGAGTGCCTTAAGATTCCAAAAACATATTGACTTAAAATAAATAATCGCGATGGCGGAAATGACTTATCATTTCATGTTTATGAACCGGTTTTAAAATACTTTGTAGACTTATCTGCTAGGCGGTGAGGACTTTTAGACCACCTGATAAAATTCAACTATATTTGCCCTAGTTCAGTAATCGACTAAAGATATGCTAACATAATACTGATGACTGATGAGTCTGTTGTGTCTTATATTCTCAATGCTACTTAAAATATTAAGTCCATTTCAAAGTTTAGACTAATAAAAAGCAAATTCGTTAAATTAATATCCCCCGCCAAATAAATTTTGATTATTGATGGGTGCAGAACTAACAGAAAAGTTTATTTGAAGGGTTGTACCCTTATCCCACTTATTAAAAAGTTACAGCATAAAAAAAACAACAATTGGCAATAACTCTTATTTAAGACAGTGTAGGGTTATAGATTTTGTGCATGACACCTCTCCTTATGATATCTTAACATCCAGTTAATTTCATCTTAAAATTGTGTATAGTATCTGTGATATAGTCCTGAAAAGTAACGTCAGACTGTTCATGTCACTTATTCTCATTGACAATTATACACCCATGAAATTTCATGTTGAAATCTTGTATTAATAGTTTCTGGGATATAGCCCTGAAAAGTTACATCATACAAAAACAACAAAGGGCAATAACTCTTATTTAAGAAAGTGAAGGGTTATGGTTCTTATGCATGGTTCTATAAATGAGATATAGCCCTGAAAAGTTACATCATAAAAAAAACAATAACAAGAAAGGGTAATAACCGTTATGTAAGAAAGTATACGGTTATGGTTCTTGTGCATTGATAATTATACACCCATGAAGTTTCATGTTAAAATCTTGTATAGTATCTGAGATATAGCACTAGTTACATCATACAAAAACAACAAAGTGCAATAACTCTTATATCAGAAAGCGACGGGTTATGGTTCTTGTGCATGGCACCTCTCTTCAGCTATATTTATACACCCATAAAGTTTCATGTTGAAAACTTATATTGAGTTTCTGAGATAGAGCCCTGAAAAGTTTGTGAGTGACTGCACTGACAGACACACCGACGGTACGTTTAAGTATATTTAGCGTACCGGGGGTACATTAAAGTATACTTAAGAGTACACGGGGTACTTGAAAGCATTACCCGAGCCAAACCGACAATTACCAATCAAGCTTATTGACAAATAAATAAATGATGATAGTGGTAATTATGATTGTGTGAAATATAATACAATAGTTTTCCTGAATTGAGTGTACATGTGAATTAGCTAAAGTAATGATAAAAACACTGATTGGGATTATACATTTCTGGAATATATATATATAATCTGAAAATATTTTCTTAAATCAATGTTATATCTTTGTATTAAAACACTGAAACACTCATGACTGTAAATTAGGCATTACCATATTTCTTTACAACGTTATGCATGTACATCATCGATATATATAACATTTAAAACGAAAATCGTTTTAAAATTCAAATGTTTGCATGGTGTTAGAACTACTGTTTTGATATCTTTGTTGTGAACAACGTGTTTAGGTTCAACGTCCGAAAAAAAGATGTCCGAAAATAACTGCAAGCTGTTAAAACGCGAAATTAAGTTGAATTGAAACAACATTGCGTTAAATATTATTTTTCATCAATCTGACATTTTTCACGGCGACTGATCGGTGAAATCTCACGGGGTACTATGAAAATCGTCAGATTTCCGATTTATGTGACAGATCTCACGATCAAACAATATTCACGCTACACCGGTCTATTTCGTTTCCGTAGAGATAGCTTATGTCGTCCGTTTGAAAGCTTAAATTTGATTGGCTGACGGGTTCAATGGCTTTTTCTAAAAATAAATGCTTCTCGCGCAGCATATTGCTGCTCGAGCAGGGATTTTGCTGCTCGAGCAGCATTTAAATGCTGCTCGACCAGTAAATTGCTGCTCGAGCAGCAATATGCTGCTCGAGCAGCATTAAATGCTGCTCGAGCAGCATTTTTTTCTGCTCGAGCAGAAGTTAAAGTTTCGACCCCTTTGGTGCGCCATACATTTCCTCCCCATCACACAAACTTGTCACCGCATTAATCAGCTCATACTGCGTCAGACACCCACCATGATACCAGCATTCACACCCGTCACTATGGGATACCAAAGGGGTCGAAACTTTAACTTCTGCTCCAGCAGAAAAAAATGCTGCTCGAGCAGCATTTAAATGCTGCTCGACCAGCAAAATGCTGCCAGAGCAGCAAATTGCTGCTCGACCAGCATCTTTTCTGCTCGAGCAGAAAAATCCTGCTCGACCAGCATTTATTTTTAGATTATGGCATTAGCCAATCAGAACTCTTGTTATATTTGCTATTTGCTGAAAAACTGGTTTGTTTGGAAAAAATGGCTGCCGCCATGATGGTGCCTTTTTCACATCTTCTGCAAGTTAATGTGACGACCTGTTTAAAGTTTAACATTGACACGCGGTAAGTGCTTTATATTTTGGCTGCAAACTGGCCGATCAAAAAATAGTTTCCATTCGTTAAATAAGAAAATCGATCATAAATGTCTAACGGCTGTTAAAGCTTTTGCGAAAATCACGACGATGACTGATAAGAATGGCTCAATGGGTGCGCAAGTGTAGGTTCTCTGTTTCTATCGATTTACTTACTTAATGATTCTTTATAATTGCTTCCGACACAGGTGCCGATTGCCTGTGATTGTGCCTTTCTGGTTAACATTGTTTACGTTTCTCGTTCTCCCCATACATGTATATCTGCTGTCCTAACTTTGACAATTATCCAAAATATCATGTCTGTTAACCAGTTCTCAGTGCCCCAGATAAGCTGCGTATCTGCGTCTTTCACCCTATTAAAATGTTTAAAAATGCAAAGAAGTACAATATCATGCGTATTGAAAACGCAACCAATTTGACTTTTACGCAAATTCGTAAAATTTACGATACAAAAGCTTCGATCAAAAATGCTTTGCACATTTTAGGTATTTTCTCTTTGGAATTATTATCGTAACGCGGTGACACTTACATTCAGCAAGCTCAGCAAACGGTCATAGTTATTCAAACGCTATGCGTTTTCAATCTGACTTAATTCGTCGCTCATAGTGCATGTATTGGTAAAGCGTCTGTACTTTCAGTTTCTATTACGATGCGAAATAAAAATAGGTAAGAGAGGTCGAAAGACGTCCGAGATTGTTGCGCCAAAATATCAGCCGATCACAAACTTTTTCGAATAAAGAAAGCAAGAGCCAGTTCCGAATCATTCGTGATATCGATTTTGTTAGAAACTGTGTATACAGCAATTGAGTTGACATCCAAAAAACACGATGGAAAGTCTGTGACTGAACAAACCTGTCAAAAGTATAAAAAGGCATGTCCTTGGTTAGAAATTGTCGACATTTTTTTTAAGTTTTTATCATGGACAGTTTCAAGGATTAAAGATCTTACGAAACATCAGTTTATTAAAATTTATGATGATAGTTTAAAGTTCTATTGAATCAATACAAGTGTGCAGCGTCAACAGAAGTAAAACCAGCAATTATTTTAAGGTATGCATTTGTATTACTCATTTCACTCTATTTGAAGAATGGAATCACCCTATTTTTCAAAATCAATGGATGAAAACCCTATTTCCCAAATAATTATCTGGGACACTGCAGTTCTCGAGGACTTTTCTCAATTTCAATGTAAATTATTTTTCACAGAGGCCAACAGGTAAAATGTGAGTTGTGTCTGAATTACAAGTTGTTTAATTTTTTCATAATTGAAATGTTTACAATTTACCATTTATTGAATAACTTGGCAGTGTATAATTAAGTTCTGGGATGTTATTTTCAGCTCTGAACTGCGAAAAAATTGCATAATAATTACACTGGTGGCACTATAATGAGTTACCTTTCATCTGTCCTTCCATTTAAATGTCCCTTTTGCAGACTTCCCCAAACTTTGCAGAAAGAGTTTAGGCATTGTATTACACACTCATTTTAACCATGGCATGCTATTGTACAACATGTCTTGTCGGAAATAATCTTAGATACAAAATATTTGCAGGAAATAATTTTTCCATTGCGAATCGTTTGTATCTTTTTATCTTTATTCAGAAATGCCCCTCTTAAGAATAATGTCATATATAGCTGGTTTAGAATTAAGGAGGTTTGATATGTCCTAACAGCATTTATCATGTCATTTACTGTACTTCTTAACCTACGTGTATTTGAATATTCAGTCCCCATATAACTACGCCCATATGTTGTGGACATTTTCATACAAGAATACAAACAGGAATATGTACATGATATGTCTTGATCAATGTTTTTATGTACATGTATACCAATGCAAAAGTAGATTTTAATTTAAGTGAAAACCCAAATTATGTACATTTGCATCACAGGAGCTCTGGTGTCGTGAGGTTGAGGAAACTAGTTTTGAATCTAAAACATTAAGCATCATGGACTAAAAACTGAGAAGCCAAGTCAGACACCGCTCAATGTAAAATAATCTGTCAGATGTTTGGTCTGACAGGCTAGGAAATTCTGTCAGACTGAAGGATAATTTCTGGATTTCACTTATTAGCATACCTGATAAAAGCATATTTCTGTTATAAGCATATAGAATGTCAAAGCACAGATTAATTCCTTTAAATGTTAATGTATTTTTCTTCTATTAATAGCATAATTTTTACCCCCAATATTCAGAATTCACTTAAAGTCTTTATAGCATAGAAATTTCTCAGAATGCCAAGAAAATATGCTTTAAATATGTTAAAATATGCTCAAATGCAAATGCAAATACCTAAGAATACAATTCCATTTGATAAATAGTTATCTTAAACATCAATCATATACAATGTTGCATTTAAATTTCACTTTGACTATCAATTATTAACAGATTTGACTTATTGTATGCCCCCAGTTGCTATATTTATGCTAAAATGTGTGTTCCTGTTAATAGCGTATACCTGTTATTAGCATAATTTTTGCTGACATGGTATGCTAAGAACAGGAATCCACTGTAGCAACATATTAATCAGGAATTATGGTTTGAATCCGTGAACTATTATTTTTAATGGTGAAAGAAAATCTCCATGGCGCGTTTTCAAAAATTCCTTATCAAGCTCGGTAAAAGAACACACAGATTAGCACATTTATTACAGCGCCAACTTCCGGGTAAAAATGATTGATTTTTATATTCCGTAAAGACAAAAGCCGCATCATATCATATGGGTGATTTAAAAAATAATAAAGCCTAAATAAAACATGCATTTATTTTCTTACCATTAAGCATGTTTGAGTTCTTTTTCTATCTTACAGAAGTGTTTGAAAGTGATTAACTTAAATGTGAAAATTCTTCTCAATAACTTGCTTCATTAACAAAATATATTGAAAAATATCCTTAAAATTGCCCCAAGCGTACTGGTTTTGCGTGATATTTTATGTAAACGGCAATTTTCAATTCTATACTTCAATAAAACTTTCAGAAATATAAGGTATTGCCAGATTTGTTTGTTTTGGATTAAGCTTCAACACCTTATTTCGGAGGCATTTTTTCTGTATTATATATGACTAAGTTACACAAAGTTAAAGCAGGTTTTCATCTGGGGACTCGAGAAAATATCATAACACATTCTATTTAAAAGGCCGATTCTAATCAGTTTGTATTATACATCAGCGGCTCGACTAGAGCCAATCAAAAGACTTGCTGGAATCTTCAAGCCTCATTCGGTTAAACTCATCGTTCATTGCTACACTTTTGGCTCGTACACAAGATGGTTCGTGCTTATCGTGATTCGCGTATGCGTTAACGGATACAGTTCAGCAATGCGTCCGAGTGGACGCACATATTTCAAAACGATGCGTCTATTTCGATATTTGTGCGTCATAGACGCGGGACGCACATGTAGATTATACCCTGGAATAACTAAATCAACAAAAGGTTACCAGACAACAACTTTTGAATGACCCACGTTCATTTGTTCCCTTTTAAAACACATTAAATTAAAAATTAATATTTATTATAATGTGATACATTGTAATGGTTTAATTACACTCTTAGCATTGAAGTGCAATTTTATGCCTGGGACTTCCAAATTTAATGCTTACAAATGGCTAACATGAGGAGGCTGAACTCAAAGGTCAAGGTCGCACTTACAGGTCAATAGTCAAACATGGCTATTAACAGGTTGTGTTTGACATAAGCGTAGTTTTGAGACAAAAGTGGAATGTGGGGGCAACTGTGCCTTATGAACACGTCTTTTTTTAGGTCTATCATATTTTTCTTTTACTAAGTTCATGCCTTCTATCAGGTAAATTTGTGTCCGTGAACTCATATGAGCTCTTGAGGGCCATCATGGCCCGCTTGTTATGTTAAATAGCTACTTTATTTCAAAAATCTGTTAAATTGATAATTTTTAGATGTGTGAAAACAACACAGTCTTCAATTGGTATTAGTCTAATTAAGTCTACAACAAACATTTGACATTTTGCAATACATGTATAGCAAAACATTAATTTGTATTTAATGAAATTTTATATAATACAGTTTTGAAAATGTCAATATGTGTGTCACACAAATAATAGAACATACATTATGCCACAGTGGATGGTTGGTGTTTGAGACGCAGTTCGTAGTTCGGAAGACGCGCAAAAGCAACTCACAAAGTGTTGATTATTTTAGTGTTTATTTTCATAAAGTACTCAATTAACAGCAATAATAACAATTATCTTTAGATAACACAGTTCTGACACACAATATTTATTGTTTAGTTAAATTAATGTTTGTTTAGAAGAAATGTTTTCTTGTTATGTTTAATGCAATTTATATATGTATCACAGAATAACACAAAGTCAAGTAAACAAGGACATGACACATTTTTATCCCCCGCCAAAGGCGGAGGGATATAGTTTTGGTGTTGTCCGTCAGTCTGTCAGTCTGTCATCTGTTAGTCCGTCCATCACAAATTTTTCAGGTCTATATCTCAGAAACTATAATTATAAGATTGCATCATGAAAATAAATGAATTTATAGATATCAATGAGGAGAAGTGCCGTGCAGAAGAACCATAACCCTACACTTTCTTAAATAAGGGTTATTGCTCTTTGTTGTTTTTGAATGATGTAATTTTTCAGGGCTATATCTCAGATACGATACAAGATTTCAACATGAAACATCATGGATGTATAGATATTAATGAGGAGAAGTGCCATTCCCAAAAACCATAACCCTTTACTTTCTTAAATGAGAGTTATTTCCATTTGTTGTTTTTGTATGATGTAACTTTTTAGGGCTATATCTCAGATATGATACAAGATTTCAACATGAAACTTCATGGGCGTATATATATTAATAAGGAGAAGCTCCATGCACAAGAACCATTTCCCTACACTTTCTTAAATAAGAGATATTGCCCTTTGTTTTTTTGTATGATATAACTACAAAAAGGTAAGAAAAGGCACAACCCTACAAATAAGCTTTCTTTTAGTTATTCACCCATCAATAAACAAAATTTAGCTGGGGATATCAATTAAACGAATTTTCTTGTTGTTTTTATTTTAAAAGTGAAGACTTAATATAAAATTTATTTATCAAAATGAAGACTTGCCCAAAATTAGTTGTTTGCAAATAAGAATTTCCCCCAAAAAATCTTTATATAATTTAAAGTGAGGACTTAAGACACACAATTTATTTGATGAAAATATAGACTTGTCCTACAATTATTTTTTTTGAAAATAATAATTTTCTCAAATAAATGTGAGAACTTGATACACAATTCATTTGATCAAAAAAATACTTTTCCTTTAATTAAAATGTAGTTTTTTTTAAATAAGATTTTTCTCAAAAACATTCTTATCAATCAAAATGAGGACTTTACACAGAACTTATTTTATTATAAAAGTGAGGACTTGACACACAGATTGATTTATCATAAAAGTTAGGACTTAATACACACTTCATTTTATCAAAATGATGATTTTCCCTTTAATTAGTTATTTCAAAATAAGATCTTTCTTTAAAAATTAATGCAATCAAAATGAGGACTTTACACAAAACTTATTTTATTATAAAAGTGAGGACTTGACACACATATTGATTTATCATAAAAGTGAGGACTTGATACACAATTCATTTTATCAAAATGATGACTCCAGTTTTTTAAAATAAGAACTTTCTCAAAAAAATTCTTATCAATCAAAATGAGGACTTTACACAAAACTTATTTTATTATAAAAGTGAGGACTTGACATACAATTGATTTATCATAAAAGTGAGGACTTGATACACAATTCATTTTATCAAAATGATGACTTGCCCTTCAATTAGGTTTTTTGAAAATAAGAATTAACCTCCAAAAACTCTTTATTTCATCAAAATCAGGACTTAACATACAATTCTTGGCAAGCATGTTTTATTAATCATTTCCTTAATACAATAATTAGATGGACACTGGACAGTTATGTAGATTGATGTTGTGATTAAACGTGGCTTTCGATTTTGTGATGCAGGAGATGATGCCAATGATTCACCATTAGAAGACATGACGGTAACAGTGGTCCAGAACTTGGCTCAACCAGAGTTCCACCAACATTCCGACATGAACACAACCAGCAAAACATACCAAGGTACTTGGGAGAGAAAATATTTGGTGCTCATATTCAACCATTCTTGTAAAACTTCAACGTGGACAAGTTTATGGAAGTTGTGACAAAGGATTGCTCTCTTTCTTGTGAAACAGCTGGTAAGGCTGGTGATGCCCCAGATGCACTAGAAGATATTAATTTTTAGCTTGACTATTTTATATGAAATATATATAGTGGAGCTATCCTACTAACCCCGGTATTGGCTTCCCGTAAGCGTTAGCGTGCAGATGTCAAAGTTTGCGTACTACCCCAAATATTTCCTATGTCCCTTGACATATTTCTTAAATATTTTGCATACTTCTTAACCAACATGACCCCAAACCATTTTGTAAGAATAATGGCATTTTTTCCACTTAGAATATGCACATTATTAATAACTCTATGTTAAAGTTTGCGTACCACCCCAAATATTTCCTATGTCCCATGACATATTGCTTTAATATTGTGCATACTTCTTTACCAACATGACTCAATTTGACCCTTCCTTGGGGGGGGGGGGGGTCAAACAATTGAAAATTTGCTTAAATAAGGCCTATTTTGTGAAAACTTAAAAAATCTTAACGTCCATAACCATTGGGCCTAGGGCTACCAAATTTGGTATGTAGTGACATCTAATAGTCCTCTACTAAGTTTGTTCAAATTATGACACTGGGATCAAATTTGACCCTGCCCTGGGGGTGTCAAAAAATCGAAAATTTGCTTATATAAGGCCTATTTTGTGCAAACTTTAAAAATCTTCTTGTCCTAAACCGTATGGCATAGGGCTACCAAATTTGGTATGTAATGACATCTTATAGTCCTCTACCAAGTTTGTTCAAATTAAACCCCTGGGATCAAATTTGACCGTTCCCCAGGGGTCACAAAATTGAACATATGCTTATATTGGGCCCATTTTGTGCAAACTATAAAAAATCTTCTTGTCCATAACCATTGGGCCTATTTCTACTAAATTCGGTAGGTAGTGACATATAATAGTTCTCTACTTAGTTTGTTCAAATTATGCCCCTGGGAACAAATTTGACCTTGCCCCAGGAGTCACAAAAACGAACATATGCTTAAATAAGGCCTATTGTGTGCAAACTTAAAAAAATTTCTTGTTCTTAATTATAGAGCCTAGGGCTACTAAATTTGGTATGTAGTGATATCTAATAGTCCTCTACCAAATGTGTTCAAATTATTCCCCTGGGCTCAAATTTTACCCGGCCCCGGGGGTCACAAAACTGAACATATGACGTTTACCAGTGGAGATTAATGCGGCCGTTTGGCTGTGACCAACAACAACATCAACATCTTGTAAACATGAGAGAAAACCTGACTTATTACTTATTAAAGATCTTTGCTAAAAGAATATACAAACAAGACTTAATATCTCGGCCATCATAACTGATTTATATAGTTAATCATAACAGTATTCAGATATTACATACTGATATCCATATACAAATTCTGGCATTCATTTATTTTCATTGTCTTGACACTTTCTTCCAACAAATAACCACTTACTGTTAGATCAACAATATTCGGACTGGTAAACTCTATCTAAAACCATGGAAAAGCCTAACCCCATTATTGCAGTTTATCGTTTATGTATAAATATGTGAAGTACATGTATGATTATAAAATTAAGAAATTTAGAAGCACAAGATAATGTATCACTTATGACCAATTCAATAGTTTTACAATAATTTTGCAAAACAGAAATGTCCATGGAGTATACAATTTAACTTAGATTTATTGGAATGTGAAATACATTTTTAAAAGCTGAATAACAGATCTATTAACATATTTCTCTCTGACAATACTAATGGCACAAAATTGACATTGCTTATTTGATGATTTGAATTGATAACACTCTTAAATTATTATAATGGACATGCTATGCCTTAAAAATGTTCTTTGGTCCAATTATGACATTTAAAATTATTCAGTATCCATGCTTCAATAGCTCCTATCATCAGATTACCCTACCCATTGAATACCTGAACATAGTAATATATTTATAAGATATAATCGCTCCGCAAATTTCTTTGTGTGAGTGTAGTGTCAGGCAATTTGAAAAAGATCTACAATCAATTGAATTTCTTTCATATCATACCTGCCAAATCACTCAAGGCCTTTGACTAGTAATTGCTGCAATATGAGAACCATAGCTGAAACTTTCAATTTAAAATCCACTGGTGATCAGCAATTTAACGAACTTGTTCGAACATTTGGCGATTATTGAGGAGGGCATATATTAGTCACACCTTACCTCTAATCCTGAGTTCTTGTGTGTGTATGTGTGTGAGTATTCTGTATGAAATTAGTATCATCTCTGTAATTTGTGCATTCCTAGAAGGATTTCAATGGCATTTCTTATTTTATATTTGCGTCAGCAGTGTTCACTTTTCTCGATGGGTGACACTTCCCGTGGGATGGACACGCTACTTACCGCGTTGTTTGGCCGTAATTCACCTTGTTTCGCGATGAAAAGGAGTCGGCAACATGGGATTCGGAAATATGCATTCCGCAAACTAGGATACATTGTAAATAACAGAAATAATAAATATTCCGCCGATGGGGAAATGGCAAAAAATGTCTTCGCAAACTGGAAATCTGAAATTCAAAATGGAGCAAATCCGGTACAAAGATAGCGACGATCACAGCTTCATTGCTTTATTTGTCCGTTTCACCGATTTTAGATTTTTAACCGCGTAGAGGTTAAACCACTTTCGACAGCTAATTGGTGTTTATCTGTTGTGTAATGTCAATAAAGTTGTAAAAAACTAAAGAGTCAGTGTTTATTACATGTATTCCCTATCAGAGCAGTATGTGTAAGAAAAATAAATGAAATTATGAAGATGATTTATGTACATGCTAACGCAGTGTAACTGTTAACATATATTCATTTTCATTTTTACCCGTTATCAGAAAGTCCCCAGGAAGCACTTTTTTTACATACTTTGTATGACAAAATAAAACATTTTTTGTACCTGATCGTATTGCATTTAATCTAAATTAAAATTTGCTCGTCCAATGAAAGTTGTGTCCCATAATGCATTGTACTCTTTACACTTTTGATAAATGGTGTAGGCCTCAGATTTTGGTCCTTGAGAAAAAAACTGTTCAAAACATGCCCCCGGGGTAAATTTTGGCCATGCCCCATTACCCAGGTGAGTGATAAAGGGCATTTTTTCAATCTTGTCTAAAAATTTCATAAATATAACAATGTTTCTTTATAAATTTCAGCTTGAAAAGAGAGAATATGTATTGCTTAAATAAGGTTTATAGTAAATTAAAAACAGCGTTATTACATGTATACCCCTTTAAGCTACTGTGATCCTTTAGTTCAGAAACATTTCAAAAAGCTTTATGGGGAACAAAATAATGTACTATGGTCCAACCAGTTTGTATTGTTTTAAAACTATTCAATATTCCCCACAGGATTTTGAATAGCTCAGCAAATGAGATATTTGACACCTAAAGAAGATTCCTTTGTGTGAAATAGACATGCTCAAATATCCACAAACATTTTTATGCTCCCCCAAAATTTATTTTGGGGGGAGCATATTGTCGCCGCTTCGTCTGTCCGTCCGTGTGTCCGTCCGTGCACAATTTTTGTCCGGGCTATTTCCCAGCAACTAATGACCGGAATTCAATGAAACTTTCTGGGAAGCTTCACTACCAAGATGAGATGTGCATATTATCAGCGGGTTCTGGTCGGATGATTGTTCACAGAGTTATGGCCCTTTGAATTTTTCCATTAACTGTACATATAGTGCAATTCTTGTCCGGGCTATTTCTAAGCAACTAATGACCAGAATTCAATGAAACTTTATGGGAAGCTTCACTACCAAGAAGAGATGTGCATATTATCAGCGGGTTCTGGTCGGATGATTTTTACAGAGTAATGGCCCTTTGAAATTTTCCATTAACTGTATATATAGTGCAATTCTTATCCGGGCTATTTCTCAGCAACTAATGACCGGAATTCAATGAAACTTTATGGGAAGCTTCACTACCAAGAGGAGATGTGCATATTATCAGCGGGTTCTAGTCTGATGATTTTTCAGAGAGTTATGGCCCTTTGAAATTTTCCATTAACTTAACATTTAATGCAATTCTTGTCCCGGCTATTTCTCAGCAACTAATGACCGGAATTCAATGAAACTTTATGGGAAGCTTCACTACCAAGAAGAGATGTGCTTATTATTAGCGGGTTCTGGTCGGATGATTTTTCAGAGTTTTGGCCCTTTGACATTTTCTATAAAGCAATTATTGTCCCCCAACTACTGAGCCCTCAAGACGTTTCCTTTTATCTGAATATATAGTGCAATATTGTGACCAAAAAAACCCTTTGGGGAGCATTGATCACCGGTCTCCGACGGTTCCTTGTTTTATTATGTTTCCTTTAAGCTGAATATTGTTCAATATGATATTTAAGCAAATTAGCCAATGGTTTATTTAACCCATTCCAATAAGAATTGGAAACTTATCAACATTTTATTTGTATAACTTTATGTGCAATTTGCATGTCAGATTTGTGTGAATTAGTAGCTCTGATATTGCAATTGTTTAATTACTGTAATTTAAATCATATATTAAGTTTCTATATATGAAGAAGACGACGCAGAAGAAGAGGACAAGGATGCATTCTACGACGCCCTTCAAAGTGTTTTAGAGGAAATCCCCCAACAGGACGTGCTGATGTTGCTCGGCGACTTCAATGCTAAGGTTTGCTGCGACAACAAAGACAAAAAGAGGACCATGGGAAGACATGGAGTGGATGTGATCACCAACAACGGGGCGAGACTAGTCGACTTCTGCCAACAGAACGATTTGGTCATAGGAGGGACCCTGTTCGCGCACAAGGAGATCCACAAAATTACATGGACATCAACAGACGGCAGGACCCAAAACCAGATCGACCACATCATCATCACCTACACAAGGTCGATATATCGTATTAAATATATCATGCGTCGCCGCGACTGTCAAGAAAAATAATGTGCGTCGCCGCGACTTTTAAGAAAAATATCGTGGGTCGCCGCGACTGTCAAGAAAAATATAAAGTATCGCTTCGTGTGTCTAGTTTCGCCCTTGATGAAAGAAGTGCAAGATTAAATATGGCACTCTCAGGATTCCGTATGTTTTAGTATTTGCTCCTCGTTGTCCTGGGTATTGAACCCTCAGGATAGGCAAGTCTACATGGCGTATAGTGGTTATGTTTTAGTATTTGCTTCTTTTTGTCCTGGGTTTTAAACCCCCAGTGCAGGCAAGCCTTCATGTAGCATACTGGTAATGTTTTACTTTACTTGTCACTTTCCTAATGATTTTAGTAATTTGATGGGTAATAATTCATCTAAAGTGATATACATAATACAGTTAGTATGACTTACTATTTATTAAAGATCTTTGCTAAAAGAATATAAAAACAACACTTAATATCTCGATCAATATTACTGATTAATATGGTTATCATGATAGTATACAGATATTACATATGGATATCCAGATACAAATTCTGGCATTCATTTACATCGCAACTAAAATATCTTGTATGCTCAATTACTCGATCGCAACAAATTGAGCAATTTTATTCATTGAAATTTTGTATTATGATCATGCTTATGAATTCATGTTGGGTAGGTGGCTGAATTCATGGTGAATTTAAAGAGTATAACTCAAAATACACAAATGTTTTGCTTTCTATAAATTTAGATTGATGTTTGCATGCTATCGTAATAGCACTGTGCATTGAACATTGTGTGGGTCTGGCGAAAGCGCAAGTCAAGTTTACTGATGTAGAAATATTTGTTCCTCTCAATACCTTAAACATGTGCAATCTGTATGATCCATTTAAGATGGCGTCATTGTGATCATATATAATAGCTTTTGAACATTATAATTTCACATTTGCAGATATTTAATTAATTTGAATTCCTAATAGATTTTAACTTGCATACAACTGTCGTGTGTTGAAGGCTGCTCCCAAAAGTATGAAAAGTATCAGGATAGTGTTCTCCATTCCTCCATTACATGATGCGAGTAAGAGAAAAGCTGTAAACAAAATCTGGCTAAAAAATAACAACATTTAGGACTTTCTCAACGCTTTTTAAGTTTTTAATACAAGCTGCATTGAATTTATAGACATATGCAGGGCTTTTTTTCCTGATTTTGTGAAGCGGCCCTGGCCGCCTCACTTTGTGAAAAATTGAGTCGCAAACTTTTCAAAATTGTAAAAGAATAAGACGCTAACTTCTGAAAATTGTGAATAAAACAAGTTGCGAACTTGTACAAATTATGAAATTCTGTTAACTAAGAATAAGTATAGTAAAAGCATGTTTAATACATGTATTTGCCTAATATTGAAATGTCTTTAAGTATAAAT
Organism: Dreissena polymorpha; assembly: GCF_020536995.1. Classification (NCBI taxonomy): domain Eukaryota; kingdom Metazoa; phylum Mollusca; class Bivalvia; order Myida; family Dreissenidae; genus Dreissena; species Dreissena polymorpha. The sequence goes on along the minus strand of NC_068355.1, from coordinate 129,669,342 downwards.
GCATTAATCATATTTTCATATTAATAGATACTTTCTTTCAACAAATAACCACTTATAATTAGATCAACAATAGATATTAAACCAAAGAAAAACCTGACCCCTGTCAATATCTTGACTTGCGCAAACAACTTGTGTAAGAAATGTCAACCATTTTTTTTTTCAGATTTTACAAAGCATAAACACATACACTGTTTGAACATTTCTTCGCACCGTGAAAATGCATTAAAATCAATGTTCATATAAATGGACAACAGTTATACTTTAGTTTAACCAATATTATCAATTGTAAATGGATAATATACAGAATAACAAGTCTCGCTCTCGGTTATCAATACATAAATCATGTGCTTTCATCAAAATTTCAAATGACTTTTCTTATAATTTAATCCATGTTCGTTTTAATAGTGCATTGTAAAAAAAACCTTCTGTAGAAATCTTTTGTTTCTTTATTGAAATCCCAAATTGCAATAAATCGGGAATATTGATGTTTTAAAAAATCTGTTCAACATAGCAACACGATTATTGTTTAATGGTGAGGTAGTGTGTTGTGTGTCGTGAGGCCTAAACGTTTGCATTGTTAACACACTAGAGGCCACACATATTGCTTGATCTCCATTAAATTTGGTTAGAAGATTTGTCCTTATGATATCTTGGACGAGTTTGAAAATGGTTCTGGTTGGTTAAAAAACATGGGGCGGGTCATTTTACCATATATGGCTTTATTAAAACCTCGTTAACACTCTAGACGTGACATTAATTGTCCGATCATCACTAAACTTAAACAGAAGGTTTATCCAAATGATCATATATTGAACAAGTTTAAAAATGGATCCGTTGGCCAGCAAAACATGGCCGCCAGGGGGTGGGGTAGTTTTCCATTATATGACTTTAGTAAAACCTTGTTGACAAACTAGAGGCCTAATTAATTTTCGGATTTTCATAAAACTTAGTCAGAATATTTGTCGAAATGATATCTTGGTTGAGTTTGAAATGGTTCCGGTTGGTTGAAAAACATGGCCGCCAGGGGGCGGATCATTGTTCCTAATTGATTTGGTAAAAACTTGTAAACACTCTTAAAGTCACATGTATGGTCCATTCTTCATGAAACTTGGTAAGACCGTTTATGTTAATGATATCCTGGATGATTTCGAAAATGGTTCCGGTCTGTTGAAAAACATGACCACAGCGGGTCGGCAATTTATCCTTATATGTCTATAGTAAAAGCTTGTTAGCTTTTTTTAAAATTACATTTATAGTTCACTCTTGGGAAACTTGGTCAGAACATTATTTTGTTCTAATGATATATTGGGCTGCACAGAACGTGTCAGTTCCTTTGTATCTCAGGTTAGCCAATTCGGGCCTTTCAGGCCTTCCTGCAGTCTCCACACTAACTATAAGCCCGCCAGCCAGGGACTGATGAAATGTTATTCGGGCTACTAAAAATTAATAATTTATATTAATTTTATTGACCCCAGCTTTATTTTACTATGTATATGTTGTTTCCTTTTGTGCCGTGCTGTACCGTTTTGGCAATTGGTTCCTTGCCATAAATAAATGACCACGAAGGTGTGTATGATAGAAGTGCAATACTGTTTCACTTCTTTATATTATATAGTCGGGCTATTGCATTATTTGTCTGTTTCAGATAAAGCTTCATAATTCGGGCTAGTGGTTTAAATATGTTACCGTGAAGACTGTTCTTGTTTGTTATATTCTGTGAGACTTTCAGTATGTTTGAGTATTTTAAATGATAAGTATTTGATTGACAATTATTTGTTTTTATAATAATATTGATAACATGAATTATTAATCCCATATTGGTCCTTAATTTTTATCTTGATTGATGTAACTATTGTTTAAATAAGTTGCTTTACATAGTAAATACAATAAACATAATATCCCTCCCCAGTTAATTCCGTTCAGCTAAATGGTCTTGCAAGGCTTGAAGCTCAATGGAAGATTCATAATACTAATTGAAAGGTTACTAAAATGAAAATAACTTTCAAATTACAAATAATTTTGTTTGTATGCCCCCAGTAGGGTGGAATATGGCAGTTTTACTGTTCATCCAATTGTCTGTGAAGCGAACTATTTCTAAATTTGTTAAGTGCTTGATTTAAAATATGTAATTACCACTAAGTGTAGATGTAAAATGACACAATTTTCAATCGAAGTTATGTAAATGTTCCTGAATTATTTGCACATGCATAGGAGATAATAGTGTCCAGGACGGACAGATAGACAGACGTGTGTGTACATGGTTTACCTGCATAAATAGTTTGAAATTGCATATATATTTAAATTTTAGAACAACAAAGTAAATGTTGAAAATGGTTCATGATAGTTCTATGTATATTGTTAAATCACTAATTTTAGGGCAATTATAATATTTTGTTTAAAAAGGCAATCTTACTCAACATCTGCGGATTTTAGGTGATACATGCATTGATACTGATTTTAAGTTGATGTCATGTTTTATACAGATAACTTGAATGTACCGATAGTTTTCAATGCATTGCTTTGTAACTGAAATAATGAATTTTTTACCACCTTCCTGTTACTTTTAATTTAGTGTTTTGTGGGAAATGAGATTTTCATGTTAAAAAATATGCACTATTCAAGATAGATTAAATCAAAGACAACTGTTGATACCTGCACATTGATCATATTTCATTCCTTATGTGTGTAATTTCCTATCCTTGACATGCATAAGTAATCATGTAAGAAACAATTTGTTTGCAGCTGGTTGTTACTGCATGTGTAATTTCTATTCAAAATGATGGTTTTATTAACATGTGATTCAATGAGAAATGCATTTCTCAACTGTAACATTTCTTAATTTAAATATGAATCATATTTACTATATGTGCCTTTAAGTTCTGAAAACAGAAGTAGCCAGTTGGTATTACACATCTCCTAAACAAGTACAGCACAATGAAACTTAAGGTTCTATAATCCTAAATTTTTATAAAATCTTTATATCCACACAAAAATATTGATGATTGTGGTGCTCAGATTGCAAAACCACCTGTTGGGCAAAGATTCCAAAAACATATTGACTTAAAATAAATAATCGCGATGGCGGAAATGACTTATCATTTCATGTTCATGAACCGGTTTTAAAATACTTTGTAGACTTATCTGCTAGGGCAATAACTCTTATTTAAGAAAGTGAAGGGTTATGGTTCTTATGCATGGTTCGCTAAATGAGATATAGCCCTGAAAAGTTACATCATAAAATAACAATAACAAGAAAGGGCAATAACCGTTATGTAAAAAAGTATACGGTTATGGTTCTTGTGCATTGATAATTATACACCCATGAAGTTTCGTGTTAAAATCTTGTATAGTATCTGAGATATAGCCCTAGTTACATCATACAAAAACAACAAAGCGCAATAACTCTTATTTCAGAAAGCGAAGGGTTATGGTACTTGAGCTGTATTTATACACCCATAAAGTGAGATAAAGCCCTAAAAAATTTGTGAGTGACTGCACTGACAGACAGACCGACGGTACGTTTAAGTATATTTAGCGTACCCGGGGTACATTAAAGTATACTTAAGAGTACACGGGGTACTTTAAAGCATTACCCGAGCCGAACCGACAATTACCAATCGAGTTTTTTAAATTAAATAAATGATGATAGTGGTAACTATGATTATGTGAAATATAATACAATAGTTTTCCTGAATTGAGTGTACATGTGAATTAGCTAAAATAATGATAAAAACACCGATTGGGATTATACATTTCTGGAACTGAATTTGGTTCATAATCAGTTTTTAACTTTTTTAAGCTGAAATAATATATATATTGTATTATGCCCTGATGAGCTATGCGAAACGCGTTGGCTAAATCAATATATATTTAAAATCCCAGACACGTGTTTTTACTTTTATTATATATATATATATATATATATATATATATATATATATATATATATATATATATATATTCTCTGAATATATTTTCTTAAATCAATGTTATATCTTTGTATTAAAACACTGCAACACTCATGACTGTAAATTAGGCATTACCATATTTCTTTACAACGTAATGCATGTACATCATCGATATATATAACATTTCAAACGAAATTCGTTTTAAAATTCAAATGTTTGCATGGTGTTAGAACTACTGTTTTGATATCTTTGTTGTGAACAACGTGTTTAGGTTCAACGTCCGAAAAAAAGATGTCCGAAAATAACTGCAAGCTGTTAAAACGCGAAATTAAGTTGAATTGAAACAACATTGCGTTAAATATTATTTTTTTATCAATCTGACATTTTTCACGGCGACTGATCGGAGCAATCTCACGGGGGTACTGTGAAAATCGTCAGATTTCCGATTTATGTGACAGATCTCACGATCTGACAATATTCACGCTACACCGGTCTATTTCGTTTCCGTAGAGATAGTTTATGTCGTCCGTTTGTAAGCTTAAATTTGATTGGCTGACGGGTTCAATGGCTTATTCTAAAAATAAATGCTTCTCGAGCAGCATTTTTTTCTGCTCGAGCAGAAGTTAAAGTTTAGACCCCTTTGTTGCGCCAAACGTCACACCCATACCACTTAACACTCCTCTCTTCATCGTCCACACGTCCTCTCTCCCCACAGTTGGCGCATAAATTTGCCGCAGCAGCCGCTTCTGCCATGGCCTCCACTCGTTCCCGTTTGCGTTCTGCAGCCTCCTCTTCTATCTGTCGTTTCTTCTTCAGTCTTTCCGTTTTTCTTTGCCTCTTTTGAACACGCTCTTGTTCTTACTTTTGCTTTCTCTCCTCAGCTTCTTTTCTTCTCATCTCAATAATGTCTCTCTTCTCTTGTTTCTGTCTTTCTTTTTCCTGAAATAATGCCAATACAAGCATTGTACATAAAATGCCATCGTATATACGGTATGTTCATGCAAGCATTACAAGAGTCGTGGATGTTAAACAAATAAAAAAAGTATTCATTGATATATTCCACAAATAACTAAATGCTTAATCGATATTTTTTACGTCACGTACTGTCAGTTCACCAACAATCTGGCTTGAAGTCAAAACTCGGCCTTTCTGCAGACGCTTTGTTGATGCCTTTTTCTTCTCCATTGGTGGCTCTGGAGTTGGGGCCAGGATCTTGCCCAACCGTGCGAGAACAATGCCCATCTCAACCAGTGTTTTTTTTGTATACTTCCCGCACGTTGGACAGGTATCAGCAACGAATGTTGGCGCTTCTAAAATAATAACATTTATTCACCTTATACCGGTACAAAAACAACAAAGTGATTCCATCTCCGTCTTACCAGTTAAAGCAATTCATAATAATATACTATAATACATTGTTCTTCAAGTTCTAAAATGCACCAGCAACGCATGCAATGTCTTACGTATGTACAATGCTTAATACGTAACCCTGTGCGCTTTGACTTACGATTTACGTTTGTCGGGGCGAATGACGGAGCCACCAGTTGTGAGTGTTGATAGCTCTGTGGTTGACTGGACACCGATCCGACACAGCAAACGAATTCTGTACGGAAGCCGGGGATGCCTGGTCCATTGCGTGCCTCAACACCGCATGAAACTTCGCCTTGGTGACCAGTAACCCCTTTCTGGCGTATGGAAGGCTGGAACAGATGGTGTCCACTCTGGATTTGAGAGGTCCAAATATCTGAAAATCAGTAAAACAGAAACGATATTAAAATAAATACATGTGATAAAAAGTGGTATGAACTAAACCAACCAAACACTTGTTTGACTTATTTGTATAATTACAGTACAGAAAGAAAACCACACCACATTACAAAAATCATAGTATTACTTTTTATTTTACAGCTTTGTAAATTTACCTTAACATCTAACGGCTGGAGCATGTGTGTGGTGTTGCCGGGCAATCCAACCAAAATATAAAAAAAATTATGGCCTCTTCAATCGTAGATAACGTCACGTGGCTTTCGTGGTTTTCCATGACCAATAAGACTGGTCGTGCATTGCCACAGTGCGGGACGAATATGTGGGTAAACCACTTGTGGAATAAGTCGCCGTTCACGTAACCAGGCTCATTGGCCGCGAACAACCACGAGTCTGGCAAATCCTCGATCTCTGTATTGGGGAGACATCCCTGTCAAAAATATTCATAACAATCACGTTATATTTACATGCCAGAGAGGTAGCATTATAATGGTTATAAAAAGTCATACGATGAATCAATCATAATAGTTTTTTAACTCTTGATAAATGTTTATCTTTGAGATTTGTATACTTACGTGTGTGTTCATATTTAAAAGTTTAGTATAATTAATAGATTAATTACTAGCGGGAATGACTATTCTGACTTACTTTGTACACTACCATTGTTTGGAAGAAATCTACCACTGCCGCTGACGCACACTTGAGCATTGTTGTGACCATTTTAAGCCGTTTTCCTCTTAATCACATGGCTTGAATCTTTAAGAGCGATAAAACGCTGTGTAGACTTTTCTTTACCAGTCCAGCCAGGATTTGTCTAAAATTACAACATATCTGACAGATACAAAAAAGGCAGGATAATAACATTGAGGAATGAAATGAAAAGATATTTCAATTAATGATTAATCAAAGAACTGCAACGAAGAACAATAATTGTTAAAAACATAAAGCACTATCACAATAGTCTAGTAATATGAATTGATAAATTGTAAAATTATATAAATGATAACTTAATTATTCAAATGGTTTGCATTGACCGTTCCGCGGCATTGATAAATTAAGGACTGGTGTTGGATAATAAGGGCCTCCTTCCCGAAAACGTTCCTGAAGTTGCATTGTTGCTCTAGTCTCAAAGTATGTATTCTATTTACCAGATGCATTTATTATGTCTCTAACTTTGGACTTCAACACTTCACGGCTCGCCGGTAACTCCTGTCCAGCCATGTATTTCAGGAGTCCGGCAAGGGCGGCCTCTTCCTCGTCAGTGAGGTCCCTGTGACGTGCAGGGCCTTCAGAAACGATCGCTGGGGCCTTCAACCGGTCCATTCAACTGCGGCACCCCATATTTTTTGGCCGCATTTCGTAAAGTCATTTTTTTCCTGCGCACGGCACTTATCGCCATACTCATGTTTTCCGAAGCATACGATGTCTTGTATGAGTAAGACATGTTTCGATGGGTGCAACTATAAAGAACACGATTAATCAATTAAATCGCATGACTCTTAAACAGGTTTGCATAAACCATTTCTATTATAATACATATTAATAAGGGAGTGTATTGTGTTATGATTAATCGATGTTTTATGTTTAAGTTGCCTCCCTTGAATAGAAAATTTTGCCAGGACACATTGGCGTCGCATTGGAGTGCGGCGACTAGTATGTAATGCATTTTTTTCGCTTATGGGAGGAGAAGTTATTTTACGGATCAATGTATATATTTTTGTTGTCAGAATATCTTGCATAGTGGTGATTTTTTGTGTGTAAATTAGTGTAAATAAAAACTGAATTTGTGCCTATTACATTTATAACAACATGTATTGCCAATAATGCAAAGCTAATTGTTTAAATTAATAACCGATCCACAACTGATCACAGGGGAAAGATCACAGGGATTGGGCAAATACGCGAAACTTTCTGGTTTTGTATAAAAACAAATGATGTTTTGTATAAAAACAAAACATAATCAAAATATATTTATTTTGTGTTTTTTCTAATTTGCTTATTTTGTGGAGAATCAATGTAGTACGATATTTGACGACCTATCGCGCAAGCAAGTTTATTGGAAGGCGCAGTGGTACGAAAACGTACAATGTATTAGTTTATTAATAGACGTATAATAACGATCGCTATACACAACTTCACCAAATAGCAGTACATAAGTGAATGTCAGCCGGAATAGCTCATTTGGGAGAGCGTACGACTGAAGATGTTTACGCAACAGTCATCTAAAGGTCCCCGGTTCAATCCCGGGTTCCGGCACGAACGGAACAGATCGGCGGCTGATATTTTTTTCAGTCAGGTTAATAAATATAATAAAGCTTTATTTTATATAGACATTTTAAAATCCATTTTACTACAATTGGACATTTTTATTTAAATTAATGGATGCAACGTGGTGATAACGTTAATTAAAATTTCTTACATCACGTAAATATCTTATTAAAAATACACGTGTTTTATATTAACAAATAAATGCAAACAACACATCTATTATCCATGTATTTTTATGGTTGTCTATCATAGGCCCTAAGTACTATCCCTACTACATATAGAGCGAGAAGCGCGACACGTATTATTGGTTGTAACAATGAGTTGCGATAAAGGAAGCAGCCGCTTATCAAGGAGGAGCTGTGTCCCAGCAACCCGTTTCCCTAGAGTCAAGCATTCCTCGGAGTTTCTCTAAGAACCACATATAGAGCGCGATGCGCGACACGTATTACTATCCAGGTGGCATGGGCCCTTTAGCATTATCCGACCATTACGTCCATAGTTATCTAACTTACAATTTGAGAAATTTTGAAATCCTTGTTCGAAGTCCAAAATTTTCATCCGATTGTTCCCAAACTTGCACAGGTTTTTTTTATCAATGGGGACCCAACCCAAACTCTATATGAGCAATATCGGACCATTAGTCCAGAATTATGTCTCTTTGAATTTAAAAATAAAAGTGAAAAACTGCTTGGTTAGGTGATTAGGTCAACATTTTTCATCTGATTCTTTCCAAACTTACAGTGTCTTTATATCAATGGGCATTTTTACCTCATTTAAAATGAGAAACAATAGGTCCAGAATTGTTTTCTATTTAATTTGACAAAATAAACAATTTCCATTTGTTTAAAAGATTTCACAACTTTCATTTGAATCTTTCCAAACTTGATAAGTGTTTTTATATCAGTATTCCTCGAACCCTATTGAAAATGATGAATATCGGAGCAATAAATCTTTTATGATCTTTTACTGAATTTCAAAGTATTGTAAAATGCAGCTTCTTTATGCAATTTACAGTTTTCAATCATTTTGTTTTTCTAACTTTTACAGTATTTTCATATCAATGAGTACTCAACCCCTATCGTAAATGAGCAACGTAAGAATAAGTTCAGAATCATCTCCCCTTGAAGTTGAGAAAAATATGAAATTGCGCTTACAAGATGTAGCAGATTTTTTAAAACCTACACAGTTCTGTTCCATTAATAAAAACTGCACACGGATGCCAGTAAAAAAGGAAACCAATGTAAATAAAATGAACTATTAAATATTTGGGGGTTACAACACAAAATCATAGATAATGGTTATTTGGGGTTATAACACAACATCATAAATTATGGTTATTTGAGGGTTATAGCACAAAATCATAGTTAATGGTTATACCAGTATCTTTTTCTATTTCGTTTAAAATAATCTGCCAATATATTTATATTTACAGTAGAAATAAAATCGTTTCATGTAACTTCATTGAGTGCCTTTTACACTGAAATTCCCGACGCCCTTTGATGCTTTGCATCAATACTTATCTTGTTTAGCTTTTCAAATGCATAACATTAAGCGAGAACAACACTGTATGAAACCAGATAAACGAATTCAAACAAAAATACGTACTGCGAAAACTTTTGACGATTTAAAAACTTGAAAATTTTAAAGCGTTGCAACTATCTGCTGCAACACTCGACGATTGAATAATTTGTAGAGTTCTGTTGTTGTCGTAATATTTTGTGACACGATGAGGATTGCTTTTATAAAGTGTAAAATACATCACTCATTGTATCAACATGGACGGACAAGTGGTCTAAGTGTGAGGCTTTTACTTCAGGGGTCAGTGGTTTGAGCCCTGTAGGAGTTACTTTTTATCTTTCTTTAATTGTATTCTTTTTTTTACTGGAGCCTTTTAGATCCAGTGTTTACATGTATCAATATAAAAGCGTTTAATGAAAAACTTGAATATCTGCCAAAATTTAGGAAAAGTTTCCTTTAAAATAAATATTAAATCAAGCACTGGGTAATACCTAACACATAACTTTTTTTATTGGTCCTCAGAACATTGACATTTTTTTCTTTTACAAACCTATAACCTTGAAGTAAATATTAGACAAATTATGCATACACAATTATAAAACATGCAAACATCAGCTGTTGTAACTATTGTGTTTAGACGACCAGGAATACCGATCCTTCCAAATCAGCTATGACACAACTTTACGCCATTTGGCTGAGTAGTGTAGCTCTGCCTATTCAGAGAAGACTCAAGCCATCTATCACTTTATAACATTTATAACTATAAATTTTTAACACATTTTATGAAACAGTTTGATCAGCTGCTGCCTCTTATCACATGCTGCTCGATGTACTGGTGTGTTGTTCAAAACTTCCGGTTCCATCACATTTCCAACCAATTCCTCTATCAGTGGAACGTTTGAATCCAGACACAGGTTATGCAGGGGCATGTACACAGTTGATATTTCACAGCACTTATTGGACTTGAAAGGCCAACATCCACCAGTGGCATGCAGATATCTAAACAAATATCAAAAGTATTTCTTTAACATAGACATTTGTCTAAGTGACTAAATTGTCCTTATACCATTGACATTAATTTAATTTCAATATAAATTATATATAATATATAGCCTACAAAACACTTTATTTGTGCCTGTATTCACTATTAATGCACAATATCATTTAAATGCATTGGTTAACAATATTTCATACATAGAGTCTGAGGATAAGCAAAATGAATTTTTAAGATTTAAAATAAAATGAATAAATCATCAGTTTATTTAAACGGACATTTTTTATGAAACATCATATTCACACATGCAAACAACCTTCAGTTATTATAAAAGTTAATTTACATATAAATTCTAAAATTTGATTATTAAAGTTGTACGTTATCAAGCTTTAGAAGTTACGTTTGATTTAAGACACTGTGAGAAAGAGATTGGCACTAATACTTTATTTAAATACTTTGTGGTAAGTTGATCTCGCACTAATAAGACTTATATTTCACAACCTATATAATATGTTACCAATCTCGTGATTTCAACACTCCAAATGCCCTTTCTACTACCCACCCTCTACATAGATGGTCATTGTAGGCCTGTTCCACAGCATGGGAGGGATGAGGTTAAGGGGTCATCAGGTTAGTCCTTAACGGATACCCACTATCTCCCAGCAGATGACCCTCATCATTCGTGCTCAGATATTGCTGTAAATTGAAATATTTTATTGGGCAGTTGCTTTGTTTTTGATAAAACAGCAGTCCACAGTTAATATTGTTAGATTAAGGTAGGAAAGCATCTCAATAATTTTCACAAAACTAGCTTAAGTATTATCAAATCACTATATTTTAGTTACCTAGATAAAATAATGTAACTTAAGACAATATTTAAAGATAATACTGATAGCTGCATTGGCTAACACATAAAAGAACAAAAGCTTGATCACACAGTGCTAATGGTGCTTATTGTGGTAGTTAATGATTTTTGCGCATGTACGTAACTAATGATTATTAGATGTCAATGATGATAAGCATTACGCTTATTTCAACCTTTTATGGTATTTATCTGCTTTTATACCAAATTTAATGATAAGGTAATGAATCATAATACTGTATTTACATTTACCTCATGCTGGCGTCAGCAACAGCCTGCACATTAATGGCATGGAATCCTCAGTAAACATCTCCCTTGGCAATATGCAATATGCCAAAATTTATAAAAAAAATAAAAGTTATTCATTAACATGAAAGTGCTCATCATTTCATGTTCACATTACCAACACAAAAGGGAGGAATGCAGAAAAGGGGTAAATAAATAAAAAAGCCCCATCAATATGCACGAAATAAATTTTTTGGATGGGGGGGTGCATATTTATAGCACTGCAGAATTGAATTTGACAAATAAATAAATTGTAATCAAATGGAAACAATATAGAAATAATTAAGGTAATTGTTCTGCAATTATTAAAGACATAAGGTACAATCTACTTTACTCACGCTCGATTGGTTATTCACAGCTTGGGTACTACTTACATGTACCCCTGGTATCATTAAGCATACTTGCATGTACCTCGGGTAAGGTTAATATACTTACGTACCCGGTCCTTATTAGACTGTACCCGAGTGTTATTCCTGCCCAAAATTCGATGTGGTACAGTGCACTACAGATAAATGTAAAGCCATATTGTTTATCTAAATTAAACTTACCTTTTGAAAAAACTGCATCAATATGCTTTTTGAGTATAAATTTCGATGATTTAAAGACTATTTGAGAAAAAAAATGACATTAATGTGAACATTATTAAAAAAATTAAGCCTACAACAAACCATTTAGCATTAAATTTCCGGCTATATTAAAGTATATTAACTGTAACAGGGTTAGCTTTACATGTAAGTATACTTAAAGAGTACCCGGGGTACAGGTAAGTAGTATCCGAGCTGACAATGACCAATCGAACAACATTGTAATCAAATGAGAACAATATAGAAACAATTAAGGTGATTTTTCTACAATTATTAAATACATAAGGTACCATTACTCAGCATCTACTTAACTCACCAATACAATAACTTGTTTAAAAATAGCAAACACAAACAATATCATGATGTCATATTCATTTTCATGATCACGATGTTATAATCAACAATTTCGAGGTAAAGTATTGTTCAATCATAACATTTGGAAGTAGAACAACTACAAGTTCAACATTAGCGGGTGGGGTAAATCAGTCTGCACTTAAAGTCATCGATAAGTACACGTCGACACAAAATAGAATGAGTTTAACATAAAGTCATTTGTAAAGAAACACAACAATAAATGCTTAAACTAATAACGGTAATCATCGAATGCTTTTATTAAGAAAAGATACAACAATTACTTATTCTTCAACCATTTTGCAAAATCCGAGTTGTCAAATGCTAAGTAAACAAAGGGCAACTACTCTTAAGTTTTTGGGTTAAATGCTACGTATTTGCTATTTGAAAATAAATACAATTTTATAATTATACTTGTTTAAATCAATGATTTCTTCGCCTTATTTACATACCTAAGCGACGGAATGAAAGGGATGAGCTCGCCGGCAAGTTGGTGCTTCCCCGATCAAAACCAACACTCGCTCTATTCCGCCCTTACTTAGACGATATATCGAAGCAATGTTCTCATCTCTTAGGTTTTCGAGAACAATTCTCTCCCTTAAAAGCCTTGGCATTGGTAATTGTTCGTTTCCTGCCATCGTGGATGACAAAAACGACCGCCATTACGTTAATTTACGGGTGCCCTTACCCAGTCGTATATTTATGTATGAAATTTATGTAATTTTAATTTACGATTTGCTTGATGAAACGCGATTTCATTGAAACATCGTAATTTATGTAAATCGTAATTTACAACTAGTCGTAAATCGTTGATTAAACGGCTCCCAGGACTTCATATCTTTAATTAAAATTGTATATCATAAGGTAGTCTACGTCGGTAATGAATAATGGTCCACTGTTAGAAGACAAATTAAAGTTAAGTTTGCCCCCATGTCGCACCTCATCAGTTCGCGCGCTCGATGACTTCATATTCCCCACGTGATCAAATTTTTCCTGTTATGAAACTGACTTTTCAACCAAAAAGTAAACATGGTTATACGTACATGATTTGTGCAATCTTTGGAATTCTGTTGCTATGGTAAGTGCTTTTGATGATACGGATAAAAAAAGTGTAGTCGGTATCCCTGAAACGCTTTAAATAGGGTGGCCAATTTTTACGTACATGCCGGAATTACGTACTGAAAATACACGTCGAATATCTTTTAAAATTAAAGAGCATGGTGTAATTAAAGATCATGTCAAGTTTTGAATATATCTGCTGAAACGTAATGTTATAACCTACACACGTTTTACTGTAACAGAACGTATTTTAAGGTAAGTGGTACAGAAAATACACGTCGAATATTATTTAAATTAAAGAGCATGGTGTAATTAAAGATCATGTCAAGTTTTGAATATATCTGCTGAAACGTAATGTTATAACCCACAAACGTTTTACTGAAACAGAACGTTTTTTAAGATAAGTGGTACAGAAAATACACGTTGAATATCTTTTTAAAGATATTTCTTGTTCTATTTGATCGAGAATGTAACCCGCCTCCCAGTTCCGCTGAATGGGTCAAGTTCTCCACGGGTACTACTTCCCCGTACCCCCCCAAAAAAAATTATTGTCCAAAATTTTTCGTACTCAATTTTTTTCGTACCCAATTTTTTTTCGTATCCAATTTTTTTTCGTACACAAAGTTTTTTTCGTACCCAATTTTTTTTCCTAACAATTTTTTTGCCTACCCAATTTTTTTTTACCCAATTTGTTTGGCATAATTTTTGTACCCACAATTTTCGTATCCATTTTTGTTTCGTACCCAAAATGTTCGTACCCACATACACAATTTTGGTGATGTAGATAAACTTAAATTGATGCTTTTATATCCATTTTCTTCAAAAGCATCGTCACATCAGTACTGTCAGTACTTTGATTACTTACTTGTTTTAAATCGGATGACGCATATCATAGGGCCAGCCGGACGCGGTTTCATCGAGTATAAACCGTTTCCCTCTGGTTTGTCTGAGTGTAGAGATTACTCATGGAATATTTTGCGATTTCCTTAACCGTCAATTGCTGTTGTACACGGACTTAGAATAATTTAACTGTTTTCACACTAATAAGCACTGTTTAAGTTCCAGTTGTTCATGCGGACGAATTAAAACTGGCAAAAAATGGATACATCGATTGCTAATGGCGTCAAGGTAAAGTTGAGTTTCGATTGGTTTTGACGATTGTTGTTGAGCACGCACATGACTGTTATACACGGACAACTTCTAGAACGACTGTTGTTGAGCAGGCACATGTCAAGGAATACCGTTTTCTCCGCCGAATAAGTCTAAAACAACGTCGCATTGGCATGTTCTGATACATGTAGCGATACATATCTTATGCAAACGCACTGAAAATGTTAATTCGTATACGAAATTGGCAATCTGGATCATCAAAATTTTATTTTCAATAGGATTTTTTTTGCTAGCCTCTTTCGGTGTAGCTGCCTTTTGTAATGGCTTGCGAGTATTTAAAAATGTTGCTTTTCCTCCAGACAGTTTTATTTATATTTGTTTTGGATTGCTGTTTTTTGCTTGAAGAAATACCTTCATGATATCGTCATTTAAGTGAATGTTCAATTGTTTTCAGAACAATTTTTCATGCTAAAGGGACAAGTACAAATAAACTTTATAAAGACAGGATAACATTTAACTATTACTATACAGTTTGTGACCAGAACATAAAGGATGAATATGATTTGGAATTGGGGCTGAATTTAAACAACTTGAAAATGTATTATATTTCCTACAGATTGTGTACTGTGTTTTACGCTTTTAGAGATCAATTCATCAAGTATTCTTGTAAAATGTTGTTTGTTTTTAGTGAATATACTTAACACATTTGATGATGTAGATTAGTAGCATTTTTTTCGTCCCAGGTTAGTATTATCAAGAATATTTTTATTGAAATCATAGTCTTGCATTGGTCTCTTTTCAGTACTCGTTTTACATGAGCCGGATAGAGGACAGACTGTACATATAACCTCGAAGCGGACATAAAACCTTATGGCTACAGACACCAACTCAGACACATTTCAATTCACAAGGTAACTAGTTTACAACAACAATCATCAATAAGCTTTGATCCTAGAGCTTCATTACAGTGGCAATATAAAGTTTAGGCCAGCGTGACCGCAGGTAAGTATTTATGTAGTACTTTGTTAAAAAAAGCTATTAAATTATGAAGTAGTAATGAAAATACGCCATATCAGACATAGAATAACGTATAATAAGTATCAAATATGTTTTGGACACGACATTTATAGTCAAAATAGCAAGATGGTTTAATATGGACTTGGAAGCTGCCATTGTTGGGAAAATCCCGAGTGGGGTACAATTATTTAATCTACGAAACAAATTGTAAAACAGTTATGTTTGAAATTACCGTTGTTAAACAAGTCTGTCATACAGTCTGAAGCCATTATCTGATCGAGCTGTTATTGTGGTAACAATCAGAAAATTGTATTGGTTTAACTGTTCGTTCATTTGTAAAGATTTGGCAATATAACACTTAAAGTGATATTATGGGCATTTTTCACTGTTGAATTGAGCTAAAAAGAATTAACAGGTCAGAAGTGTTAGTTAAAATGGGGTTACTGACCAATTATCTGCAACTCATCTTGCTACCAGTTATTTATAAAAAATATATTTTGTGTTCGATATTTTACGTGACTGGTGAGTCCTGTAAGCCGAAATGATCCGTAAAACAAAATTGCGTCTTTGTGTCGTATGAACGAATCTGCACTAAAACTAAATTTAGTATCACATCGTACATGCATGATCAGTTGTCAAACGAAAGTACGGTTGATATTCAAATGCATTATTTTTCTCTTTCCGGGATATTGTTTTAGTATGTTGATGCTGCATTAACAAATATAACTGTATATGAAGTGAAAACACCAAAAATAAACAACGGTTGCGATAGCCACCTATAAACTGTTAGATGCCCATAATATCACTTATATGCAGCATCAACATACTAAAACTTACTCTTTTGACCTGTTAATTCTTTACAGCTCAATTCAACAGTGAAAAATGCCCATAATATCACTCACTACATACATATGCAATTATACCACACAAAAATGGAAATATACAACATATATATATATATATATATACAAATATACCACATACATATGAAAACATTGAATTTTGCAACGTTTGACACGCCATACAAAATGCTCGTTTTTGTGATTGTGTGACCATATATTCCATGTTAATTAACCACGCCGATATGGAACATTTACGAGCTAACGCGAGATTAGCTTCGGGCAGCGTCGGAAGCACAACTAGTTCTCGTGAATACGCCTTTTTATGTGTCCGGATTTATGTACTGTCTGAATGTATATACTGCATCAGTACGATACAATGGTTGTATAACTTGATAATGTAGTACATGTTCATTTTCATTTGAAGCTAATACATCGTTTAAATTCAATTTAAATATTATTAACAAAGGTCTTATGTTAACAACGACATGACATCTATGCTAATGAAATCATGGATAGCAAACTTGCTAGGCTAGATTCCAATCAAACAGCTGTAATTGGAGCATGCAAACCATGCGAAAAAATCAGTAGCCTTCGCATGAAAGTGCTTAATATTGAAAAGTGTCGCAATTTTGACACTCAAACCATGTCAAAAATAAACAATAAACACACATACGCTGACTACTTTATTCCAATTACAACCAAAATGGACACATATGCTCAGATTTTGTCGACGAATTAAAAAAACGAAATGAAGACGTTAAAGTACATTACTACTCAAAATCAACGAAAATTTCGTACAATATTTTGTAAAATAAAGCTAAACAATTAAAAATCATTGTTTCTTATGGCAATTGCCGAAATTTCAACACCAGACGTGTGCTGGTAAAATAGATGGTTGTGGATACAAAATGCTCGTTTTAATTATGGTTTTAACATGGTACCATTTTAGTGTTTGTGTGTCGTATCAATAGATATATTCGCAGGAAATTAGCATGGAGTTTATTGAGGTCACAAATAAATAAAACCGAGCATTTTGTATCTACAAAAATCTATGTAATCATACCACATCTAGCCTTGAAATTGTAGCTATCGCTATAAGGAACACTGATTTTTTAGGTGTATATTTTATTTTACGAAATACTTAACGAAATGTTCGTTGATATTGAGCGGTATAGAGACTTTAAATACCGCAGTATACGTTACATTCTTTTATTTAATAATTTTCCCCGAGGAAAAGGAGGATAACTTTCACCAAATAGTGTTCAAATTTATTAAAGAAAAATGCAACATCGAAGAACGAGATGTCCGACTTCGAAGAGCCCATCGTATTGTCCTGTTCATTCCAAGCAAGAAAAGGCCGATTGTCTCAAAATTTAGCGAGTATCCTTTTCGGTAAATCGAACGACGATTGGCAAAACAAAACACAAGGGAACAATCAGGGATTTTAGAGCAGTACACGACCGAGGTCGTCGATAAGCATGGGAGGCTGATACCAGTCTTGCTGCAGGCATGGAAGGAGTGAGAGTGTTATAAAATGCCTTTCATGGAATGAAGTAGAAAGTTACATCCGACAAAAAGCAGTTACTGTAGATGTATATATGGATTTTCTTTGTATGGACGATAGTATATTCTCTAGTGAATCATACACAAACAATAACTCTAAAATTGATATCGCAGGATACTCCAACCCTATACATTCTTTTCGAAAATATCAAAATCGCCGAGCATAAAGACCAAGTGGTAGCCTTATTATTTACATAAAAAACAGTATTAGAAAAGGCCGAGCTCTAGTCCGAAACAAAATCGTCTGTATTATCGGGATTAAATTCGACAAGATTTTTTAATATGGATGATATCATAGGTACGCTCTTATTTATATCTATTTGTTTTACCTATATTGACCCATACAAATATCCTATCCATAACATGTCTTTTGTAGGTGTGTTCTCTCAAGTAGAGCAAGATATTCTTTTGTTTAATGATCGTGGAAAAACTTTTTGTAGCTGATGACCAAAGAAGGTCGGTGTTCGATGCAATATGTATTCTTAATTCTTTTGATCAAAATTATTTATTTAAAAAATAAGAGATAATATATTCTATTTATGGACATGATGAACTGTTTTGATAGTATATATAGAAATGCATTATGGTTAAACATGTATAAATGTGGCATATATTGAACATTTTTTAGTTTTTTTATCGGGACATTTATCAAAAAAATACATTCTTGTGTTAAGGAATTATCTTCGCAATCTGAATAGGCCTGCTCTCGCACGGAAAGGTAATGTCTCCTTTTTTGTAGAAGATGTCGAGTTGTTTTTACAAAAATATAAACAATCTGGATTGCATATCGACGGCATTATGTTGATGCTACTGATATTTGCTCATTGCATTTCTATTGTAGGTAAATCGCCAGATACATTTTTAGTCATTTAGATAATCTGCATAATAATTGGAAATACAGAGAAAACAAAATACGGTATTTTCTAAAAGAGGCGGATTATTTCCAAATTAAAAGTATACCTACAATAGACATGTCATTCCATTAGTGAATGATTTTCGCCGTCTTGAAGTTGTTTTTATGCCCCTTCCTTTGAAGAAGATGGGGTATATTGTTTTTGGTACGTCTGTCTGTCATTCTGTCCCAAAACTTTAACCTTGGTTTAAGTTAGATAACTTTTGCAATATTAAAAATAGAAACTTCATATTTGGCATGCATGTGTATCGCATGGAGCTGCACATTTTGAGTGGGGAAAAGTCAAGGTCAAGGCCATCCTTTAAGGTCAAAGGTCAAATATCATTGTATTTTTCTTTCCTAAAATTTTAACCTTCGTTTGGTCATAACTTTTTGAATATTGAAGATAGCAACTTGATATTTGGCATGCATGTGTATCTCATGAAGCTGCATATTTTGAGCGTTGAAATGTCAAGGTCATCCTCCAAGGTCAAAAGTAAAAAAATACAATCCAAGGGAAGTAATAAGCTTTTAAAGGAAGACAATTTCTAAACCTGCCTAATGATATATTGAAATTTTATTCCAAAGCTGCGCAATAGGGGGCATTGTGTTTCTGACAAACACTTCTCTTGTTAATTATACTGCGAGTTTCATCTTGTATCAGGTACACCTAATTGTTAAATTATTAAAAGCAAAAAATATTTTATCATCTAAATTCCATGTTTATCAAAGGTTTTTAAATCATTTTTGAATATGAGTCTAAATTGACATTCTTCCAAGCTTTTTGAAATACCTTCTCAGTAGATGAAGATTGTCAGCCACCAATTTCATATATTCAAACAATGTAGCGAAATTCTCTTTGTTGTTATGCCATGAACTGTATTTTAGTTAATTGTTTCGCCACACCGAGATTTAATTTCTAAAGACGTAATTTTAATTTACAGGAAGAATAAAAGACACTATTTTTTTCATTAAATCTATAATTTCCATAAAGTTATAATTTCAATATAATCCAACAATTTAAAAAAAACGTATTACAAAAAAAAATCTTTTTAAACAACGCAACGATCGCTATTTACAAGATACATGGTTACCGTTAACTGTTAAAGGCAACATGTTCATGAAACAATCGTACAAAAACATTAACGGCAATTATCCGTTTAATAGCGTAACCAAAACGGTTTGAAAATCCGTTAACAAACGGTGTCAAAATTATAACATTATACAAACAAATGAATACAACAAATACCACAATCGCGTATTTCGCGACCATTCAAACAGCCGAAAGTTTATGACATCGTATCAAAACAAATTATTAACAACATAAACAATTTACTTATTGTTTTTTGTATGAAACTTGCCGGCGTAACTGTAAATTCATTGCCTTAAAGTAAAAAATATCTGAAATATCTTCAAATGTAATATTTTCTGCATATCCTAAAGACACAGTTTTGTGACGGTGTTCAATTTGTCCATTTTTTATTTTATCAGTTCTGTTAAAAGTTTAATTAATGCTTTTCTTTACAATTTCGATTTCTTCGTTATTATCACTATCACTTTCAATATGAATGACACTGTCATTGTCATCATCGTCATCGTCGTCAGGCGGGACCTCCGGCGCGAGGATCCCATCAGAAAACGGCATATCCAGAATTCCCATGCCATCACTATGGTCTAGCAGAACTTCCTGCACAAGGCCCCTGTCCGAACACGGCACTTCCGGAACGCCCACACAAACACTATTGGCTAGCGGAACATCCGGGGCGAGGCCCCCATCCGACGATACTGCCGGAACGCCCATAGAATCACCATGGGCTTCGGAAAACTCCGGAGCGAGACCCCCCATCCGACGACACTTCCGGAACAAGGCTTCAGTCCAACAGCGGAACATCCGGAGCGAGGCCCCCATCCAACGACACTACCGGAATGCCCACACAATCACTATGGGCTACGGGAACTTCCGAAGCGAGGCCCCAATCCGACGACACTTCCGGAACGCTGACGTCAGATAGCAAACGTGTAGAGGTATCTGGATCTATGAAGTCGCTATACGGCTGGATAGCAACATATTAATTGTCACTTATATCGATGCAGTAGTTGCCTTGGTCAACTATTTCGGAAGTAGCAGTAGATATGACGTTTGAATCAACTTCATGGAAAGAAAACATATCGTTTAAACTATCAATATCCTGAAACAACTCAGTTTCACTAATATCCTCTCATCCGAAGTAAGGATCATTATGCATTTTATCTCTTGATACAGATGTAATTCCCCATGTCAATTCTTTTTCAGTGTTTTTATCCGGAGCGTAAATCTTTCTCAAATGTGTTTGCAAATAACTTCTTCTAATGAATTTTGTCTTGCAGGTTTTGACTGTATAATGGTAAGCCTCGTTATCAACGTGTCTTTATTTAACATGCCGACACAGACTACCCTTTGAAATATAAGTCCTTCTACACGTTTCACAAACATACTTATTTCCTTCATGTTTTTATTCATATGTCTATCTAAACTATCCTTAGATGGATGCCTACATTCACAAACGTTGCACACGTACATTGGTTTAAAAAGCGTTAAAATTGACTGTAAATAATTAAATGATAAATTAACCAAGACGAAAGCGTGTATTTATGCGTGTACTAAAATCCGTTGCATGAGGGACCTTTGTAAGCAACGGTGATTGCACGGACTGTATTATCGTTGCATGAGAAATCTTTGTACGCGAACGACTACTATTGTCCTTGAGCAAAAAAAAACAACCGTTTAACAGCATATTTTAACATGTTTATATTTTAACACAATATGTAACTTTAAGTGTATTACACAGCATTGCTAACACTTCATTATACTTTAAATGTTTTGTAATATATCTTTGATTTTCTGATTGGATTTCTTCGAAGATTGTCTGACGGTCATCGAGTAATTATTTTCACCCGGGTATCTTATCTTTTCTTTCCCATTTTCTTTCCCATTTGAATCAGTTACGTCAATGCTGTTATCGTTGACGTCATATTACATGACCTCAAGTGGATAAAGTTAATTCACCGGACGATGTATTTCTTTTTCCGAGGAAAATTTCACTTTTGCTGATCGCACGAGATCATCCCGACTTTGCTTCAAATAAGTTACTTCACCAAATTTCATTTGTCCTCTTGAGCATTATCTTTTAAAAGCACGACACCACCAACCGTCGGTTCAAAATGGGACTGAATTTTCCCAGATTTTATTTGATTTTGAGTCTTTTCTTTTATACTAAAAAGATACTCAGTCCTCCAAATATTCCAAAACATGTCAAGTAAGTGTTTGTCCATTCATCCACATTGGCCATAATTTTTCAGTAGTGCTTTAAGTCGGCGAGTAATCAGTTTCATTATCAATTTCATTTTCAGGAATACCCGTTCTATGGTTCAAGGTCAAGAAATGTGAAGGTGGTATTGCTATGTTGGAGTTAATGTCGTTATCTATGTAAACCAACGGCCTTGAATTCAACAGCGCCTCGATTTCTTTCACCAGTGTTTGAAGTTGTGTGATTGTCAGTAATCGTCGTCCAATGGTTTTTCGCAATGATCCTTTCACTAGTCCTACCAAACTCTCCGACCAGGGAGCAAGTTCTACATTGAAAGACCACTTTTTTCATATACCCGAAACATAATTCCAAATATCTTTCTCTTTGTGAATCTTGCTCCAGATATGATCTAACACTAAACGTGCACAATGAAACTGCTTAGCATTGTCACTGATGATAAGTTTTGGTTCTCCTCTTTGCGCAACAAAACGTTTGAAACATAAAAG
Organism: Dreissena polymorpha; assembly: GCF_020536995.1. Lineage (NCBI taxonomy): Eukaryota > Metazoa > Mollusca > Bivalvia > Myida > Dreissenidae > Dreissena > Dreissena polymorpha. The sequence goes on along the minus strand of NC_068355.1, from coordinate 129,646,532 downwards.
ACACTCTGTTGTAGACATATCACTTACAACTTCAAGATGAATTGCTCGAGGCACAAGACACGTGAATAAGCGAACCCACACTTTTTCACTAATTTTTGCATGTTTCGTATATATCGGTCCTTAATAATCCAATCCATCACCGTTGAATGGCTGCGCTTGCGTAACACGACTCTTGGGGTACGAGCACATAGGTGGCAATCTGTACGGACCACCTTCATGTTTACGACATACGGAACACTTTTTGAGAACATATTTGACCACTGCTCGACCTGATGGAACCCAATATTGACTTCTTAATGAAGACGAAGTTTGTGGAACACCTCTGTGTTGTAATGTTTTGTGAGTTTTATCCACTATCAATCATGTGATATATGACCACTTCGGACGAGGTATAGGGCGTCGGGCACTTTCGGTCAGATTTGCGTTCTCTAAGCCACCACTGCAACGAAGAAGTCCATTCTGGTCAACAAACAGACCTAACTTGCGTTGTATAGACGTGCTTTTGTTGACACTTGTAGCCTCAAATACTGACCCGAAATATTCTTTTTGAGTGAATTTGATCCACATTTGCTCGGAAGACTTTAACTCCTCAGCCTGCAAAAAGCGATTAGAAACATTTTCTGAGCTTCGCAACGAAACAGAGTACTAGGGCCGAAACCCGAACAAGTTTGGCAAAGGAGTAAAACCTTTCAACATCTGTTTCAAGAGGTTTGTAATCCACTTCATCGCTGATATTTGTTATTTCACTTGAATGAGTTGCAATAAACACTTCAGAACGTGCCTCATATTGTTCTTGTTCATATTTATGTCCTGTATCACATGATTCCTTTCTAACACCCTCTGTTGGCCATATATCAATTGGTGACCATTCCCATTACGGACCGTTCCACCACACTGTGTTATCCTTTAGTTACTGAACAGATAAACCTCGCGATGAAATATCAGCGGGATTTTCAGATGATGGCACATATGCAATATTGATATCACTATGTTTTCTGATTTCCAGCACCCTATTTTGAACAGACACTGGTTACTGTTTTTTATTACTTCGCATCCATTGCAATGTGCACTTTGAGTAGGACCAAAGATACATTTGCGCAATCGGCAAAATAGTGGTGACATCACAAAGTTCAAACACCACACCCCGATCACGACAGCGAGTAATTCCAACCGAGATGTTGTAGTCTTTTTTGCCGGCGCAAGCCTTGACTTGGCAAAGACAAGCTCACATTTATACGAGCACTCGTTTGACTGATGCACTTACACTATTACTGAGGATGCACTTTAAGATGCATCACAAAGACACAGAAGTTTATATTGAATGTCTTTTGAGTCAGGAAGACCAACACGTCGATTTACCTTGGTGATTGGAATGTTCAAAAAGTCCGATTGTATATCATCCCATATCTTCACATCTTCATCACTATGGTTTTCATCCCAGTCAATTTGTTTTTCCATAGTTCTTGGAGAAAAACCTTTCCACGAAGTATCACAGGACAAACAATCCAACCGGATCGAAAACTGATGCTTTTTGGCTTAGCAACATTCGCTTCGTAACGACGGTTTGATGTGTAGATATGGATGGCCCACCTATTGTGAGTGAATCATTCTGCAAATCCGATTAGTGACCCAAAACTTTCACTTCCGTATACTTTGTGTTGTCACTTGATGCAAAGGATTTGGTCACAATCTCATCGTTGGCATCCATTCCCTAAGATTCATAGAACCGGCATTGAATATTTGTTTTGCATTTTTGTACAATTCTTTAGCCTCTGACACCGTGTTCGTACCAGTGATTAAATTGTCAACAAACATGTCTCTCTTTATCTGTTCTGATGTAGAATTTCCGTAAGTGTTCAGATGGGATTCGATCGTTGCTCCTAGCAGAAACGGAATTGATACGATACCAAACGGCACTCTTGTAAAACGATATTCCTGAATAATGGTGGTGTCTATGACTGGTGGTTCAATACTCTTCAACCAAACAAATCTGTTGACATCTCGTTGATTATCCTGTTGACCAAACTTTTCAAAATTGCTTTTTCTATATCTGCTACGACTGCTATAGGATGCATTCTGAATCTAAAAATGTCAAATCATTTAGCATCACTGGCCCCCTATATAAGCACGCATTTAAGCTTATGGTATCTTTTCTGGTCTTTGCTGACGCGTCGTAAACGACTCTTAATTTAGCCGTTGACGTATCGGGCTTGATAACTGCATGGTGGGGAATATAATGTAAAGGCCCTTCCGGGTCTTTTGTTTCAATCTTTTGTATTATACCCTTGTGTAACTGATCCATGGTGATGCCATTGTATTTCTCTAAAATTTTAAGGTTTTGACTTCAGTCGATTTACCGTTGATCTCCCAAGCGCCAACTCTTTATTGGTCGGCAAGTCCGGTGTGTCTTTTTTCCACAGCCGAGTCACTTCGTATCGACCGTTTACAAACTTTAATGTGTCCCTGAAGTTTCTCATTGCTATGTCATCTGCTGGCGTTTCAATTTCGTCGATTATTCTAATCGACTCCACCTTCCACGGATCCTCAATCATAGCCGTATCAGGCAAGGAAGAATCTAGGCTGGTAAACACCCAAACTTTGTAATGTCCAATCCATAGGAGAGAATCGGTAACTTGTACCTTCACAACTCGTACATCACAATTTTCATTTGTTCTGCCACTAAGAATGCACCCCAACTTTGATGCCAGTAAGTACAATCCTGTGCAAACCTCTATCTTTTTACCATGTATTATTTCCAGAAAGTACTCGTTTCCCACTAGTAAATTTACATGTGTTGTTTCCCTCTCAGTGGGAATATTATCAGCAAGATCCATCGTTCACACAATGTCCTGAACATGATCACTTGACAAGTCGTTCAATGGCTTTCTATGGAGTGCACCACTTATATAAGGTACTATGTTCACAGTCATTGACATACACTGGCCACTTTTCAGCTTTAAGTCGATTTGAACATACTTTGTTTTGACACATTTTGATTTAGTACTCCCAAATGTGGCAATATGTATCTCCTCTTCTCCAATGGCTTTAAGACATAGTTTCTTTTCCAGAGATTCTGTTACTTAACTTCTTTGAGACCCACTGTCCATGAGAAGACGAACATTTTGAGTTTCATTTGCTTCGGGGTTTCTGATATCTGTTAGCGCAGTTTGCATTAAAACCATCTCATTCATGGATAAAAGCCCGCTTTCGTCAACAACCTCATTTGACGAATTCAATTCGTTGACTTCGTTCACTTCAGTTGCCACGTGAGATACGGTATGTTTCAATGTAAGCTTTTTTTAGGACACAGGCTTCTACGTAGCACATTCATCTCACCGCAATGTACGCACTTGTGATCACTTCTGCAGTCCCGAAAGACATGTCCACTTCTCAGACATTTGTAACACTTTCCTTTCACTTTTGATTTCCTTTTATTCACTGTTTTGTATTTGTCACATTCGTCACTCGCAAAACTTGCAAAACAAAAGTGACACTTTCTTCTGTTAATATTTGCACTTTCATTTCTTGGATTCTTTTGAACAGTTCCCGTAGCAGTTAAGGCGTGTGCAGAAGATTTTGACTGAAATTCATTATACGCCAGCGGTTTCTTATGAAGTGTAACATTTCCTTTACTGCCATCGGGTTGATTGTCCCTTGCCGCCCTTTCACGAGCAACAACATACTCGTGTAAAGTGTCGGAAAATTCTTTAACACAGCCACTTCTTATCTAAACTGTGTTTTAATTCCAGTTAACTAAAACTTCCTCTGGTAGTTTTGACCGAATAATGGAGACAAAAACATTTTGACATATTTTGTTTCAGTGCCTCCAAACTTCTCAAATGTTGCTCTATGCAATCCAAGAGATAACGAACACTACTTAATTTTGTTGTTGCCTTGGGGAGGCTTATCAGTTTGTTATAGTGCACGTCAGTAATTTCTTGTGGGCTGCCAAACCGTTTTACAAGAATGTCAACGGCTACACTGAAGTTGTCATTTGTCAAAGACAATCCCTCTATCGACCGTTTTGCTTCCCCAGATAACTTGCTTTTCAGATAGTTAAACTTTTCCACTTCTGAAATTGTTGAGTTGTCGTGAATAGCATATTGAAAGGAGTCCCGAAACTCAATACATTTTGTTTTGTTACCATTGAAAGTGTTAATTTCCAATTTTGGTTATTTTACATTTGCTGCACTTTTCACGTGTTTTGTCTCACTTTGGCGTTTAAAAATTCTGCTTGCAATTTTATTTGTTGTTCAAATAGTACTTGAACCATATCCTGTTAAGGTTTTTTGTACTTTTCGTCTTCCATGCGCTTTAAGTCTATGTTCTAGAGACTGAAGATCGACGACAAGATCAATAGCACTATAGCACAGTTTGCCAACCTCTTCCAACACTTTTTCCGTAAGATCCGCGTCTGAATCGCACAGAGCTGTCGCCAGTTTATCTGAGTGATATTGGAGTTTGGCACTGTTAGATTTAATTTTGCTGACACTTTTACGAGTGTTATTCAACATTTTTCTTTGTCATGCGAGAATATAATCAATATATCAACTTCTAACAGATGGAAGCCGAGATCGACCTCCTTTTTGAGTGAGATCAAGAACATTGTTCTCACCCCTTTGAAGATTGTCTGTCAGTCTTGAAGTCACTTAGATCAAACAACCTTTGTTGCCTCTTTTTGCACCAGCTTGTCGAATAGTACAGGTATACACATTACGTATCCATTTCCATTAATAAAACATTTTTAAACTCGCATGTCGTAGAGAATAGGAACACATTTAGTACCCAACCTTTTCACCTTTTTGGCGACACTTTTCGCACCCGCATAACGCAGATTACAAGAAAAACATTTTTAAATTCACCTTTATCGTATCTGGTACCCAATATCCGGTTTGCGGGACCAAACAAGGTGGCGAAATTCTATGTTTGTTATGCTTTAGACTGCATAGTAGTTAATTGTTTCGCCACACCGAGATTTAATTTCTTAAGACGTAATTTTAGTTTACAGGAATAATAAAAGACACTCACTACATGATTTTTTCATTAAATTTATTATTTTCATAAAGTAATAATTTCAATATAATCCAACAATTCAAAAAAAACATATCAAAAAAAATCTTTTTAAACAACGCAACGATCGCAATTTATAAGATAAATGTATACCGTTAATGGTTATACTGTTGACGGCAACAAGTTCATTAAACAATCGTACAAAAACATTAACGGCAATTATCCGTTTAATAGCGTTACCAAACGGTTTGAAAATCCGTTAAGAAACGGTGTAAAATTATAATTTTACACTTGTACAAAGAAAGAAATACCACAAATACCACAATCGCGTATTTCGCGACAAACATGTCGTTATGCAAGAGAATTAATTTCTAGCAACGATACTGCATGTGGTGCGATTCGACCAATATTGAAGATAAATTTTACTTAATTTATATTTTCCCGGCAAATGAAAACATAAGAACATAATTAAGATTAACATTCTATTATAAAAGACCAGACATTTAAGTTAAATGCAATCGAATAATAAACCAGAACTAATAAAATTCGCCTTTTAGTAAAATAATCATTTTAAGTGCTAACACCACATTACTAGCTAAGTATACGATGTATCACTATGTATAAAACTGGAGCAAATGGCTATTGGCAAACTGTACAGTTTTTTGTTGTTCGCTTGCGAATAAATAAGATTCTTAATCACATCTTGCAAGCCAGGTTTCTTAGCTTCGTTAAACCTGATAACTCGACGCAGAAAGAGTTCGCGGCGTGGAAGAGAGTCCTAAACATACCATTTTTAGTTGTTCGCGTAGCGAACAGCTAATGTTGTTACTCAAAATTTCCAGTCGGCTTATCTACGGAAAGCCTACTACCTGCCACTCATGCCGTATCCGAGCGAGAAAGAGTTGTATAACTTAAGCAACAGGTTTGAGTTCTCCAACTATATTCATTCACAAATGGAAACATTATATGAATATCGTGTTTAATGTAAACGGCCACCGGAAAAACTTTGCGAAACCGAAATTTCGCAAACTTAAGTACCCTTTTTCTTGAAGGTTTGCTTATTTGTGATAAAGTATAAGATAAAAGTCTAACTTGTGATTAATAATTGGTTATTTTTGCTTGTTAAATGCGTTTTCTTCACTATGAACTTTATTTGCAAAGTTGGGGTTTCCATGGGATTTTTGTAATATCCCATGGGATTTTTCATTATCCCATGGGAATTTTGGTTTCTCCCATGGGATTTTTCTCCAGCTTTTTTTATGGGAGAAAAAATCCCATGGGATTTTCAAAAACATAAAACACGTTCGTTTGTGCTTAGTTATCGATTTTAAGCATTGTTAAAGCATTTGTGCTTATTTTCGTTCAATTTACTTTGATAGAAAAAAAATCCCATTTTTTTATGGGAAAAAAAAATCCCATGGGATTTTTTTCTGATTTTTAGAGATTTATTCATGTAACCTTCAGAAACACTACCTTTTAACAAATGATGAGCATTTCTCGCGATTTCAACGCGTTATATCGTGTTTTAAAATAATAAAAAAATCCCATGGGATTTTTTTGTCCCATGGGATTTTTTTGTCCTATGGGATTTTTTTCCCATGGGATTTTTTTTTCCAATGGGATTTTTTTTAAGGTATAAGTTTCTAAAAGCTATATAATAATAATAATTATAATAATAATAATAATAATAATAATAATAATAATAATAATAATAATAATAATCGTGCTCAATATGATGAATTTGTACTTTTAAGCGACTAACATTTTTATTCGAGCCGATCGTCGAGTCCGAATGGTGAGTATAAGAGCAATTTACCAGTACAAATAAATCTCACTTGTGAAGAGAACGCTACCGTACTATAAAATAATCTTGATAATAAGTCATATCATTTCTCGACAGAAAATGAAAACAGTATCCATATTGATGTCAGCAATGTCCCCTGCTATGATAAATATTGACAAAATGAAAAACCTTGACAATAATTCCGTGTCGAATACGCATTAGATTATAGCAATCAAATTCATATAAGCATTGATAAGATAATTTGCGAAAATGGGTCTTATGTCAAATACGGCAAGCGTAGCTCCATTCCATAATGTCCGGTATTAAGTCACGTCAAGTTTCGTGGTCGAATTATAGCATAATAATCATTTTCACATTACGCGAATCATATGAGTTTCCCTACATATATTGTGTTAAAATTTATGTTACACTAATGTGCGATGATGAAAAGGGGATTTCGGTAATTCTACATTCGCCCGCCTAGTACCGAAATCCCCATATTTACGCCTTAAAGGGTCAATAGGTCATCGGTATGAATGGTTTTTGACTTCACATGAATGTTAAGGTGCAAAAAAATGATATTAATTTTAATTATTAAGCACTCTTGACAGCATTAAGTTGCCTCTCAGTGGGGATTTCGGTAATTCTACACTAGAACTTAAACGCGCGCCGGTACCGAAATCCTGCTGTACAAACCTTCAAGTGTCAACAAAATTATTATAGTGTTTTTTTTTTCATTAGCAACCAGTGACATGTATTATCTCCCATTCGGTTACTTCTTTTGGAAAATAATTAGAGGGGATTTCGGTACTGCTACATTCGTACGCCCAGAGCCGAAATCACCCATGTTTACGCCAATCCCCCATATTACGCCTTAAAGGGTCTATATGTCATTATGTTTGGGTTTTGGCTTTGCATTAATGTTGATTTGTACACAATCATATTAGTGTTAATCATTTAAACACTCTTATCAGAATATTTTTTCCATTATTAAATAGTTTATTAATGTGAAAAATGTGTAAACGAATGTAAAAAAGGTAAAATGTACATTTAAAACATTGGTTACACAAAAGTATATGTAAATATAACATGACATAGTAATAATAAGTCTTCAGAAAGTATTTTCCAAACAAATCTGATGAAACAAATGATATCGTACTACCTTATTTACAATATGCTATACACTTTTGCAATTTAGTTATCAATGTTTAATCAAAGCATAAATCAGGATAATATGTTGCCTCTTAGCGGGGATTTCGGTAATTCTTAACAAGCACATAAACCCGCGCCGGTACCGAAATCCCCGCTGTACAAACCTTCAAGTGTAAAAAAATACTGATTTAGGTTTAAATAAAGGGAACAATAGTATTTTTGGCCACCAAAAAGCACGTCCGCGTCAACAAAACGATTGAAATTATGTCAGAAACCCAGCTTTTCATTGTATATATTGCAATACACCATCGGCCGCCGAGAGCGGAATACTGCGCTTGGCCGCTAAACAATGTGGATTGCATCAAATTAAATGTCAATTTTCGATTTTATTACAAAAATAAACACTGCCTTCTTATAAATATGTCAAGCACGTACACTTAACAAAAAAATCGATATATCTTTATGTAATGTAGAAAAGTAAAGCGCTTTATATATAACAATGTTTTATAATGTCTCTCTGGTTGAGAAAAAAAACTAAACAAAACCATGTAGAACATATATGTTTTCATAATTAAAAATTTTTTTTTAATGATGCACGTGATGTTTTATAATTGATATAAGTTCACGTGTCATTGAACGAGTTAAGGGAGAGATGCGAATTAAATTACACATAATTAAAAAATGATACTATACTGTCAGCTTGATTTATAAATTGTGTTCCATCGCGCCAATATATTCATTGTTCCATGAAATTGTGTATAAAAGCAAAACGATTGAAATTATGTCAGAAATCCTGCTTTTCACATGAAATGATCTTTAACACTTTATTTATTCCAATCAGGTAATTAATAATAATAGGGGAAGTCTATACTGTGTATTAGAAACTTGTTGTGGTGATCCCTATCTTATCCGCTCAATACACATCCACCTGGCTACTGTACAGAAAAAATTAGATTTACTTCCAAAATAACTGATTTCATTAATTGCTAACTTGTTGTCTACATTTTAAATTAACAACGATAATGGATCAACATCACCGTTGCACAATTATTAAGTTCACAGTAATCTGTACTTTAAATAGATAGCCTAATTAAAGACGGTGCTAATAAAGAACAAAGCGTGAATGTGGATATTAAGAAATTAGATCCTTTTTTGCATGACACTGGCAGTATATCATTTTATCTTATATAAATAAGCCACATTTAAGACATGAATATAATTAAAATAAGACACATTTGCATCTTTCATTTCTTGAAAAAAAAATAAGCACGCAGTCACATATAAATAAGATACATTGAAGACACAGAAACAAATAAATAAGACACATTTGCATCTTTCACTAAATTTTCTTAAAAAAACATGTGAAACTGAAGAAAAACATTTATTACTGACACATTATTCTAAAAGTCGACTGACAACTTAAGTTCAAAGAGGGATTTACAATTAAATAAGATCCATTTTCGCATGATGCTGGTTGTAGAGCAAGCAATACATTTCTTACTGACACATTATTCTAAAAGTCGACAGGCAACATAAATTCAAAGAGGGAACCACAATTAAATAAGATCAATTTTCGCATGATACTGGTTGTATAGCAAGTAGTCACATATTAATTACAGCTTGAATTAGTTGCAATAATTTTGTTAAGTGCGCGTGCTTCTGAACGTTGCGTTAAGCGAGAGTGTTGTCATTTTGTTAGTTTTATATTTTTGTATTATGTATGATTATTGCTTGTTTTGAATTTGAAATAAACGCTTTCTGGCAAATAAGCATCGTCTTAATTTTAATACAAATAATGAACATTTGACATACAAAATGTCCAATAACATACCGGCAATAACATTATATATATGTTAATTTCTGTGCATGTTTATAGCGAAATTATAGCCGACATCGGCAGTTAGGGAAATTTAGTGACACACTTTAACACATCAAACATGCATGATAGTTCTTTTTTCATATGATATTCCCCTGGTTGCTTACCGGTGTATTGGTGCAGTTGATAACCCCGCCGGGACTACAGTAGGGTGCTAATACACACGTGTATCGTGTTCAATACAATCGTCTTAATTTTAATACAAATAATGAACATTTGACATACAAAATGTCCAATAACATATCGGCATTAACATTATATATATGTTAATTTCTTTGCATGTTTATACCGAAATTATAGCCGACATCGGCAGTTAGGGAAATTTTGTGACACACTTTAACAAATCAAACATGCATGATAGTTCTTTTTTCATATGATATTCCCCTGGTTGCTTACCGGTGTATTGGTGCAGTTGATAACCCCGCCGGGACTACAGTAAGGTGCTAATACACACGTGTATCGTGTTCAATACCCGATCCATGCTACAACGTGTAAGAACGGGAATTTCGGTAATTCTAACTTTTTAAGCTTGCGCACCTCTAATGGGCACATATCCAAATATAATTTAATTAATTATTTTCCTAATCAGCATCATTTCACTAAACTACATGCAAATTTGTAGGTAGCTTTCCATGCTTAAAAAAAAATAAACCGATTTTTTCAAAACCACCCTCACGCTCGGCTTTTGTCCAGTTTATTTTCACCCCTGGGGTATATAAAAGTTCCATAATTCATTCAAATTTCCAAATATGGGCATGCAGTTGGTGTGTACAGATGCAGTAAAGGTGTTTAAAGTTAAAACAAGATGAAATAAGTATTCTTTTACAGACATTTATTTTTTACAAATTTTAATCTATGGAATAGCGCCATGAAATGTAAGTGATTTCAGCCAAGTAAAAATTGGGTCGGTTAAAAACAAAGTGTCATAAAATTCAAAATAGTATCATTTAAGTTATATTTTAAATTAAGTTTTTATAGAAACACTATATACAGCAAAAATACCAAAAAATAAACAGATTTACCGTTTACTTTTTGAAATAAAAATAAAAATGCAACATGCATCATTCGTATTTTCAGCAGTAAATTAATCAATTTAGCCATAACGTTGTTTTAATTTTAAAATTGAAGGATGTGCATACAATTTTCAACATATTTAACAATAAACATAGCTTATGTGCTATATTAAATCAAATTACGTTAGAAAAGAAATAAAACGCGTCGCAAAAAGTATGCGATGTCGGCAGGAATCGAACCTGCGCGGGAAAATCCCAAAAGATTTCAATTTCATCGCCTTACCCACTCGGCCACGACAACTTTACATCTGTGTAACCTTAAATTAGATATATATAAGTAAACAGGTAAAAAGGCTCGCTCGATCTTTGAAGAAATCGCGAAATCGTATTTTTCAGATGATAATTGGATCAAAGTCAATATTTATAGTGAAAATAATGTAATCTAAATGAATAAGTTAAACATATATCAAAATTCGAAGTTTGAAAAAAAATAAAATGCATCTCTCGGAAATAAGCGATCATTGAAGATCGGCAATGGCTTATGTATGAAGTGAAAGGACAGTTGAAAGTTTCCATTTTGCACGTTAATGATTCTGATAATATGGTGACAAAGGCAGCAGTCCTATGCAGTATTGTGTTTGACCGGAGAGTAGCGTGATCTGTGTCGGTGTTGGGCGCTCTGAGGGCGCAATCCGGCTACATAGGTACATAGAAACCTCTTGTGGCTATAGTCCATGGATCGGGTTCGGCAGACAGGGAACATGTAAATTTTTCGGCGTTAGCTGTATACGCCAGCTTTTCACCTTAGCCTGACCTTTGTTAGCGTCCAATAGAATTCAAATAAAACTTCCCGCGGCCAAGTACAGATGAATACACTTCATTGACTGCATTGGCTGATTTGAGAATACGACCAGAACATTGGAAACATGTCCGCGTCTTTGGAAAACTGTTTTACTGCGTGTTCAGCATGAAACAATTTTATATCTAATGAAAAGGCTTAATAGATAGAACAGTTTTACACTCAATCTCGACATCAATACAGTTTGTGCGTCCACCTTTTATTTTCAGAAGATTTTCAGCGCGAGAACGTTTGCATTTAAAGGCTATGTTCTCATATTTAGTACTAACTTCCATATTCCTGTCAACATGTTAACATGTTAAAGTATAGAGAGCAGTGTAAGCGAAGACTCACTTTAATGCATTGCATTTCAACTCGCGAGGTATATCGGGTCAATTTGCGGCCACTGTGTGTGAATGTCAGAGTTTACATACAGGTCATCGCTGCGTCTCTACCCTATGTGCTGATCGGAGATCGCGGCCAGGAAAATAATCGTTACATAATAAAGACGCTATAGCGTGAACTAGGTGAACTGGAATTTTCTTTAGACCAGACAGATGTTAAATGAAGATATCCAGCATATGGTTTGTCAATAACAGATTCTTAATGTGTTTTACAACAATACCATGATAAATATTATTTTTAATTAATTTAACAAGAATTATGCCATCATATTGTCTAATGAATTAAGCATGAGCGCAATGATTCTCGATACTGTTAATAATCGAATCAAATAGCAACGCCAGACAAACCACTAAAACAGGTTTGTTCGAAGAACGCGCGTATAAATATTTAAAATATGTACGGATACTTCGCGTGTGGCCGGTTGACTCATATGTTTCACTTCCATTCTTCTTTTGGTTTTCTGTTTTGTATCTATACGTTTATGACCAGCAATATGTAATAATGTAAAATAAGCCGCGAAAACTCCGCGTATCATCCCGTACTGCGTTTGCTGCAGCTAAGAACTGCACAGAAAAAGACATTCGCTATCTTTGATCTCATTCATTGAAGTCTTTACCTATCATTAACTGCAACCACAATCAACGCCGTATATCTTTTTTAAAGATATTTCTTGTTATATGTATGTTTTATATCTTAATTACCTAAACGTATATTTATCCTGGTTACTTATTTACTGAGGTATGAGTTAGTCGCAATGATTGTAGATACGTTGTACTATATTTAGTAAGTATTTGGAGGACGAGTGGCACGGGCACGCGCTTTAATATCACTTATGCAAGGAACGCGTTTTGTTTATATACGTATTTTTGATATTCCGATAGGCTTAAGGGAGGTAACTTATTCAAGTAAAACGCGATATTTTTGCAATGCCTTTTTATAACTCTTGTTTAATTAATTACATACGAATATACAGCTAAATTTAAGATGATTTTTACCAGAAAAAAATTTCGGAGAAAGATATATTGAGATTTTGATATTCCATAGAATGCGAGTCTCCATATATATTTTCTATTGCAGGGGAGGTAATTTAAAATTTTTAAAGTCTCCGAATTGGTCTTTGTTGTATCTATTTACGTTTATTTTCAAGCTTATGGCGATTAAAACATTAATTATTATTAGTATATGCTCACATGGATATTGGTACGGATATATCGTGTTCATATAACTGTTACTACATCCATTTCATTCATCATTCAGGTCGGGCTACACAAATCTCGTGAAGAGGCCAGTAGGACCTGTAAACAAACTCTCATACACACACTCTTCACTCATCGTGGCGCTCTCGCATGTCTGAGGCGATATATAAGATCGATGTCATATATAATACTGTATTCGCTGGTATTTTCGGTTGATATGTTTGACTGCTTAGGACGCAATGAATATAGTGTATTTATATTTAATCGAAGTGAGCACATTGTTGTTTCTGGCGGTATTCAATTTCTGGTAATAGTTTCGCGATTAAAGACGTCGGTTCTCGGTTAGGTGTGGAATGTTCTTATTTGTTAATGTGCCAAGTGCTTAAAGGCGGTTTATCGCACTTTATTAGTCGGCGTTTCAAGAGAATGGGTAATAAATGCAAATCAGTAGGTGCTAAGAAGACTTAAGTACGGCAAGAACCACAACTCACTCTGCTAGGAACGATTACCACTGCCTGTCTGCAGCAGACGACAAATGATTCTGCTCTAGCAGTGAATGTATATACCAGCTTGTAAACGCCATTGGCCAGTCTAGTGTTTATCATTAAAATATGCACATATTGGCTGCTTTCATGGAAAACGAGGCTTAATGCACGTCAAATAAGATTAGCCTGTGCACAATGATAAGCATATGCAATGCGAACAAGCTAATCAAGGACGACAACAGCGAACAACTAAAGTGCCTTCAGCGCTTTGATTTATAATATACATTATGTCCTATGTTATATGGCGTATAGCTACTAATATATGTGTGTATAAAATATGTTAACCGTCTTTATTTTTTAAATAAATGAAATCATACTGAAACTCTACGAATTGAGGATTTACATGTTTTTATGAGCTGTCAAAGATTATTACAAACAACAATTATTATCTTTTTTAATGCAGACACTTTAAAAGACTGTGGGTGCGGACCCAGGATCCTGCGATAAATCAAACGGAAAGGTACTTTAGGTACTTAAGCTACGTTGAAGAAACTCGGACATTGTTGACGCCCTGTCTTCAATAAATACTGTTTTTGAGTGAGGTTAAACTTACAAATGTATTTGTTAGCCAATTGACGTGTATCGTGGTATTTTGAAATTATTTTTAAAATAACTGGGCTAAGCATTGGTTTCGGTAGAAAAGTACTGCAACAATTTCGCTAGATTTGAACACATTTTAACACTCCGCATTATGATATTTTGATTCAATTTTTCATATTTATACCAAGTGAGTTTCCATTTGACCGCCTTGCGGATACAGATCCATTAGCATGTGCTTGTGTATTATAATAACAATTAATGAGTTAATTTACTACTTACAGTATCGTTATTTTCATCAACATCATCGTTATCAACGTTATCATGATCATCATCATCAACATAATCATCATCTCATCATTATCATCATCATCATTATCATCATCATCATCATCATCATCATCATCATCATCATCATCATCATCATCATCATCATCATCATCATCATCATCATCGTCATCATCATCGTCATCATCATCATCATCATCATCATCGTCGTCGTTGTCGTCGTCGTCGTCGTCGTCGTCGTCGTCGCCCTCGTCCTCGTCCTGCTCCTCCGCCTCCACCGCATCATCAGCAGCAGCATCGTCATCAGCAACAGCAGCAGCATTATCGTCACTATCACCAACAACATCGTTATGGTCGTCATCGTCGTGATCATCATCATCAGTGTCATCATCATCATCATCATCGTCATTGTTATCGTCGTTTTTCTCCTCCTCGTCGTCGTCATCGTCATCATCGTCGTCATCGTCATTCTCATCATGAACAATTTCAACAACCGTAAAACCTATCGCTCAGCTCATTTTTGCAGTGAATTCGGATGTTATATCAAATCTTTTTGATTAATAGAGTTTGCTGCTTAATGTATTAATAACTAAATAATAATGTTGATAATATTGAAAATAAATGGTTTCAATTTTATTTATCCGTTTAAGATGCAGTATTTGACCAAGTCAATTTGTCGCTAAAAGTAGTCATTACACATTCAATCCAAAAAGCGTTACGAGTTGCTATTGAAACTATAATCGCATTCCGATAAAAATGGTGTCTGTATTAGGGCCTGTTTAATTTCTACGCTTAATTGCAATTCATAAAAATATTTTTAAGGGTACCGGTATATCTAGACACACTCTGTTATCCAAACAATCCTTGTGATCATAAACAAATAAACAATGAAATATAAATAAAATTAGATGATAAAAAATGGTATCTTCCTTTTTGCTGTTGCTAGTTATCAACAGAGTAGCAAAACTTTTAAATATAAATTATATTCAATTCATAGCACGCTTAAAGATTTGAAGTTTATCTAAATCTATAAGCACAAACATATTTATGTTTGTTAATACAAAGCTGTAGCAGTTTTCTGATTGCGCTTGAAAAGATGTGATTGTTGTTGTTGCATTAATAGTATCATTAGTTTGTATTTCCAGATTAGGTATTCCACCATACATTTTGTTTTTAATCATATGTCTTATAATTGGCATTGCAATATTTCAATAACGAGTAATCAACACAATTGACTTTATGTATTTTTAATTGTTTATCCATATTATCATTAACACTTGAGGGAAAAATAAGCTGTGTCATTTTTTATTTTTTATTTTACTTATGGTTCAGACAACTCTGCTTTTACTATATGCCGTAATAATTATAAGTTTCCGTTCACTTAAAGATATTGTTTTTCGTGTTGGAAAATTTAAATACGAAAAATATTTAGAGACAAGTGTGTTATGTTTGTTTGTCAATTATTTAATTGAAGTAGAAATAATACATCAGTGTACATAATTTTATTGTGTTGTTCCCTTCGTTCTTTACTTTAAAAATGCAACTTAACAGCTTTGCAATCAACTGAAATAATATATAAAAAGTAAAAACAATAAACGTTTGGCTTTCTTAATACGATATCATTTCAAACGCTGTTGGAAGGAACCATTGCTTATTAGAGGTTTACAAGGTAATTTACCCAAGTACGCAAATGTAATGGTCGATTGCCCTTAGGCATGATTCTGTTTTATTACTTTAATCCGGTTGTAAAAATGCATGACCGAAGGGTCATCAGATAAGCAAAAACAGGGTCAAAATCTGATAAAATAGCGCTGTTTAACTGACTGTACGAAAATCCGTATGTCCGAAAATTTAGAATCATGAAAACATAAATATTTTGGCTTAAAAAGGAAATGTAAGAAAATTTAGAATGTAAGAGAAAATACGGTGGTTTTATGGTGTTTAAATTGATTAGAAATAGCAAAACCTAAAGACATTATCTCAAGTGTGATTTTCAAAAGATTTTATATGAATGTACACACACGGTAAAACTAGTCTATTAAAATGAAATACCTTCATTGGTTCTCATGTTTTTAATATTTATTAAACATAGGTATTTGTGAACACTTGTTGTTATATAATATTGAAATGTACACGCATACTGAACATAAAATCATTAGCATAACGGCTAAGTTGGTTTTTACTAAGATTGCAATAGTGTTTATTTTATTATTATGAATCTTATGAGGATAATTTTGAAAGTATGACACAGAGTATCTGAAGAAGATATATACATAATCACATATGTTGTTGTTGTTGTGGTTATTGTTTCAATATTTTTATGAGTATCATACATTCAATGACGAATAGCTATTAATTTGTCATACAAACACCATAATTATTATTGGATTGCGGAGATTAAACAAATCGATTCCCTAGTAACTGATATAACTGATACATTTTTTGAGCGACAATTTGAAACTAAATCTAGTATTATTTAAATTTGATTATTTTAATTGCAGACTTTTTTTATTAACCCCAATTATTGTGTACGCAACGTTTCTTTTATTTAAATCGCTGAGTACGAAGCATCAAGCTATTTTTTAATTAATTGACAGTGATCTTTAATGTATGTCATAATATAAATTGAAATCAATCTTAATTAAAGCTTGAGCGGTTGGTTTGTAATAAGTTTTGTAAATGTTGCTGTAGGATATGTATGCACAATAAATACTAACGCTCTGGCATATTGTGATGGTGATATGATTATATATTGCACAATGAATATGTGATGATGTTCTTGTGATAATATTGAGGCTATAATTAGTTTTTGAATTAAGCTAGCTAATTTCAAATAAGATACAAACACATCCCAATCCTAAAATTATCAGTAAGTTATAGTATTGTTTGCCTCTAGGCGCATAATTAATTGAAGGCCTAGTTTATCTGTTAATCCTCGCCCCATGTGGTGTCCCAGTGGGTACACTGATATTAATACACGATGTATTGGTCCACTATGGCACGCCTGAACCACAAAAAAGAGAAAAACTAAGTTTAAGTAACTTAAACTTAGTTTTTCACTACTTAAACTCAATTTAAGTAACTTAATTCGAATTAACGCTACTAAATGCATTAAGTAGTTAAAAAGAGTTATTTTCTATTTATGTGAGAAAAATGAATTAAGCAGAGAAAAACTTAGTTTAACTCGTTAAGTGCGCCCGAACAACAAAAATTGATTTTTATTACCGTTAAGTTACTTAAATTGCATTTAACGCTGCTTAAAATTAATTTAAGTGCTTTCGCATCGTTAATTGTATTTAATTATAACTTAAGTAATAAAATTTTTACTTAAGTTGAATTATTAATTATCGTTAAGTCAAAACTCGCGTCCGAAAATAAGCATATGAAACAAGCGTTTTGATTGGTTGTCAGGTTTGTTAATAAATTCATGCCCGAGGTCGGAAGAAAAAGATTGCCATGTGGTACGAGCAAAAAATACAGATATTATAAATTTGGATTAGAATCTTAAGTCAGCTAAAATTTGTTTTAGTCTGGAATAACATTCAAAACACCCTTTCATCATCAAATTTTGCTGACAGTCAGTAACTATGCAATAAACATCAAAAACGATCCGCCCGTCTATTTATTTCCGGGTCATATCGCATTTACCTGTAGTAATAACTTGTCTTGTATACGAGTAGTCATACCAGCTTGTATGTAGAAACTGGGACTATATTATATGTCCCAGGTAGAAATTAAAGATTATATCGTGTCACCGAATCCAACTTAATTATATTCTATACATGTAAATTTTGGCTTTGATTTTAGTATTTAAATGGAAAAAAAACAGTCTGGGACGGTGTGGTCATTCTCAAGTCTCTGCAAGTTTGTAAGAAGACTGGCGATCTGGGTGCGAGCTGCAGAAACGTCAAGGTTGCCGTTCTGTTTGCCTCTCTGTACATCTCTGAGTGTTATTGAAACTCTTTCAAGAACACTGTCAGCTGTAGGTAAATGCGTGCGTTGTAACCGATCCATTGCAAAATTGTAAATGGCGGTAGAAGAAAATCCTTTCCTGTTTACGTTTGTTACGACGTTTCTGATTGGCTTAGGTCTTCCGGATCATTAACTGACCAATCAAAACAATTCGACTTTACAACTTAAGTAAAATTCCTTACTAAAGTTGAATTCGTGTAACTAAAAACATATTTTAAGTAGAAAAACCTATTTTAACGCAACTTAATTGAAAATAGTACAATTGATAGAGAAAATCCTTGTTAAGTTGAATTAATTCAACTTAAGTAAGAAAATTACCATTAAGCACCGTTAATGCATTTTCGGTGTTTTAATTAGCGTTAACGCCGCGGGAACCACAAAAACTACTTAAATTCATTTTAAGCAGCGTTAATTCGAATTAAGTAACTTAAATTGAATTTAAGTAGAGAAAAACCTAGTTTAAGTAACTTAAACTTAGTTTTTCTCATTTTTGTGGTTCAGGCGTGCCATAGTCCACCATTAAATCTCTTATCAAAACATGTCTCTCAGGTGACTGAAAAATGGCTGTGTAGATACAACAAATACTACTACAACGGAGACTAAGATAACACATGTTACAATTAATTTGTCTTCCTTGCGTTCTTCTTATACGACAAACACTTCTAAAACAAAAAAGCAAAAAGCCGCTACTGCTACTGCTTCGGCTACTCTTACTGCTACTGCTACTGCTACTGCTACTGCTGCCGCTGCCACTGCCACTGCCGCTGCCACTGCCGCTGCCACTGCCGCTGCCACTGCCGCTGCCACTGCCGCGGCCACTGCCACTGCCGCTGCCACTGCCGCTGCCAGTGCTGCTGCTGCTGCTGCTGCTACTGATAGTGCTACTGCTACTGCCACTGCTACTGCCACTGCCACTGCCGCTGCCACTGCCGCTGCTGCTGTTGCTTCTGATAGTGCTACTGCTACTGCTGCTGCTGCTGCTCCTGCTGCTGTTGCTGCTGCTACTGTTACTGCTACTGATACGGCTACTGATACTGCTACTTCTACTGCTAGTGCTACTGCTACTGCTACTGCTACTGCTACTGCTACTGATTCTGCTACTGCTACTGCTACTGCTGCTGCTGCTACTGCTGCTGCTGCTGCTACTGCTACTATTGATAATATTTCTCCTTCTACTTCTCTTTCTAATATTGCTAGCGATGCTTCATAATTTATTTTTAAATGTATCATTTTGTTAAAACAGGAAAGAACTGTTATATATATTTTCTTAAAGGGATCTTTTCACGCTTTGGTAAATTGACAAAATTGAAAAAAGTTGTTTCAGATTCGTAAGTTTTCGTTTTAGTTATGATATTTGTGAGGAAACAGTAATACTGGACATTTACCATGCTCTAATATAGCCATTATATGCATCTTTTGACGATTTTAAAACCTAAAAATTATAAAGCGTTGCAACGCGAAACGATTGAATAATTTGGAGAGTTCTGTTTTTGTCGTTAAATTTTGTGAAACTACGAAGATTGCTTATATAAGGTATAAAATACGTCGAGAATGTGTACTCGGCGGAATAGCTCAGTAGGCATAAGCGTTTATACTACAGGACTCTGCCAGGACTCCAGGGGTCACTGGTTCGAACCCTGCTCCGGGCAATGTACATTTCCTTTTTTTTTTTTTTCTTGATTTTTTACTGGAGCTTTTATGATCCAATGTTTACATTTATCAATATAAAGCATTTAATGAATAAGTTAAAAAAAATGCCAAAATCTGTGAAAAGGCCCCTTTAAAGGTGTAAAGAATCTAAACTTTTCTGCGATTAAAGTTTTATTTAACTGGATTAGTATAGGCCACATAACAGACGCTATTGTACTGATTTGTACTAAACAACATTTTGTCATAATCAACAGTTTTAACATGCCGCAGTTTCCTTGGAAGTTGACCTTTGATTGGAGTTATGTATAAAACATTAACAAGGTATTTGTTGACAGTTTGTCCTGTCACAATTATATATTAGTTGAGCCAAACGTGTGATAAAGATCCCTTTTGGGGTGGCGATAAATACTATTTATATTGTTCAACAGTGGGAGACTGAGAAAACATATGTTACAATTAATTTGTCTACTTTGCCTGCTTCTTCTTTATATATTTTTCTTGCTAATCGTTTAAGTTTAGTTTTAGTTAAGTAGGTATATCAATTTACATTTTTTGATAGATATTTATTTGGATAGTAATAGTATGTTTTATTTGACTTGACATCATTGAACCGGTTTATTCATTGATAAGATCGGGATCTCCACAGGTGTTTAATCTCGATTGTTAGGTGGGGAGAAGGGTCCGAATGATAATGTTGTCGTCGGCTTACGAATCACATTTCACAAGTTTTAGACAAATATGCATACATTATAAACCTAATTTAAGAATTACATAGATAATAACTTATCTTTATTTTGATGAACTACGTTTAAGGTATAAAACTATAATTATCTATGTGTTGTGTGCCGCATACATACCATCTTGCTTTTTTAAATTTGATCACAACGGTCCGAAGTCATAAACATTCATTATGCATGGTTGCTAAAGCACAGTGTATACTAACTAACCTATGTTTATTGTTGCTTGCTAGGGTTATTATTATTATTTTTTATTTTTTTTTATTTTTTCAACTAGTCCTTCAATTAACGAAAAAAAAATATTGGTATAGGAAATATAAAAGAGTAATAGACAGCTTCATTCATGCTGTTCTATTATGGTGTTTTAACGCATATAATTATGTATGGTTGATGAAGCACATTGTATGCTACCGATGTTTATTGTTGTTTGATGATGATGTTAAGTTGGTGTTGCTGTTGTTGTTAATGATGTTGAGGAGGAGGAGGAGGAAGAAGAAGAAGAAGAAGAAGATGATGATGATGATGATGATGGTGGTGGTGGTAGTAGTGACGACGACGACGATGATGATGATTTTGATTATGATAATGAGATTTGAATTAAATTAATGCGCAAAGATTTTTCTTTTTAGCGGCCAAATGCAGATATCTGCGCTCGGCCGCTGTAAGGGTTATGTAATATTTGCAATCTACATAGGAGTCAATAGCAGATACCAAGCACCATATGCTTATGAGAAACAAAAGCAAAATATTGGCAATCGCTGAAATCTCGAATATGACTTAATCATTTTATTAAATGAAAACCGGTAACTATTTTAAACGGTTATTATATTGCAACAACTTAGCGGTGTTTATCCAAAAGACCATTGTTATAATTACAGGGACGTCAATAGGCCAAACTATTCAGGAAATATGATTTGAGTCGTCAAGGATAGATTTTGAGATCAATGTACGTCCGATGAGATTTAAAGGGAGTTGGAGGCGTAGGGACAGATTCGTTCGAGTACGCGATCATTTGAGAACAAATTATGTTGAAGCTTTATCGGAATTCCGGAAATTTGCGATCGGTACCGATTTTTCCTGGTTCTTTTTTATTGATTCTGATAAGTTAGCGGCCGGCACGGACATGAATATTAACTGACGAAAACCTCTTCGCTACTTTCCGAAAATCTTCGACATGTTGCAAATATCCGTAATATTCCGCATTGTACTCACCAGAAATTGCAACTAGAAAGACTACAATAAATCAGTTAGCTACGGCTCGGGCGGGGATTTACCTTTTATCCCTGTAAGGGACCTAATGCCCCAGACTACCGGCTATTTTTTCCGGAATTCGAACTTGATACACTTGATATCCCTGAATTAAATATTTATATCCGCAATTTTGATCTCTAGAGTGCTGACTGTTAGTATTGTATTTGACTGGAATGACTGTCGATTATGTGTTTTTAAGATTAAAACAAGCTTACGAAGAACTTTGTGTTTGCTTTTTTGTACGCTTTCTTTTTAAAAATGTATTGTCCGCCACGGACGCAAAAATTGACCAAATGTACCAGATTGTGGTCTCTTTAAAGTGCTATGTTTTTACTGCCGTGATATCTTTAACAAACTACACATTATTGATCGTGGACGTTTTATACTCTTATTGAATTTGTTTCCTCAAAATATGCTCTTCTATTAGTAGATGTTTAGGTGACGATGTTCTAATTATAGATCTTACACGGCCAAGAAACACTAGATAGGTCTTTGCAAAGAGAGCTGTTGGATATCGTGAATGCGTTCAATGTGGCCTGTTTATTTCAGAAAGCTATGTGCAATGTTTTATGGGGATTTCTATCAAATTGCCAATTGCAAAATTTGATTTAATTCATTCGGACCTACAAGCGGGAAACTTCTTCATTAAAATTCAATGGGCTTTTAAGAAGTTCGTTGAAAGGCCAAATTTGACGTTAAACAGCAACGCCAAAAAAATTGCTACTCAGTCTTATTTATCACTTTTTTTGTAAGATTTACCAGTAGACGTTCTTCAGTGAAATTAAGCAAACACACAGTGCCGTCAAATATGGAAGGGTATTTAGGTAAAAATTACATCCTTCTTTGTGACTGTGTCATGATTCTTGATGGTACTTTCAATTAGTATGTAGACACCTTTTCATGCTTGATGACACTTACATCTTGCCTGATGTCCAATGTCTATTTACATTCTGCTTAATGGTATCATGCATGTGTACAGATGCAACATTCTTGTTCGTTAATTGCATGCTGCATATGTGTATGTTGGTTTGTGCAGAGAGACTTGTGCAATAGGCGCAGTGCATAATGAAATCAAATATTAATGCGTTTAATAAATTAACGCGATGGTAAGATGTGAGTTTCACCCAAGCACAAAGCAACATACTATCATGCATGATACAATGATGTCAATTGACAGTCATTCCGAAATGCTACGGAGGACCACGGAAATTTACGGCGTATAACGGAAATTTTATGTTATAGGAGAAGTTGCGCACCTTTGTAAGATATTTGCTACTGAACCGAAATTAACCGCGTGTTTGTAGACTTAACTTTTTTTGGTTAATGACTAACCATAATTTTTGTACAGTAATTTACCTTCAATAACCAAAGAAAGTCTATGGATATATTTCAATATATGCTACTAATGCATGTATGCAGAGCTCCAGATAAGACGCTTAAAGTCGTAAAAAATTGAATTAAATTTAGTAAAAAAGTAGACTTAAATTCTGTGCGTACGGTTACACATTGGAAAAATAAAATAAGAATTCAAAATGTGTGATCATGCGTAAAACTCAATATCAATGCATATAATGTAAACATTTTATCAATGAGTTCCCACTCGTCTAGGCCCTCATTACAATTATGAAATCAACAGCACTTTAACGTTATTATGAATAACAGACCATCTTTACAACAGTCGAAAAGCCGAACGTTTTCCATTATCTGGTCCTTTTATCGCAAAAAGTCTGCTGTAACCCGGCAATTGTCATTAGCTCTTCTTAGACTATAAACCTAAATGCGGATGTGCCAAAAATTATATTTACCTGAAAAAAAAAGAATTAATAATAGACTTTAAGGCTGGATTATTATAGAGTGTAAACCAAGATTTTGCTGAAAAAGTTATCTGGAACTTTGCATGTATGTTGAGAGGAAATCGATTACATAATTTCAAATTTACTAGAGTACTTTTATATTGCACCACATAAAATGCTTTAAAACTATAATATTGAAGTGCACATATAAACTTTATTATAGATGGGTAGGTATTTCGTGTCAATCTCTTTCACATATGAAAGAGCTGTTGGTCATGCTGCTTTAAGTACATATAGATGCATGACACAATTTAGATTAAGCAAAATAAAACACTAGGTATTTGCCAAGAGTCAAATATATACGAGCAGTAAGAGCGTAATCGTGCACAGCGAGACTTACTCATGTAGAATTTAAAACTCTAATTGCTTTCTTTCGAAATAATTTCATGTGTCCGATCTAATATGCAATATGCCCGGTGTTTTTTTTGCGGATTAATGTTCCGTTTTAGATCCATAATTAACGAATGCCTCAATATTTTCAAAAATTAACACCGGAATAATGTTCACCGACATTTTTTCATACAGATTGGATATAAATATTATAGAGCTTAACAAAAAATACATTAAGCCCTGTTCTCCCGGCACACGTGCTGGACACACAGGTGGTTAGCGTGTGGCTATGATAATAATTAGTGAAAACATCTTTTTGAATGATAAATAATCATATTAAAACGAAAAATCAAATTTTCTATATAAAAAAAATCACTACCGTTTTATATATAACAAGGTATCCAACTCGAAATCATCCGAAAACGGGGTGCATCGTTTTGAGCAGCCATTACTAAATTAATTTTGCAGCGATTTTCATGACCCGGTCTTATTCAACGCAGAAATGAATTTCCTTTTAGGAAATGTATATATATTGTTATATTTCTACACATGCTGGGTCAAATTTTAAGAAATAAAGCTATACATAATTCGCTTGACCCAGTTGTTATCGATCAGACCGTATTTATGAATGAAATCTCCAGTTGTAAAGACACAACTCCGCATTGGAGCAATGAAATCACTCTTGTGTTTAAAATGTCAGTTCGTTGAAATGTATGTAAACAAAGGTTTGAAAATGCGCTGGACAGTTAGTTTTGATGCATAATTCTACGGCAAGCACGGTAAGAATGTTTTTTTCATACGTTTTATTGAATAATGGTATCGAGGTTCGTGAACTTTGCAGGGAAAATGCCCATTTCCCCGTGAAGATTTCAGTCATGAATACTGTCTGATCGATCACAGCTGGGTCACGCGAGTTGTGTATCGTGTTATTTTTTAAAAGTTGACCCAGTATTTGTAAAAATATTGCATGACATATACATTTCCAGAAAGGAAATTTATTTCTGCGTTGAATAAGACCAAGATCGTGAAAATCGCAAAATTGATGAAGTAATGGCTGTTTAAAACGATGCATCCCGTTTTCGGATGATTTCGAGTTGGATACCTTGTTGAATATATATTTAACTTATTTTTTTTAAGAAAAGTTGATTTTTCGTTATAATATGATTACTTATCATTCCAAAATATGTTTTCACTAACTAGTATTATAGCCACACGCTAACCACCTGTAGCTGGACACTTTTAAAAAACACAATACAAATTCAAGTACTTATGCACTTAATTGATTGTAAACAATGACGGTTGAAATCCGTGCGTGGGAATGTTTCTGGTAACCAAGAGCGACGTCAACGTTCATGACAAACCTGTTTATATGACATTTATTTATTGATTTTTTCCAACTTGATTGAAAATTATGTTTTATGATATTTTAATACATGTAGATGAAGTAGTTGTTTTCTCAACGAGGAGTACAATAGTTGTACAGTACTAAACACGAGTACTTGTAACTTTCAGGTTTCTCTGTATACCACAGACATTATATAGTCATAAAATGATAAATATGTGTTTATAGAAATTGTAATTATAGCATGGTAAATAGACTAGAGAAATCTGAAAGTTTCACGCACAGGTCTGTGGCAATGGGGGTTTGGGCTACTTTATAAATATGAGGTCGATATGCAATGCACATCGGTAGATTACGTCTACTGTAATTATTTGGACTAGGGAAGGGCCACAATTCCAACACATCAGCCCCGTTATGTTCTGAATAAAATACATGTATAATTTCTTGAGTGCCAATTGCATCTTACAAATATCAAAAACATTCACGGCAGTCAATTCATTGTGTAAACGTACTGGTCTTCATGGCAATAATGAACGTATTTAGTTTAATGGAGATTATATAACGAAGGGAACTAATTCAGCTTATTCAGTTTACTAGTCAAAATGATTCGGATGTTTTCGCTTTTTTTCCGAAAAGTAATTTATTCAACATACGGAAAATAAACGCGCGCCACCTGATGTCATAATTTAGTAACTTGCATTCTGCTTACTGCCTGTTGCTAACTGCCGTTGTTAATGACGCTTAGTGGCAAAACCGATTATGACTGGTTTCAGGAATAATGAACACACAAACATTGGATAGTCACCAAGCATGTTGAAACAATCATCAAGTATAACCGATAGAGAACAAGCATGTTGGAACTGTCATGAAGCATGTTAGAATAAACATCACGCATAATGTAAATATTATTCATGAATGATGTAATGTTGCAGCAATCATCAAGTATAAACGAATAGACAACAAGCATGTTGGAATTGTCATAAAGCAAATTAGAATAAGCATCAGTCATAATGTAAGTATTCACCACGAATGATGTAACTTTTACCTAAATATCCTTCCATAGACATGTGTTGTTACTAAAATAGACATAGAGATTTGAGCATTGGGAGTGACCTAATCATACTGTGCTTTAGCAGTATTACGGAATACCGTTAGTGCCATCGTGGTTACACATTAAAATCCAGAGGGCGAGAACGCGAGAACGCGATAGTACGATGGCGACAATGTGACAATACGATGATGACAGGGTGACAATACGATGGCGACAATGCGATAGTACGATGGCGACAATGCGAGAACGCGATAATACGATGACGACAATCAGACAGTGCGATGACGACAGTGCGACAATACGATGGCGACAGTGAGATAGTACAATGGCGACAATACTACAGTTCGATAGTGCGATAATACGATGACGACAGTGCGAAAATACGATGACGACAGTGCGACAATACGATGGCGATAGCCGACAGTGCGATAGTACGATGGTGCCAATGCGATAACGCGATAGTATGATGGCGGCAATTCGAAAATGCGATGGCGACAGTGCGACAATACGATGGCGACAATGCGATAGAACGATGGCGACATTGCGATGATACCACGGCGACAGTACGATATGACTATCGCATTGTCGCCCCCGTACTATCGCACTGCCGCCATTGTATTGTCGCACTGTCGCATTGTCGTCATCGTACTAGCGCGTTTTCGCAATCGTACGAACGCATTGTCGCCATCGTATTGTCGCACTGTCGTCATCGTACTTTCGCGTTCTCGCATTCTCGCCCTCTGGATTTTAATGAGTAACCACGGTGGCCCTAACGGTATTTTGTACAGTAAAGTGCGTAAAATCTGGTTTGGAATAACAATTTTTATGCCGAAAACAGATGTTGAAAACCCGACTTTGTTTTATAAGTAGTAGTCTAAATATACAATGAGTTTTCCGAGCATTAAATAAACATATTAAAATAAAATTCATGTTCGTATCAGTTGAAGTTCTTGTTAATAGTAGAAGCACAGAACACAATAAAACGCTGATTGGGCTTACTTATTTGAGGCAAGAAAAAACACATCGCGCTATTATATATAACATATAACGCGCATCCGCAAAGTTCGAGCGCCCGTCTCGGTGCCGTCGTTTCCGGTGAAAGTTTCGCACAGGAGCTACCGAGTTTGGATATGAGACCACGAATCATGGCTTGACTTTATATATCAGTCAGCGTAGTACCTGACCAGACTGCGCGGTTGGACAAGCTAGGATGGACCAACTTCGGCCGCATATGACATAAGACCCATTTTCGCATGACGCGGGTCATCTGACCTTTATAATGTGTATATAGCTTTGAATGGAATTTGCACATAGTTTTTGGCATGGATTTATTGTTATGTTAATGTGTTGCACGCTTTCAAAAGCAGAGGGCATATATAAGATCAATTATACTACGGAGTTCATTTTCTGTTGCAAAATGAAATGCAATAAAGATTGTTACTCAGCGGTGTGTACAGTATGACAGCGTTGTCTGTCTGCGATGCATTTATACTGGTTCTAAGCTGGCATACTCACCAATTGGACTCAACCATCTGCTCGAACAAGAAATGATAAGTTCTACTAGCATAAACCTTTAATTGTAACTCATTTTAAAAATATTCATGTTATTTATATTATTCAATTTATTATTCAAAATTATAATTATTATTTCCTTTATTGTTGTTTTTCGCATTAAGAAACTTATTCGGCTTACGAAACTGAAAAATCCCATTGGAAAAAAATCCCATGGGAGAAAAAATCCCATGGGATTTAAAATCCCATGGGATTTAAAAATCCCATGGGATTTAAAAATCCCATGGGATTTTTTAATTTTTTTTAAACACGACTAAACGCATTAAATATCGTAGTTGTTCATCATTTCATAAAATATGATGTTTCTGAAAGTTTCATGAATAAATCTCCCAAAATAAGAAAAAAATCCCATGGGATTTTTTTCTCCCATTTTAAAATGGGATTTTTTTATTACTAAATATTTTTATATATAATTGGCATAAAACCAATATACAGTCCTTAAATAACGTTAAAATACTTGCAAACGCAAATAAAACACGTTTTTAAAAATGTTCAAAATCCCATGGGATTTTTCTCCCATTTGCAAATTATGGGAGAAAAAAAATCCCATGGGAGAAAAAATCCCATGGGAAAATCAAAAATCCCATGGGAAAATGCAAAAATCCCATGGGAACCCCAACTTTGCTTATAAATTTCATAGTGAAGAAAACGCGTTTTTTGAGTGAAAATAACCAATTATTAATCAACGATAAGACTTTTATCGCATACTATGTCTCAAAGTAGCAAATCTTTAAGAAAAAGGGTACTTAAGTTTGCGAAATTTCGGTTTCGCAAAGTTTTTCCGGTGGCCGTTTGTAATAGTTTCGAACGGCGCTTATATAGAAAGCAATCAATAAACAATGATTGTATTATACGTGTCGCGGAAGAGATTGTTTATGAATGACTAAGATTGTTTATGAATTATTAAAATAGTCCATTTTCTGCTGCGTCTTCATGACGTAGTATTTTTGCTCAGCTCATTCATAATCTGAAGCTATTAATAGATGCGGCTGCCGGTAAACAAGGGAGAGTCCTATTGCACGGGTGATAACAACGCAATAGTATAAGGTTACGCTTGGTAATCTGAGGCTATTAAGGTCATAATATACTAAATAGTTTCCCTATATTTATTTCAATGTAAAAGCGACAACTTTGAGCGAAAATAAATGCAGCATTTTGCACATAGAGACCCCCATAACCATACCTTTTCTTAAAGGCAATTCTAAGCGGAATCGATTTATGCAATATATAAGATAGGTCATATTCAATCCAAGAAAGAACTTGACACGAATCAAAATCGACTGTTTTTGCAACTTTTACTTAGTGGAATATAACCTTTTTCAGTGCAAGGCTTTACTATAGTCTCCAAGTTTATCATATTTCAGGGATTCGGTCGTGAACACCTATTTATGCCCTACCATTATCTCCGAAAGATAAAACCCGAACAATAGTTTAAAGTGTAAAACATGCCTTCGAGTCAACTGTGATATTTTTTTAGAGAGTACAGTCCTACATGGAACGATTAATTAGTATATTGTAACCTATTAATAGATTCGGGAAAACAACGCAATAGTATAAGGTTACGCTTGTTTATATTCTCAATTTATAAAACGTTGAACATGAGTTCAACAATAACTTCGGGGATACAATAGACATCAACAAAAATGCTTCATAATCGCTAAAACTGAATATAACAAACAATTAAACATAACACGAATTATCTGTTTCGTAACCTCGTTCATGCTTCTACTGCGGGAATTTCTGGGAAACGCTCTTATGTTCTCAACAGAAAGCGGCGATCTTTCGTTTTTACGGGTGCTAAGAACGCAATAGTAGAAGGTTAAGCTATTTTATATTCACAGTTCTCAATTTATAAAACGTTGGACATGAGTTCACCAATTACTACAGGTATACTATAGACAACCTCGAAAAATGCTTTATAATCGCTAAAACCGAAAACGACTAAATAGAACAAGAAATATCTTTTTAAAAATGTAGTCGGTGTAAACGCTGACTTTGAAATAAAGTTTGCAATTTACTTTTCTAAATAAATAAATAAAATGAAAACAAAAGTGTAACTATTTTGTTTTTTATTTCACTTGTAAGTTGCATATTCAACACATGAAATGTGTGTTGTCAGTGTCAAACCACACCTTAGTGTTAGTATTTAAAAAATATATTACGGGAGTGCACATCAAATGTGTCTTCACATGCTTTATTATGAGTATATTTCATCACTATTGAAATATATCGTATGTTAATATTTGATTTAAACGCAATTTTCTTTCGACACATTTAAATCACACTTTCATAGCCGCGAAAATGGGTCTTATGCGTTTTTGCCAGCGTTTCTTAAACCCAACATGTGCATTTGCTCAGTCAGGTCAGAGGCGATGCTGTTCGTTATGAAATCACTCAATATGTTATGGTCTCATTATGTATCTCCTGACCAGACTGAGAGATGCGCAGGCTGAGTTGGCTATATATATGATGGGCGCATATGAAGTAAGACCCACTTTCGACTGACGAGGGTCATTAAAAACCTCATTGCGAATTGTAAATAGCACATTTTAGCACAATGATTTTTAATACAAAATTGAATTCAAAATGGCAAACTTGTAAATAAGTGCAGCCCATCCAGGCGTTCAGGAACGATTTTCAGAAGTGCTGACCGAGTACGGCAAACATTGTGGTTGGATAATTTAACAATTTTCCTCTTATCGTGACACTACTATTTTGGAAATGATTGTTTTCTCATCTTGAAAGCAAAACTGAAATTCTGCGAGATAGATTTTAACGCGTAATTGTAACTGGGCCACAATTTGTGTCGTTTGAACATTCAGAGAGTAGTCTGGAATTCCTTACACTGAAGTTGAACTGAACAGTGCTACATCCTTTGAGCTGAGCACAGACACAGTTATGTAGCCAAAGTTCAGAGGCTTTATCTCGAATCAGCCTATGAAATATTTGAAAATATTCATGCCTGTCTGCTGGCGTTATGTAAAAGTCATTAAGATGAAAAGCTGCGTAAAACAAATACGCCGAAAAAACGCATTAATGCTCTATACCTATGTATAGGTAAAGGTTGTTGACACCGTGTGAACTGCTAAGGTTACAAGTAATGCATAAACAACAATGTGCGGGTCAACAGGGCTGTCTTGACTACCTAACTCGTGAGTAAAAAGTACTGCTCGCAGATTTATTTATTATTTATTTTTATCAATGATCTTCTTGTATATTTTGAATTTGCATATGGTGTCAAAAATCAATAGTTTTGTAAAGTGAATTTTCATAATGAAATTAATTTCTTAGTTAGAAAGGTATTCGATATTCCAACAATATTCATTTAAAATGATAGCGATTGCAAATTGTCTTTATGTTCAGTTCTCACTACCATTTTCATCATACTTTCCATGCTTTCAGGACGTGCAAAAAAGGCCATGTTGTTTTTATTTTGTCTAATTTATCTCTATGAAATAAATAGGATGATAAAACGTGAACACAAAGCTCGACCAGTGCGTTATGACACACTGTTCATAAATGTGAATGGCGTGTGTTCATTTCAAACTTGAGATTAAGTTTGAAAAATGAATTGCGTCTTAAATTATGCAAAAGCGAACAACTTCAATGCCTTCAGCGCTTTGCTTTAATCATGACAACTCAGCGACGCAGTGGGGCCTGTAAATGAACTCTGAAATACACACATACACGCTCGCAGCACTACAGCTGAGGCTATTAATTAGCAACCTTAATAACAGCCGAGTCCTTATCAGATCATTGGAGGAAAAAAGGCAAAACCAATACCGTTTACAAAGGTGATCAATAGAACCATTATTTCATAATGTAAACCAAAACAATATGGATATAAAGTCTGTTTCATTATTGTTTCATAACGATAGGTTGATGGAGAAAATTTGTGACAATCGGAAAGAATTTATCCATATTTGCTTAAACTAATAACACACATTTCATGGTGTGAATATGCGAAAAACAAGTGACAAAAAACATCAATGTTAACATTGTTTTAATGTAATTATTTATAAACGTAATTATTCTAACTTAATTTCAAAGTCATGATTTTATAAGCGTTTCCGAATGCCAAAGTCGCCGATGGCGATTGAATCTTTCAGCCGGCGATTAAAGTTGAAAATGTAAAAGATAAGGGCGGTTGTCAAAAAAATAAAGGTTTCTCTATACATGTGTCAGTATTCCCTACTTTAAAAAATCACTCTGTACATAATTCTACGCATAATCGCCTAAATGTCACATCGGGCAATAGATAATCCTATGGAACGCCATTACTGACTTCATATGACTGTTGTCGTTGTTTGCAGTACGTTAATCATTATTTTCAGTGGAATGTACATTATTCTTTGTGCAATTTTCTCAACGTTCGGTACATTCGTCATTATATGCAGTAGTTGAAGCATTACGCGAAGTAGTAACAACATTATGTTCTGTCCAAACTTCTTGACGTTCTGTACATTCGACATTATGTGATGTAGTGACATTATTACGCACTGTTGCAATATCATTACGTGCTGTGATATCTTCTTTACGTTCGGTTCATTCGTCAGTATGGGCTGTAGTAACAGCATGACGCGCAGTAGTTACAGTATTAAGTTCTGTGCTAGCTTCTTTACGTTCGGTAAATTCGTCATTACATGCTGTAGTTACATCATCACGTGCAGTAGTCACATCATTTTGTTTTGTGCAAACCTCTATATGTTACGTACATTCAACATTATGTGCAGTGGTTTCATCATTACTTGCTGTGCAAACGTCTACACGTTCAATAATTCGTCATTATGTGCAGTAGTTTCATCATTACGTTCAGTAGTAACATCATTTCGTGCTGCGCAAACTTTATTTAAGTTCGGTACATTCGTCATTACGTGCAATAATTTCATCATTATGCGCTGTACTAACATAATTCCATGCCGTGCGAACTTCTTTACGTTCGGTACATTTAACATTATGTGTAGTAGTTTTATCATTATGCGCTGTGCAAACGTCTTTACGTTCGGTACATTCGTAATTACGTGCAACAGTTACATAATTATGTGCAGTAGTAACAGCATTACGTGCTGTGCAAACTTCTTTCGGTACATAAGTCATTATGTCCAATAGTTACATCAATGCGTGCTGTTATAAAAACATTACGTGCTGTGTAGCTCTCTTTTCGTTCATTACGAATCATTATGTACACTTAGTTATATCATTACGTAGACATTATAGACATTTGCAATAAAAGTCATAATTAATGTTTATGAAGTTGTTTGTTTATATTATATTTATATTTTGAGATGGAAGACCTTTAGAATTGCCCAGTCCAACATAATTATTTGTCAATGTGTGTAACTGAAGTCTTTGATTTGTCTGTTTTGACACTTTGATTAATCTGTTATGACACTTTGATTAAGCCCCATCAGGGATGTGAATGCTTGATTTTAATAACCATTAATGGCACGCTCCCAACCATATTAAATTTCCTTTAAAGTGATATTATGGGCATTTTTCACTGTTGAATTGAGCTTAAAAGAATTAACAGGTCAGAAGTGTTAGTTAAAATGTGGTTACTGACCAATTATCTGCAACTCATCTTGCTACCAGTTGTTTATAAAAATATATATTTTGTGTTCGATATTTTACGTGAATGGTGAGTCATGTAAGCCGAAATGATCCGTAAAACAAAATTGTGTCTTTGTGTCGTATGAACGAATCTGCACTAAAACTAAATTTAGTATCACATCGTACATGCATGATCAGTTGTCAAACGAAAGTACGGTTGATATTCAAATGCATTATTTTTCTCTTTCCGGGATATTGTTTTAGTATGTTGATGCTGCATTAACAAATATAAGTGTATATGAAGTGAAAACACCAACAATAAACAACGGTTGCGGTAGACACCTATAAACTGTTAGATGCCCATAATATCACTTTAATAATTGTTTTCCTCTCAATTAAACCAGCGTATTTTATTAAATTGATAATATCATCTAACGTGAATAAATAAGTAATAATGATAATTCTAAGAATTCAATGAAATTAATTAATCGACTTCAATATTTGACAATGTAGTAATAATAAAATAGTAACCTAATAATATTATTTACAAACAAATGCACACATATTATAAAAAATACTTTATTAAATTCAGTTTTATATTTTGTAACACAGTTTAAAGAAAAATACATTGGTTGAATTGCATTTGACAAAAATCACAATGTCATCTTTCATTGACATGCTACAATGTATTATTTTCACGTCAAAATTGTGCTATTAATAGTCGGTTTAAATGTAAACCCGGACGTTTAAACGCTGGATAGTGAGCGGGGTTAAAGGTCCCTACCAAAGGGTCCATACCACTGGCAAGACACGGGTCAGGCCTGCGGCCTTCTATATGTGGTTCTTAAAAAAAACTGTAGGAGGACTTGATAGTAATGAGACTGGGGTGCTGTGATGGTGCTCCTCATTGATAAGCGGCTGCTTCCTTTATGATTATCAAGACTCATTATTACAATTAATAATACGTGTCGCGCTTCGCGCTCTATAGCGCCTTTATTAGTAACTAGGTGGTTGCTAGGATAGTGGAACAAAGAAGTTTTGTTTTTATACAAAACCAGAAAGTTTCACCGGTTCGCGTATTTGCCCAGTCCCTGTGATCTTTTATTATTGCCCAGTCCATGTGATCAGTCATTAATTAAAACAATAAGCATTGCATTATTGGCAATAAATGTTGTAGTAAATGTAATAGGCACAAATGCAGTACTTATTAACACTAATTTACACAAAAAATCACCACAATGCAAGATATTCTGACAACAAAAATATATACATTGATCCGTAAAATAACTTCTCCCATTAGCGAAAAAAAAGTATTACATACTAGTCGCCGCACTTCAGTGCGACGCCAATAAATGCTCCTAGAACGATCTATCCATCGAACGAAAAGGCGTAACTACCAATCACAAGATCGTTTCTATCAAACGTAACGATGTAACCAGTACGCGTAGTGGCGAAAGTACTGAATACAATCGAATTTGCACAGCCCAAATTTAAAAACACAACGCGTAATCATATAACTAAAGCACACAACGATAAATGTACCGAACGTTAATTTATGTGGACAGAACATAATGTTGTTACTACGGCGCACAATGCTGTTACTACTGCGTATAATGATAAATGTACCGAACGTAAAACTATTTGGACAAAACATAATGTTTTTACTACCGCACTTAAGGCTGTAACAATTGCACATAATGATAAATGTACCGAAAGTAAAGGCATCTGTTCACACCATAATGTTGATACTAATACACGTTATGCTGTTACTACTGCGCATAAAGATAAATGTACCGAACGTAAAGACATTTTGACATAACAATGCTATAACTACCGCACGTAATGCTGTAACAACCGCACATAATGACGAACGTATTCAACGAAAAGACGTTTGCACAGCACAAAATGATGTAATTACTTCACAAAATGTTGAATGTACCCAACATAAAGGCATTTGGAGAGAACATAATACTGTAGCTGCTGCACATGATAACGAATGTACTGAACATTATGAAATTTTCAAAGCAAACAGTGAAGCTGCTACTGCGCGTAATATTGTAACTACCGCTCTTGATGAATGAACACAACGCCAAGAACTTTGCACAGAAAAGAAGGAAGTTTGCACACAAAATAAAACTTTGTCCACGGGACGTTTTACTGTAACTACTGCAAGTTATGCTGTAACTACTGCACGTATTGACGAATGTACCGAACGTAATTAAGTTTTGACAGAACATAATGATGTAACTACTGCACGTAATGCTGTAAGTACTGTACATAATAACGAATGTAAAGAACGTTAAGAAGATTGCACACGGCATGAAGCTTATCCCACCGAAACTTATGATGAATGTACTCCAAACAGCGACAGTACTCATATAAAGTCAGTTATGGCGTTCCATATAATCCACTGATATGAGATATCATGACGTGCGCATCGGATAATCAAGCCATGTTACACAATAATGTGTACTCACACAGATGCGTCACGAGAAATTTTCATTTAACTTTTTACTCGCAAAACTGTGATGTACACCGTCCCATCGGTTACCAGAATTCTTATGAGGACGGGGTTAACTTGCGTCTATTATTTTCGATTGACGTCGGTAAATGAGTTAAGGGTTAACCGCATAAAGATTAACATGTTGATTTCAGTTTTACCATTTGCGTTATATATATCGGTAACTTAAACAATACATTAAAGTGGGTATGCACGATTTTGATTTGTGTAAAATTGTAATATATTGATAAAAATATGTTACAATAACACAAAATAGGCAAGAAAAATCATACATTGAAGACGAATTTCATAAAATGCAACAAAGACAAATTAGCGCACCGAGCCGATTTAGACGAATATATTTCTTACATATTTTCCTACAATAACCGAAGTATTCGTCTTTTTATTAGGATCGGAGTAAGTGTTTGTGTGTCGTATGAATAGATATCGTTGAAGGAAATTAAAATGATCCGTAAATTTAAATTTAGATTCACATTGTGCATGCATGATATACATACTGGCGTATTCGACTGTACAGACATTTTCGATTTCAGAATTAAAGCGAGATTATACGATTTTTATATGTGTTAAATTGTAGTTTATTGATAAAAATATGTTACAATAACACAAAATAGGCAAGAAAAAATATACAATAAATACGAATTTCATAAAATGCAGCAAAAACAAATTAGCGCCCCGAGCCGATTGTGACGAACATATTTTCCTACAATAACCGAAGCATGCGTCTGTTTATTAGGACCAGAGTTAGTGTTCGTGTGTCATATGAATATATATCGTTGTAGGAATTTAAAATAAACCGTTAAACTAAGTTTAGATTCACATCGTACATGCATGATATACATGCTGGCGAATTCGACTGTACAGCCGTTTTCGATTTCAGAATTAAATATCTGGCTTATTTCGCACTGTTCTTCTGAACTTATATTTAATTTTATATTGAAATATATACATTATAAAGTTTTTACACATTTTATATAAATGCATTAATATTTGACAAAATCGTATAATCTCGCTTTAAATATCTGGCTTATTTAACAGTTTTCGAAACATGTTCTTCTTAACATTTATTTTAATTTATATTGAAATATATGTAAAATAAGTATTTTACACGGTGTATATAAATTCGTAAATATTTGACAAAATCTTGTATACAAACTTTAAAAACTATGTCGGGCATCATCATCACACCTTTTACAGCGGGGGTAATCACGTGATAGTCAAGATGGCGACGTCCACGCAGAGACAGTTATTTTTCGCCGTTTTATACCCTTTATTACTCTTGTTTAATTTTTAAACAACGCTCACTGTCCAGCCAAATAAGTATAAAAGTG
Organism: Dreissena polymorpha; assembly: GCF_020536995.1. Taxonomy (NCBI): domain Eukaryota; kingdom Metazoa; phylum Mollusca; class Bivalvia; order Myida; family Dreissenidae; genus Dreissena; species Dreissena polymorpha. The sequence goes on along the minus strand of NC_068355.1, from coordinate 129,608,729 downwards.
ATTAGCGTTAATTTCGTATTTAAATTCGCTTTATATCTCGACTGTACTCCCCGCAAATGTTCTTAGTGGAGCCCTAATTGGGTCATCCCGCTAAGAAATTTCGCACCGAGTAAAGTCGAGATATAGAGCGAATATTGCTATAAATAAACGCCAGTTACTTTCTTGCTAATATGGCTGGAAAGTGAGCGGAATTAAAACAATAATACAAGTAATAAAGAGTATAAAACGGCGAAAAATACCGGCATCGGCATGGACGTCGCCATCTTGATAATCACGTGATTACCCCCTCTGTTTTAGCTATAAACAATAATAACTTATGAACGTTAAAAGCAAACGGTGAGCAATTGAAACCTTATGCCGAGTAAATTGTGAACACAATAACCTTTTAAAACTTGACGGGGTAAGAATTTATTTCAAGAACATGTATATTGCATCATGCCCATTTATATAGCTGATGAAACAGTTTTTTTTTATAGCCACGTGATGATGTATGCTTCTTCAAGTCCCATCGTACGCATCTACGGGGTACATCATTCACTATACATGTACGACTTGTAAAACCTGTGTTTTAATAAAAGCGCGAAATTGTTGCTGTCGTCTATTAAAGTGATATTATGGGCGTCTAACAGTAAATGCTATGCGTATATGTGTTTATCGCAACCCTTGTTTATTTTTGGTGTTTTCACTTCATATACACTTTTATTTGTTAATCCAGCATCACCATACTTAAACAATATCACGGAAATAGAAAAATAATGCATTTGAATATAAACCCTACTTTCGTTTTGACAACTGAAGACAGAAATTATTCGATGTACGATGTGAGTCTAAATGTAGTTTTCATGCAGATTCGTTCATACGACACAAAGACACAATTTTGTTTTACGGATCATTTCGGCTTAGAGGACTGGGTGAGTAAAATATCGAATATAATATATATTTTTATTAACAACTGGATACAAGATGAGTTGTAAATAATTGGTCAGTTATCCCATTTTAACTAACTATTTTGACCTGTTAATTCTTTTCAGCACAATGCAACAGTGAAAAATGCACAGGATATCACTTTAAGATCCGCGCATGAAAAGCGTGCGTGTTGCATCTTAATCGGAATGAATGCACACGATAAGAGAGTATTGACCACCTGAAACTATTGAAAATTAATACGTCAACTAACAACTAATACATACAGTAGATGGTACGTTCGTAGAAAAATAATTAAATATCTAATTTAATGTGCTTTGCCTGATAATTTAATGCAATGCCAGGCCCGTAGCCAGGGTTTTGAAAAGGGGGGGTGCGAATTTTCCCATCAACGATTATTATTGAGCAACGAAGTGGCGAAGGGGGTATGTGCGGAAGGGTATTTCCCTCTCCTGCAATCGGGGGTTTTGGAGGTCCTCTTTCGCCTAGCAAATTTCGAAAATTAAACGTATCTTCTGCATCAATACTAAACATAAATCAAAATGGTATAACTTGTGACCTTTTTTAAAACTATTTTTAACAAATTAGTTATATTTTTCTTAACGAATTTCAGACACATATAACAATTAAGGTTTCATAAAGACCCTATAGCCACAAACTACTGGCCTTATGGTCTCAAAGTCCGTAACAATGTATACCAGGACGTAGAAAAAAAAGAAGGACTTCTTTGCCCATTATGCTCAAGATCCGTCACAGTTAATGAACATTAAACGTTAACGTCCACCTGATCATATGTTATAACGTTTTAAATTCATTATAACAACTGTTTAAAAGTAGGACATATTTTCCAGTTTCAAGTTTGACATCATAAAAAACATTGTGGAAAGTTCTGTATGTTGAGCAGAACAGATGTCATTAAGTGTGTTGTTAAAATACAAAACAGCTACATGGCTTTGTAGACATGATTTGTTTTCATGTCATACAACAAACAAATTATCATGTCTTGAGCATAGCTGATTTTCTTTTTTTTTTTACTGAAAAACCCGTAAGATGATAAGAAAATGGTTGTACAGGGATATAACAAAAGACAACGCAGTCTGTCGAAAATGCTGTGCACAGAGTGCTATTGTTATAAATCGTGGTATAATGCAAAATGATAGACCAATCACTCAATAGTCTTCGGCAATAGTCGACAGGGTGTCCTTTAATATCAGTCATTTTCGGAATCTGGCATAACATTCCGTTAATAATCATTTACAATTTACTTTCTTTTTATAGGAGTATTTATTCAAGTTAATCAAATAGTTTTTCCAGCCATTTAGGTGATTGTTGAAAAAAGTTATTGGACTGGGATTTCAACACACAATTAGTAGGCTTCATCATTTACGTTATGATATCTATCACAGTTATAGCTTTTACAGACATTACTAACGATGACAAAAGTTATGCATATATATATATATTATATCGATTTTATACGGATTAGAGTGCCAGGTTAATAAGTTTGCATAATACAGAAAAACAAATATCTTTTAATAACAAAAATGCAAATTCCAATTTGAGAGGATGGATTTAGGCTGGAAAATCGCGATATGATGGGCAAGTCATGCTGGAATCCATAGTTGATGTTTACAAGCGCCAATGAAGACAGGCAACTATCTGTCATAGACGAACGCTGGTAGTGGTGCCGACGCCTTAGTGTGCGATCAGCCCGTGCACACTCTGCACTTGTGACCGGTAAGGTGCTTGCAATCTGCAACAAGGTATGGTGATAGGAAATAAAAACCGGTCACAAGCATGTAAAACCCTTGCACAAGAGGAGTTTGGATCAGACTCCGAAGAGAAGAGCTACATCCATCGAGTTAACTCTTTCTCTAGCATGGCAGGTGAGCGTAAGTCATCCCTATATGCCTCGCCTAGTTTCATGATGGCCTTAGGATAGGCCGACTCAAAAACGGACGGGACCAAGACAAGTAATTTAGAAGCGGTTACTGCCAGTGGAGAAAACGTTTTGCGTCGAATAAAGTTGGCTGCAACTCATCGTACAAATTATTGTTTTTGCTCGTCAAAAAATGCAAACGCACCCAACGCACCGCCCCTGGCTACGGGTATGTATGCTCGTGAATAAAGTTTATTAATTTAAGTGTGTTGTGGTTCATTCTTAAACTCATACTAAGTGACAGGTACACTCATGGATAAAGCGTCATTGTATCGCTGAAACTAAGCTACCGTACTATTTTTTCCTTACGGCAAACATATTAAATTACACGTCGAATGTCTGCTTTAAAGATATGTATTGTTTAAACTAAGCTTTAACTTCGTAAATTTATGTGGAGTTTGTTTGAATCCGGTATACAATAATGAGAGATGGTAAATCAATGCCATTTCAATCCTTGATGTTTGTGCAAATTCTGACCTCACCACTGTAGACAATACAATTAAATTTAAATTGGTTATTGAGTTTTCGCGTCCGTTCGATTGGCTTATGTTATACTAGTCTAATTCGTGTCATTTGATTGCTATATTAAATAAATTCAAAGAGCGAAAAACTGCGATGACCTTAGCGCTTTGATCATTACGTGTTGTTGAAGATGTTCATTGAAATAGTAGAAATGTAAATTAATTGTCTGTCTGTCTGTCTGTCTGTCTGTCTGTCTGTCTGTCTGTCTGTCAGTCTGTCTGTCTGACTTTCCAACCGCCCGCACGCCCGCCCGAACCCACTCGCCCGTCCGTTCGTCCGTCCGTCTGTCTGTCTGTCTGTCTGTCTGTCTGTCAATAGTTGTTTACTAATATCTTTTATAATGATAATTATAAATTGAGTGTATCCATCAAGTTCTGATTTAAAAAGTCATCGATTTCAACATTTCAGAATACTGATTGCCATAATGTATAGTTTTCTCTCACCGTTGTACACTTCTTTATATATGTTTATTATTTTATAAAAGCTGTATAACAAAATGATATTCATAAGAACATTTCAATCGAACATGAACACACGTTTGGCATATGAGGCATTGAACTTCAATCTCCTGCTAATTTAAGACTTATAATTCGCGTTCTAAATATCACAGTGTGCACATGTGCTTGTCCAACAAACGGGACATAAGAGTCATTTACTGCATGCTGTCGTTAAATGTGACTAGATCATCCATTCCTACACAGCATTTTTATTGATTCTTGATTTAGTCAACAGCTAAAAAAAGCGTTTCACTTACTAGTAGGTAAAACATGTTCAAGTAAACCACGATTATGTTCCTCAAGTATTAAATAACTAGATATAATAACAGCGGCGTTGATAACCTCCAAACATTGGGGAGGCGGTCCAGTATTTGTATTGGGAACATAAAGGGGTTCGTTTGAGAGGGTTGTCCTCTCTCGTGGTTCCGAAAAAATTTACAATTGTAATTAAAACGGTGCGTTTTGGGGGAACTTTCATGTTGATATAAATGCTCGATTTTTGTCTCACTCTCAGTTTGTCATAAAATCAGTTTGTCCAATGCCGCAGACGACGACCCAGAAATCTCAACAGTTATTTTTTTCTTTCCAAAACCTCGTTCTAATTAAAACATAAAATAAAGAAAATGTTTATGTATTTTAATGACGGATTTTAACAAGTGATATGAGAAATAATAACAATATCATTACATTCACAACACTAATATTGTATTACTGATGGACATGTTTACCACCTGAAATGAGAAGACTGTAATAAATAAAATATAGGTATTGTTCTGTTCACACAACAACCAATACAATACAAAAGTATATTCAATCAAATTATTTTTTTACGCGTATATTTACTCAAAATTGTTTTAAGTGGCAGTTACCTTTGAATTAAAGCGATCAATTAAAATTAAAAGAATAGCATGTCCTTAATCAAAACACCAACAGTGCAATCACGGAAAAGAACTAAAAAACAATTAACGCAATGACATTTACCCGGGCCCCTGGTTTATGACACCTAGCAAGGAATATTGACACATCACTATTGGCAACCTAGGAGCAGACGGAGAGGGGACACATGGCTTCTGCACTGACGGCGCGTGATAACAAAAATACTGGTTTTGGGGCGGCGATTTTTGGGGATTTTACTTTACGTTTCATTAATATAACGACGACTAGCCGAAATATTGGGGAGGCGGCCGCCTCCCCTGCCTCCCCATTATCTACGCCCCTGAATAACGTAATACAATTCGATATGGTTAAACTTGATTTTGCTTGATTTAAAAACGTTAGTATGACAGTGATGCAAATATTATTAAACGACGAATCTTCGTATATATTTACTACAATGGTTTATGACAATCCTGTAAATAATAACCTGAATTGAAAGCAAAGCAAGTATTAAAAAATGCCACACACACACATTGCCTTTCAAATCGCACGGCTTCATGTTTGAGTATGGACTTCAAACTAGTCTAATAGACACGCTTCAAACGACTCAACTCGTATGATAGAGATTCTCAAGCGTTCATGAGAGCGCCGTGTAAGTACATATTAATGTAGCACACAAATTGCAATTACCACATACATGACGGCGAAATCAAACGTATACGACACAGCCTATTGATAATTGGCGATGAACTTTTTATCTTAATAAAATAACTGACTGGTATTTATATTTGCTTTTATGGTTCAATTCCGGGTTCCCTCTGTGATTTCCGAAAAAATATGTTTTGATCGTTCTCTTTAAAATTGGCAAAACGTTCCACCGATGCAAGAAGTGCAGTTTTCTCTAATGATCAGGAAACAATAACAGGAGGTTAATGTAACGCTTTGATTTGACTCAAATACTGTTGAAAACCAACACCGTTCAATCGCCTCCAGCGACGACTGTGGATCAGGCGACGACTGAGATACTGTATACATGTCGTAGGAAAGCGGAGTGTGAGTATTTCTCTATTCTTTATATTATACGTATTGGATTGAGCAGGTTTGAGTGTATTCTTTAAGAGCCGAAGTAAGACAGACTTTGTGAACGTACTCCCTACCTTCCTAGTTGCCTACTTTTCAAGAAATCCGTTAGCATGTGGTCAAACATCAAACTAAAATCACTACTCTCTCAGTTAAACTCTAATTTCACAGGATTTAGACCAAAGATAAACAGGACAAACATTTTATTGAAATTGTTTAATAATATTTTTTTTATTATTCCAAATAACAGCATCCCACATGAACAAACAATATTTTTTCATCAACGATTCAATTCGAGTGAGTTTTGAAAAGCATGCTGACGACCATTACTAATTATTGGATCGTCATGATAACGGCTACGAAAATAAAATTATGCTCATGTATTCGGCTGAGGCAATGGAAAATGGCATGATGAGATGTGGACGTTATTCCTTGCTCAGACCTATTAAATTGGTTATTTTAACTGTGTATATATAGACTTACCGTTATCTAAAGATTGTGTCTAATCCTTTATCGATATAGCGACTGCAGAGAGGTAAATCACGTGATAGTCAAGATGGCGACGTCCATGCCGAGACAATTATTTTTCGCCCGTTTATACCCTTTATTAATGTTGTTTAATTTTTAAATGACCCGCACGTTCCAGTCATATCAATTAACATGTGATTAGCGTTTATTTCGTATTAAATTTCGCTTTATGTCTGGACTAAGTAGAGCTTTAATAAGGTTATCCCGCTAAAACATTTCGCTAAGAAAAATTAGTGATTCAATATTAAATTAATGCCATAAAACATTTTGCAACAGTGTGATTCCTATGTCTGTGCAATCCTGGATAAATAATGTAACCACCAGAGACAAGGCAGCTTGACATGGATTCGAATCAAGGCATGTATGACACGGTAACTTTTTTTAATATAATGTAATGGGAGCGGCCAGATTGATTTTTACCTGATGTTACCTGAGTTATACACAGACATTTACCTCCTGTGTAACGGTTCAATGTGAAGGCCACCCACGCTGGATAAATCAAAGTATACTGTACAAAACTAATAAGGCGATTCAAACGACGTCAACTGAAGACACAAAACGCAAAAAGGAAATTAGCTCCACTGGCAGCATCAATGAAGTTGAAAAATCACAATCACAATCACAAAACGAAAAAATACCTAAAATGTAAACAACGCGCAGAGCCAAAATGTCGAAAGTTGAAGAGGCAAATTGGAAACCAGATTGTAACGTTTCCTCCGAAATAAATGACATTAAAACTCAACTTAAAGATATTAATCACAAGTTGGCAAATGTTGCATCAACGGTTGACAGGTCAATTGAAGAAATAAATACAAAAATCAAACAATTACTAGAAAAAGACGATACACGAATGAGGGAAACCATGAAAGATCTACGATAGGGCATAAAAGATGAAATCGTTAAGGCACTTTCAAAGCAAATAAAAGTTCTGGAATCTAGAATCTTTGAACGCGAGGTTAAGAATGATAAGCTGAAAGTTGAAATCACAGACCTCAACAACAAACTCTCGGATCAAGAAGAAATTAACTCCAAACTAACAGATTTGATAGTTAAAAATGAAACCGAAAGGAGAAAATGAGGCGAACTAATATAGTCGAAGTAACAATATACTCATCAGTGGAATATCACATATGGAAGAAATAGTTGAAGATAGAAAGCAATTCAAGCAATTCGAAACAGCTGAAGAAACAACAAATTACATGATGAAAACATTTAACACCAAACTGGACTTCCAGATAGCCACCAACGAAATCGATATCGCCCATATTTTAAAGAAAGGACCGGAAGGAAAGAATGACATTGTGCGCATTTAGTCCGGGCTTCTACGCAACACTGTGCTCAGGGAAGGTCGTATTCTCTGCCAATCAGGTATATTTATTAGAGAAGTCCTCACGCCTCTCAATTTGGAGGTCTTCATGAGTGTAAAAAAATGACTGACGAAGTATTCAGTGTATGGACTCGTAATGGGGCTATTTTCTTCAAGAATGTACAAGACCAAGTGACCCGTGTCAACTTTGAGGACTACCAGACCTGGTTAGACCTACCATTGCCAAAACAACCTACTAAATAACGGCGGCCAGTGTCTTCCTTATTTAGCAGTACTTTTTTATTGTCGTTAAATCGTCTAAGAATCATTCATCAGGATATAAATGTCAGGAAACTATATATGACATCGAGTTTCCACAGCTGGTACAAATCCGAAAAAAACAGAGGCGTATGTATGCGGTTGATTATACTTGCCATGTTATGCTTGTACTTAAGTCCATGATACAACAACTGAAGACCTCATAATATTAAAAAATAGACGCCAACTCAATGATATATATTGTACCGGTTGAGACAGTAAATCCTCTTAACCAAGTGTCACTTTTTCTTAAGGAAACGCTTGTATTGAAAACAGTTCATTTCACGTTTTACTTGAACGTTGAGTGTGATAGATTTTGAACATGTGGATGAAAATAGTATATCTTTTTGTATTTTCTGTCATCGTTTCTGAAGTAAGAACTGAGTATATAGCATTGTTTCTTACCGCTTATAATGTCAAACAACAAATAATATACGTGTATTTGTATTTATATTAGCTTTACTATTAACCATTCAAGGGATCAATTCAAGTCTATGACAAAGCAATTTCATAAATGTCGATTATTTGTATATAGCTATATTAAAATATGGTGCATTTATGTCAAACAAAGGTACCAATTTATTTGTTTTATTTAAAATAATATTATATAACAACATATTTGATGCATGCTTAAACGTATTTCCTGTCTTAAAAAATAGCATGAGGGATATACACACGCGCAATTATGTTCTTCAAACGATGACTGCACTCAGAACAAATGCTGCGTAAGCTTTATGAGACCTGATGGCGAAGAACAACCATGGGCAAAGAACATGCTTCCGCTTCTTAAGATATTCTTCAAGGGAAAATGTAGACCATCCAGTCGACAAGGGGCTGGTATTAATATATATTTTTGCTGTTTATTACAATCTTTTAAAGTACAAACCATTTATCTTCGAGAGGGAAAGGTATATTTGTTTTCAAAAGTAAAATGATAATGATTATTTATACGAAAATGTATTCCTTCAGCAACAATTATATAACAACATATTATTAGTTATATCAGATCGTTGTTTGCGAATAAAATTACTTCTTTTTTTTTAACCACATAATGTTTGAGTTTACATGATACAAATTAATATTTGGAAGGCTGAGTATTTGCGGAATTTAAAATGCGTACACACGCATTATAAAAAATATATCCTAATTTCATTTCATCACTATACTTGCTTGACATACATTTTGGATACTTTCGGTTTATTTGCTACAACTCGCCCTCATTTTCTTTGGGTTAATTAAAATCAACCCAAATTGAGAAACCAGTCTACCTGAAATTAGTAAACGGTGTTCATATAGAAATACTATCCTTCGTCAGTTTTACTTTCGGCGCCCAAGCGCAAGCACGGCTCTCATTATCGAATGAATGGCTCAGGCAGCTGTGGCCAATATTTCAAACCATGGAAGTGATATGGAGTAGGACCGTGCAGAATCGGTGGGTGGAGAATCGTCGAACTCTTAATCTTCAAGGAAGCGTAAGTCAAAAGTAGATACACTGGAACAGAAAGTTAATAATAGAATTAGTTCGTTGAAGACGAAAATTGACAAATTTTCCTCTGTGTTGGAAAAATTATTGTCCGCAACTTCTGAAAATGAAAGTCATTCGTGTGGCTCTGCAACTGGCAGGTGTGTAATGCCTACGATGACTACACCTACAGACTACAAGGACTGTTACAGGTGGAAACTGTTCACCTCAAACAGATGATGAACTGTCTTTACTTGTTGGAAAAGATGAAAGACAGATTGTTTTGTCTTATGATGAGTCTTCAACAGATAGTCATATAACTGATGAACCGTTGTCACAGTCTACAAAATATGTGTTGGTAGAATTATTTGGTGATGATTCAAAATATGACAAGAAGAAGGGTATTGGTCTGGATACTTGTCAGAAGGAATTGCTTGATAAAACTGTGCATTCAAGCAACCCTGAGAAAGTGTCATCATTTCAAGAATCCATTAAAGGGATCTTTTCACGCTTTGGTAAATTGACAAAATTGAAAAAAGTTGTTTCAGATTCACAAATTTTCGTTTTGGTTATGATATTTGTGAGGAAACAGTAATACTGAACATTTACCATGCTCTAATATAGCCATTATATGCATCTTTTGACGATTTTGAAACCTAAAAATTAAAAAGCGTTGCAACGCGAAACGATTGAATAATTTGGAGAGTTCTGTTCTTGTCGTTAAATTTTGTGAAACTACGAAGATTGCTTATATAACGTATAAAATACGTTTAGCATGTGTTCTCGGCGGAATAGCTCAGTAGGTTAAAGCGTTTTTACTTCAGGACTCTGGCAGGACTCCAGGGGTCACTGGTTCGAAACCTGCTCCGGGAAATGTTCTTTTCCTTTTTTTAATTTTATTCTTGATTTTTTACTGGAGCTTTTACGATCCAATGTCTACATTTATCAATATAAAGCATTTAATGAATAAGTTAAAAAAATGCCAAAATCTGTGAAAAGGCCCCTTTAAGGATTCTTTTCCATTGAGTGAAGAGTGTGATTCCTTTCTCAATGTACCAAGTCTAGATACATTGATCGAAACATTATTGGCTAAGAAACATGGTTCAAAGAAGGCTACATTTTCTAAGTCTGGGGCTTCTTTGGTTTGGTCACTCAACCTTAAAAAGGAATTGAACGTTCTGCCTATTCAGGACAGATAGCGGCAAAAATAGGCAATTCATCATTATTGTATACTCAACAAGCACTAGGACAGTTATTGACAAATTTAAAGGACAGTGAACCAAATCTTGACAGAGCGGTACAAACAGTCAAAGACATATTTGCAATGTCTCAAAAATCGCTTGATCAGATGGCACGATGTTCAGCATTCCATCATATAGTGCGGCGTAAAGCAGCTATTGCTGATACAGGAATTTTAGATTACATTGACAATTCTGGTTTGAATTTACCGCTCTCAAATGATGGGGTGTTTGGTATAGAATTTGAAAATATTTTGCAACAACGCAAAGATAGAAACAAAAGAATGAGGAATTGTTACCAGAATTGGACAAAAAGTCTTCTTTGAAGAGAAAGAGTCCGTTTGATCATAATAATTCAAAGAAATTTAGATCAGAAGGAACTAGGTTTGACAGATATACTACATATGATCCATTTCGAGCAGGTTCTTTTCGTTCTGAAAGAAGAACAGGTACTCAACACAGACCATTTGAAGGCAGACCTAGAACAGAAGGACCTACCAGAGAACCATTCAAAAAGCCACCAGTTCCAGCTAGGCGAGGCAGTGGGTTCAGTGCTCGAAAGTGACTCGGTAAGAATAATGTTGTACAATCCAGAAATACCTGTCGGGGGTCGCTTAAAACACTTTCTACCAAAGTGGAAACTTGTAACTCAAGACAAATGGGTTCTGTCAATAACTCAACATGGCTACAAACTAGAGTTTTTAGAGAAACCAAAATTTAAAGGTGTCAAAGAGACAAAGATCTCAGCAAAAAATTCAAGTAATCAATTAAAAACTTCTGAACAAGTATCTCCGGCAGGTTCATTTCAAGATGGACACATAATCAACAGTAATCAATCTTGTAAAGAAAGGAGACTTTGGTATTTCAATAGACCTAAGAGAGGCTTATTTTCACAATCCAATACATCCGAAGCATCGCCGTTATCTAAGGTTCAGTTTTCAGGGCCAGGCTTATCAGTTCAAAGCACTTTGCTTTGGTGTGACATCAGCCCCAAGAGTTTTTACAAAAGTAGTTCAAGTAATAGCTGCGTATTTGAGACAACAGCCAATAAGACTTGCCACATATCTAGACGATTGGATTGCTCTCAATCAGACGTTTCAGGGGCTAATTGTGGATCGAACATTAATTCTAACCATATTAATAGAGCCAGGATTCATGGTCAATCAGTCAAAATCCAGTCTTGTTCCAAGTCAATGTCTAGAATACATAGGGTCTGTTCTCCATCTCGACAAGGGTTTAGTATATCCCACACAAAACAGGGTTATGGCTATCAAACAAGCAATTCTGAAGTTACAAACACAGAACAGTATGGCTCAGGATTATTTACATCTGTTGGGTTTGATTGCATCATGTATACAACTTGTTTCAAAAGCACGACATTTCATGAGACCAATTCCAATGCATGTTCTCAAGCATTGGAAAGCTTCAGTAGACAGTTTCGACAAACAGATTCCGTTATATCACAATGTGTCATGTCACATGAACTGGTGGTTATCAGAAGCCAACATTTTAGCAGGCAAATCCTTAATCCATATAAGCACACGGGTCACAATTGTAACAGATGCTTCAAAGAAGGGATTGGGGGGACATTTGAACGATCGGATTGCTCAAGGCAAGAAAACAAAAGATCAGAGGCTGTGGCACATAAATTGTTTGGAGATGCAGGCAGTAATTCAGGCGGTCAAACATTTCTTACACCAGTTGAAACAACAGTATGTTTTGATTCGATCAGACAGTCAGACTGTAGTACAATACATAAATCGTCAGAGGGGAAACAAAGTCAATTCAGTTATGTTCTCAGACATGGGATTTGTGGAACTTAGCAATTGCCAACAATATGCAATTGAAGGCAGTACACATTGCAGGAAAGAAAAATTACCTAGCCTTTCGATTGAGTCGCAGTATTCTTTATCCAACAGAGTGGATATTGAATACAGCGATAGCAGAGAGGATATTTTTGGGGACAACCTCTGATAGATCTCTTTGCGACAAATCAAAACAAAAAGACAACACTATTTTGCAGGTGGTCATACCATCCACAAGCGTATGCAACATACGCATTATCAGTCGCATGGGACCAAATCTTTGCATACGCTTTTCCACCTATTCCTCTGATACCATGAGTTCTGTCTCACATGACACAATTCCAGTGTCAGATCATTCTAATCGCACCACATTGGCCAAGGAGGTTTTGGTTTCCTCAGTAACTGGAAATTCTCATAGCAAAACCAATAGCACTTCCTGTTCAGGACAATCTATTATCACAGGAAGGGATCCTTTATCCCAATGTAAAAAATCTCAACCTGACTGCATGGCTATTATCAACAAACAGTTTGCAACAAAAGGGTTTTCTTAAGAAAGAAGAAAATTATTGTTACAATCATGGAGGTCAGGGACTAAAAGAGACTACTCAGCTTAATTCAGGAAGTTCTGTAGCTGGTGTGCAGAAAGGGAAATTGATACCTTTTCAATATCTTTGACTGAAACAGCTCAGTTTTTAACAGATTTGTTTCATTCAAGTCTACAATACAAGACTATCGCAGGCTATAGGTCTATGCTTTCCTCTGTTTAACCACCTGTAGATAAAATACCAGTGGGTAAACATTCATTTATTATTAGACTGCTTAAAGGGGTTTTTAACAGTAGACCACCAGTAAATACGATTGTACCTGAATGCAATTTACCTATTGTTTTGCAGGTCTTCAAAGAGTGTCCCTTTGAACCCATGAACAAGGCACCGCTGAAATTGTGATGTGGAAGACTGTGTTTCTAATAGCAAAAACCACCTTTAGACGCTGTGGTGATCTTCAGTCTCTTACACTTGGAGAAGAAAATGTTATTGTACAAAAAAAGGGTGTAACTTTAGTAAGAAAGGGTTTAAGTAAGCAGGATCGAATTGGCCATATTAGTTTAAGTATTTGTATTCCTGCATTTCCAGAATCAAAGTTGTTGGACCCAAAGCGTGCACTAACAATATATTTGAGAAGAACTGAGCAATTGAGACACATAAATAATTCAGAAGAGTTAAAATTATTTGTTTCGTACGTGAAACCTCATAAACCTGTATCGTCGCAAACTATTTCCAGATGGATTGTAAAGACTATTAAATTTGCATATAAACAAAAGAATATGGATGTTCAAGTTAAAAGACACTCAACTAGAGCAGTAGCCCCGTCATGGGCATTGTACAAAGGACTTTCTATGAAAAGTATCATAAAAGCAGCCGATTGGACAAAAAAGTCCACTTTTACGCGTTTCTATTTAAAGAGTGCAAATGTTAATTTTCTTGAATAGAAAATTCGAGTTTTACATATTAGCGAGTTCATGTTGGGAAAAGAACTGTTTATGGATATGAATTGTTTTTGTACATTGCTATAAGAATATGTTCTAGGAAAGAACAGAAAATGTTGAGGGACTATATTTTGAAGTCATATAGTTGTTATAAATTTAATTAAACTGAAAGCACAATGAGGCAGGTGATGAAGGCCTGAAGATACTTCTGGAATCAGTGGTAAGAACTTATTAAGTTCATATTTATCCCACCCTTCATTCAAATTGCGTTGGAATCTTTAGATATCCAAAATGTATGTCAAGCAAGTATAGTGATGAAATGAAATTGGAAATTTTGTATAAAAAAATAATTATATGAATAATATACTTGCTTGACAAACCATAATTACCTTCCTTCTGTAAGGCGCTTGGTAACCGAAAAGAACTGACGAAGGATAGTATTTCTATATGAACACCGTTTACTAACTTCCGGAAGACTGGTTTCTGAATTTGGGTTGATTTTAATTAACCCAAATAAAATGAGGGCGAGTTGTAGCAAATAAACCGAAAGTATCCAAAATGTATGTCAAGCAAGTATATTATTCATAAAATTATTATTCCAATTTGATTTAAAGTTACCGAATGGCTTCTTGATATAATCATATCCCATTTTACATATTTCTTGAGTTTAGGTTGCAATCAGTTTACAGTATTTCCAAACGACGATCGTAGCCTCAATTTCAATCAGTGTCCTTGTGCCAAAGACCTTTATTGTGAAGACCAAAATGTACAAGCACCCGGTAAGAAAGTTCATATGTAACGTTAAACTATGTTGGTATGTTTTCAATTTTAATAGATGTGTATGTATTAAGTCGCATGAGAACACACTTTGCCTGCTCACTATGTAACACCGTATTCATATTATAATTGCTGGCTTTACCTCGCACGCTAGAGAGGACGATTCGCGAAAAGTAAAATAATTACTTAATGACGTAGTGTGTGAACCGATTTGAGCGAAATACATAAATAATCTTTGATAAAATACTGATGCATAAATGTGGCTTCTAGAGTGGTTATATGTTGTGTTCTTTCCCAAAGATTTGACCTGTTGAAGTAATTTGTCCCCCGCTTTATATCTTAACCAAGATATATATATTGGCTAGTCATTGTTCCAATTAAACATTCTATAATTCATGAAGATCGAATCATACATGTTGCTCCAAGAGTCGATACACTTGTTTTTCAAAACAATGAATTACTAGCCAAGTGTTTGGACACACACGACCTAGTTTCGAATTATGTATTGATATTGTGTTCATTCTGACCAAGTTTCATTAAGATTGAGCTTCCTTCTTTCGTGGTAACTCGCAAAATATCGACGATGCACACCGCACATACCTAAAATCTCACACCCCATGACACAGGGCGCAGGAAACAGGCTGATCACAATAGCCAATCTTAAATACATCGTGCTTAGGTGAGCTAATAAAATCAAAATTACATGCTCTTTGTCACATAAAGCAACAAGGCTATTGTAAAGCAATATGGTCCCCTACCGGCTCCACCATTGTCAGAAATTCCACCATTTTCAGATTATTTTTTTTGGTTGCCATAGCAACCATAATTTTTGACGTAGAAACAAAATGAAATGACGTGCATAATGTCCATATTGCCAACTATCCATGTTGCAAGTTTCATGAACAAATATTAAGTTATCGCATGATCCAGAAAAGTGTGACAGACACGACTCACAGACAGACGCACAGAGCGCAAACCATAAGTTCTCTCCGGTGGAACCGGTAGGGGACACTATCAAATGAGACAAATGCGAAATTACTCACAAAATGTAAATTATATTGTATTTTATAATAACAAAACATAGCATACAGATATACACATACACACGTGTATTTATGTGTTTTTGGTCAAATTATAGAGGGGTATGTGGGCATCTGTGCAATGCATTCAAAACCGTGTACAAACACTTCTATGTGTGAAGAAAACGAATGCTGTGTCAGCGACTATGGTGAAGTTGGAGACAATACGAGCTCTGGGAAATGCCAGTCCATGGCAGTTTCGAATGAAAGTACGTATAATGCTATATAAAAATTATATACATATCACCAAGATGGCAAATTGGTTAACAATTAGTATAATTATAGCTAATTAATTGCCGCCTGAAATCGAATAGCAAAAATCGAGTAAGACCGTTATTGCTTTGTACTAAACACATATTGTTTTAAAATGAGCACGTTAATTTCAAAGACAGAAAATCATTCAGAACAATCATATAATTACAAATAAAAGTCCTACAATTGCTGTAAATATAGTTAAACATTTAATGTTAATAAATCATTTTGAAATATATGTTACCGTTTTTATATTCTTTTCATAAAAATACCCACCACACATGTGACAAGAATGAGTTGTTTTACAATGTACACATTTATGATTGATTCTATAAAGTGTGACACTGTTAAATGTTTATGAGAGCAGAATGCCTACTGAGCAATCAGACCGGCAGACCTGAAGGAATGGTGCCATACGCATGTCCTTGTATGGAGAACCATGTTTGTGGCGAGGTCGACGTCATAGCTGCTCGATTTGGAACAATTGGAAGGTATGGCCCACACATTTACTTACCATAGAGGCTAAATTGTTAAATATTAAATTCAATTACTAGTAGATGCTATAATATCAGACACTTAGAATCTACTATATTTATGTTGTTTA
Organism: Dreissena polymorpha; assembly: GCF_020536995.1. NCBI lineage: Eukaryota > Metazoa > Mollusca > Bivalvia > Myida > Dreissenidae > Dreissena > Dreissena polymorpha. The sequence goes on along the minus strand of NC_068355.1, from coordinate 129,592,036 downwards.
TCATCATCTAACACTGAAACGATTACATACTCGAGATGTTTCATGTAGATTTACAAATTTCTAGTAGCGTAAGGCAGTGTCAGGCAGTTGTCGTCGCGCGTTTTTAGTAGTTAGAACGAAGTTGGTAAACCCCAAAAATAAAAATTATCTTGAGATTAGCAAGAACTCAAATTAAATGCGTGTATATATTTATCACATGCCATACCCTGTTTCTCATGTAATATAACCATTACATATTTATTTTTTATTACACATGTGTAATACAACATTTTTAAGCGTTTTCATTGGCTTGGTTTTCGTTTATTGACCAATCGCATTTTGTTATTTAGCTGAAATGACGTTTCAACGTCAAATGACGTCACAAAATGTACACAACATTCGGGATTTATCATAATGTTTGCGTAAATATTCATTTAATGTGCTCATTTAAAAGCATGTGATAAAAAAGATCTGACACTCGTCGTCATATCATACCATATTTTATTAAACTCGCCTAGGTAATTCGATAGTAAGCTCGCCAAAAGCTCGCTTACTAACAAAATTCCTGAACGCGTTTAATAAAATATGGTATGACATGACAACTCGTGCCAGATCCTATATATATTAAATATCACTGACAGTGCCTGAATATTTTATACTTTCAGATGTGTGTCTACAGATGACAAGTCAACAGGAGAAACACAGTAATCTCGATTTGATCGTGCTTAAATTAAACAAACGATGTGGGAGCATGGGGTTGAAATGTCAATGTATCGTTGTTTTTTAATTAAAATTATAATATGGACTTATATTATATATATATATAAACACATGTGATTTGGGGTAAAAAGCAGAGATCGCAATTGACCAAAATTTGGATTTTACAGGCATTAACTGGGGAATGCACCACAAAGTTCAATCATAGGCTGATAACTTATACACTATTTCAAAATACAATTGGAAAATATTTCATTTCAAGTTTGATAACATTTGTGGATTAAAGTAAAGTGAGTTTTTGTGATCGTCTTTTGTACCTCGTCCGGCGGCTGTCGTTCTTCGTGTGTCGTACACATTAACCTAATTAACAGTCTAGAATTCAAATTTATTTTAAAATCTTCCTGACACTTTGCCATAATGTTTTTGTTTCTAATTATATCTGTCGAGTTTGAAAATGGTTCCAGCAAGGCCGCAAGGAGCGGGGCAGTTTTCCCATCATGGTTATTGTAAAACCTTGTCAACACTCTAGAAGTCACATTAATAGTCAAATCTTCATCAAATCTTTCAGCAATTGTTATTCAAATAATAGCTCGTTCAGCTGCAATGAAGGAATCAACATAATGAACCGCCACACACGTATGGTTACCTGAAGGAGCGGAAAGGAAGCGGTGTTACGGACTATGTTTCGGAAGACAACGAATAATAACCTACCACAGCATTACATTGCACGATACATCTTCCGTTTCCGTTGAGACGTGCACATCTGCTTTACGTCGCCGCATAACGTCACTTCCTCGTGAGTACTCAGCTGAAGACAACGGGAGACTGTCCACACCTGCGAGCCTTTACGCAGTGCACGCGCTTGGTAAGAGGAAAGCGTTACTTATCCAGCTTTTTTTAGGAGAACGAGTACACACCCGGTATGCGGATACTTTGGTAACAGAGGCACTTCGATAACAGAGAACAACAAAAGCCACGCGCGAGAGACGAGTTCTTCAGCTTTTTTGCATTTATGTTCTGTTCATTTGGTTCTCAGACACGGAACATTGTTTGGTCAATTAATGGTATTGCACTTTTTATTGCGGAGAAAAAAAAACGCAGAAAAACGGTCGATTGTTTAAAAAAGGATAAAATTCCATCGATAATCAGCATGAATTGGATGATTGGTGCATATTTCAACACAATACAAATACTTGGAAAATAAATCAAGAACGTGCTTACTACTCGAAATAAAAGATCAATATGTCCATTAATGTTACACCATGTTACATTTTAGTTTACTAACGTATCTAATAAAATGCATATGTTTAAAGAGTCGGATGCCAAATTGTCATTTAACCGATCATCGCGATGACAATGGCACTTCTATTACAGATTACTCGACATTTTTACCAGATATAAAACACTCTTTTTAGTGAATCAGAAAAGCAGAATTCGCCGTGGAATACCGTTATAGTAAGCAGGCAATACATAACAACAATTATTTACTAACGTTGATAAAAAACGAATTACCGAAACATTTTCTTATTCCTTTGAAATATGATTATGCTTTTGTTTAAATGTGAAACTATTTCGATATGTCTGATGCGTACAGTCTATATGACCATATATTTTCCAGTTTTCGAGTCACCCAAAAGATCTTCGCATAGTACACGAGCTTAAACAATTTTAACTAACGTTCTTTGTAGCGAAACGGTTGATCTAAAGCATGTATAATTATGTTCTAATGAAGGAACTAAGGTCATTTACTTATATATTTTAGATAGCATGCCATGAATCATCACTCTGCTTAAACTGCTACTCAGAGATAAATGTCAGCATCGATGCAGGTACGAACTTCTTTAAACTTGACCAAGTGATTTTGGGTCAGCCCAATTGCACTCCGAGCTAACATTATAAATGCTCCCTATAATTAAAGCTCAATATAAAGAAGGTTTTCCATTATCTTATTAAAGGGGCCTTTTCACAGATTTTGGCATGTTTTGAAGTTTGTCATTAAATGCTTTATATTGATAAATATAAACATTAAATTTTAAAAGCTCCGGTAAAATATCAAAAATAAAATTTAAAAAAGGAAATAAAAGTAGCCCAAATCAGGGCTCGAACCAGTGAACCCCGGAATCCTGAAGTAAAAACGCATTAGCCAACTGAGCTATTCTGCCACACATACATAGGCTGCGTCTTTTATACGTTATATAAGTAATCTTCGTAGTTTCACAAATTTAAACGACAACAACAGAACTCTCCAAATTATTCAATCGTTTCGCGTTGCAACGCTTTATAATTTATAGGTATTTTAATCGTCAAAAGATGCATATAATGGCTATATTAGACAATGGCAAATGTTCAGTAATACTATTTCCTCACAAATATCATAACTAAACCGAAAATTTGCGAATCTGAAACAACTTTTTTCAATTTTGTCAATTTACCAAACCGTGAAAAGATCCCTTTAATGTAGTGGCTACGCATTAGTAGCCACAAAGGATTTTGTGAAGAATCACATGCTCCGTTGTATTTTTTTCTCCCTGAATCTCAATTTACCACTTACAGAATTTCATAAAGTAGATAATTATTTCCGGTCGACACTTAAAATATATATTACTACAGAAATAAGCATTTTAATCGTACTTAAAAATTGAAATTTTAATATTATATAACATTTTTCAAGTAATGTAATATAACAGTCGTGATATTTTAATCAATATAAACTAATAATTGTAAAACATTTAGGTATTTTACAACTTTTCTTTTCTTCGTCGTCGTGGTTGACGGTCCTTTAAGTGTTTAAATGTTAAACATCATTATTTGGCATGCTTTACAATAATCATACAGCAACTAGATATGACACAATTAATCTATCAGTATTAACATTCGTATTTAATCAACTGTAAGAAACACTGACACTGACATTAAATAATACGGTGCTATTATTTCTAACTTGTTAATTTGTTATCTGTCGTAAGTTGGTGTTACTTTTACTATTTATGCACTTTATATTTTGCGCGACCGAGAGCATGTTGTGAATTTGGCGCTCCGTCAATGAGAATAGCCTCTAGCCGTTTACGTCATTATTGTTGTTTATTATTATTGTTTATTATTATTATTATTATCAGTTATACATTTAAACGTTAGTAACAATGCCTACTACTAGATGGTACTTTCCTCACATTAACAACTACAAATATAATACGATCGCCGACAAGAGGGCCATAGTCCTCTTGGTTTGAGATGGTTGTTACAAGGAAAATAATGAATCAAATACACAAATAATATTTTCAAAAAGTATCTGACATATTCAAAAGATATAATAGCCATTCTTTAAGTAACGTGACATCACATTAAGTTGATTCACTCATTATAACAAAAGATATATATTTAGGCGCTATAATTGCTTAATGATCATGCTGCTACTTATAAAACTTAAAGAGGAATGTATCATGACTACTTGACCATTCTTATAACAGATCTTTCCACATCAAATTGCTGACGTTGTATATTTCACACAAGCATTGACGAGGTATTGCAAAGACAATGAGCAAAATAATAATAAACATCGTCGCACGTATTTTATAGACCCACATGTTCAAAAACAGAAATATTTAAGCGGCCTTTTCACAGATTTTGGCATGTATTGAAGTTTGTCGTTAAATGCTTTTTATTGTTAAATGTAAACATTGGATCTCATATCCACCAAAAAACAAGAAAAAAATTAAAGAAAGAAAAAAGTAACTCCCAACTGGGTTCGAACCACTGACCCCTGGAGCCCCGGCCTGGAGTAAAAGTATAACACAAGACCACTCGGCCATCCGTGCTTATACAACGTGGGATGTATTTATATACGTTATGTAATAAATCCTCGTAGTATCACAAAATATAACGACAAAAACAGAACTCTCCAAAGTATTCAATTGTTTCGCGTTACAACGCTTTATAATTTTCAGGTTTTTAAATCGTCGAAAGATACATATAATTGATATTTTAGAAAATGGTAAATGTTAAGTATTACTGTTTCCTTACACATATTAAAACTACAAGAAAATTTGCGAATCTGAAACATTTGTTTTAATTTTGTCAATTTACTAATACGTAAAAAAGTCCCTTAAATTGGCGAGTAGACAAGCAAGGAAAACCCTGCATTTTAGCAAAATTAACAATAATGATCAAAGAAATTTTAAATATAAGATCACACCCAAATATTTATATTTAAACAAGAGGCCCATGAGGGCCTGAATCGCTCTACTGGCTGGAATCAATACGGCTCAAGCCCTTGATAGTTTGAACAATCTGTGTAAGTTTTAAATAAAGAGACCCAAAATGGGAAATTTATCGCATAAACAAGAAGAAACGTAAAATTTAAACTTCAAACGGCTCCTTTTCAACAATAAGTTGGACAAATTTTCTTCACTCTCAATGGGGTCCTGGCCCTTGATGATATAAAACATCCGTTGAAGTTTCAATAGGATAGATCTTTATATGTAAACAAACAAGAAATTTGTTTGTCGGAAACACTATGTCCCCTTCTGCACCGCTTTGAATATTTTTTGTACCTTTGACCTTGAAGAATGACCTTGACCTTTCATCACTCAAAATGTGCAGCTCCATGAGATACACATGCATGCCAAATATGAAGTTGCTATCTTCAATATTGCAAAAGTTATGGCAAAATGTTAAAGATTTTCATTTTTTTCTCAAATTCAAGGGGAGATAAATCTGGAATTATAACTCCGATATTGCTTATTTTCAAAAGGGTTTGTCTCATCATTCAGATAAAGACACTGTGCAATGTGGGAAATGATTGGATGAAAACTGTGGACTTCATTGCGTAAACAAGCCTTATTTCACAATTTTCTCAAATTCAAGGGGAGATAATTATGGACTTTTTACTCTTATTTAACCCATTTTCAATAGGGTTCGCGTCTTCATTAATATAAAGACACTGAACAAGTTTGAAAAGAATCGGATGAAAACTGTGGACTTTATCGCGTAAACAAGAAAAAGTCTAACGCACGCACGCACGCAGGCACGGACGACGGAAACCACGCCATGACATAAGCTCTTCAGGCCTTCGGCCAGTAGAGCTAAAAAAAATCATAATATGATGGATTATTAGTCATCATCTAGGTTGGGAAGTTCATGAAGGAACATTACATAAACCAGCAGCATTTTTCGGAAATAAAACACTTACTGCATACACGCAAACAAAGAAAGAGCATGTTATGGTAGAATCCATTTTTTTAATATCTAATTAATGCCCTTGTCGACTGATATAGTATTTCAACAAGATGAAATCTGAACAAACTTTACCCAACGTTCAAAGCTCCGTAAAGTTTTCACCAACAAAAGTAATATAAGGCAGTAATAATAATAATGACGAAATTTTTCCGTGCAGAAAACGTGACCGCTGCAGGTAAAAACTACAATTAACATTCGAATATGTCAAAACAAATTTACCCATACATAACACGCACATTATCAATAGACTGTTCAGTCCCGTGCTACTAGAAAAAAACATTAACAATATAAATTTATAATGAAAACATGTATTTTTTTTTACAAACGAATTGTTAAATATGTTTTATATACGCACTGAATCAAAACTCAATATGCAATACTTAATCGTATTTTAATATTTTATTTGCTTAATACTGTGTGTAGACGCGTCGTACATACCTATATTTCAGACGCTCGTTATCAAAAGCTTATTATCATTTATCGTGTATAAATTAAAAATGTTCATTTCTTTATTTATTATAGAATTAATATTGTATTATATGCTTTCAAACTTGTATGAGCTATCATATGTTATTGCGAAATTTCTATAAAATTCATAACTGCATCTTCCTAACTGTTCCTCTAACACATTCAAACTATTGAACAAATGCAATAGTTACAGTTCAACTAAACTGTTAAGTAAGGCACGGCTGTAAAACTTTCAAGTTCGTGTATTCCGATTTATAAATTGTGTAATATTTTTTTAATGTGTGTATTTTAACCTGAATAAATATGTATCCATTCGTTACAGGTTACTAAATATTGAATTTTAAGGACAATCTTCACTACCGCTTATAATGATTTACTTCGTCGATTTTGATTTGCTTATAATTTCCTTGTATATATAATCATTTGTATCATGCTGTATGCAGTCAATACGAGAATATAATAGAAGAACATATTAATAACACAATTCATGGTCAGATATTTAATCATATAACCAACGTCTTAAAAAGTCTAAGTTATAAAATGCCAAACAAGTGTACAAACTTTATTGCTGCAAAGCTCGGTTATGGTATGAAATATTGAGGGTGTACTAGAATACATCAATTACTAACAGTGTAACTAACGATTAGACCTCACCAATTACCTTTTTCCTTAATTAACATATCTTCTTTTGTATATCAATAGTGTAAACAAATAATAATAAAACCGTTCAGTAATTACTCATTGTAATCACAAACAATAAAACATTTTTCTTGCGACTCGCTAAAGTTTAAACATTTATACAAGCTTTCCTTAGCTCAATATCTTCATATCTCTTAAGTTATATTTAATCAAGTTGATTTTCTACTCCAATCAGCTGCAAAGAGGATAGAACTCAGTGAATCACCTTTATATAAAGCATATGAAGTTCCTATTGCTCTGGTACAGTGACCTGTCACTTTTAATAATTTTTCATTTAGAGCTTGTTTTAAAGTGCACAATACAATAAGAAATTGTCTGTGAAGACACTAGTTTATGAGGTTCATTTATACTCAGACAAAACATTTTTCTCGTCCGAACCTTCTGGTTGCCTACGAAAAGCTTCAGTTTTCTTCAAATAATAATACGGATTTCTTTCCGGATCCAGCTTTTTATTATCCTTGGAAAAAGAAATAAGGATATGTGTACGAACAAGACATTCACTGTCCTGTTTAGCTAGTACATGCCTTTTAAAGGTGATTTCTCCACTGTGTATGTTTACTGAGCCTTCTCCTAACTGCAGGGATTGTAGATCACTACATCTCCTGAAACAAGTAATGGAAATAAGAAACACAGTCTTGTAAAAAAGTAATTTCAATGAAGCTTACTTCGTTGGTTCAAATGGATTACTTAATTGCACAAAGAACAGCATCTAGATTCCATTCTGGCACTAGTCTTATTGAGTAGGTCTGGAATTGAAAACCCATTTAATTTATCTAGGATGTTGCCCTACTTTAAAGCCATCTCTAGCTGGGAGAACAACTGACACCATAGATATAATGTCAATATAAATTTCAACATTTGTCATACTAGGTGACCGAATGGTTGATAATTAAATATTACATATAACAACTGATTTTTATTTGTATAGGTTGAATATCTCTTTGGAATGTTGAGTTAAAGCATGATGGTGAAAGTTTGTATTCCTGAAGTACGAAGTCAGAGCCTATTAACATTCTTTGAGAAGCCATGAAATGTAATTCCTGACTCTAATTTGATATATCGTTTATATTATTATATTTTTAGAATTGCAACGTCAAAGAGAGAACGAATGCGGGAATACTGGGAAAGAAAGAAAAATCTTCTGGGTGATGCCTTGTTACAAAGGGAACTCTAGAGTGCAAAACCATTTTTTTTAAATGGCTGATTTGATGTGATGATATTTAACTGGAAAAAAAGGAGAGAACATAATTTTAAAAAAGCTCAAAATAAAATAACATAAAATAACGACATTAGTAACAGCAAAACGTTGACGAATGGTAATGGATCAATAACCATTAATCAGTCAGGAAAATGGGGCTTTCAGTACTTAAATCACCAATATTACTTTTAAACGCATATTCCCTCAACGTCTTGGTCGTGCAGCGGGTGGTAAGAAAAGATCATCAGCCGCCATGATTTGACATCATAATTGCACTTAATTAAACGTAGTCATTCGCGCAGCCCGTGTGACGGCTTAGGAGGAACCTCGAAGCGCCTTTCAAAAGGCAAATCTCTTTTCCAAGACGCACATGAATGTTTTTGCAGGGTCTCTGCCCATGACAATTCCATCAAGTATACATTTGAACACACAATTGTGACGTGTGCAATTTCCGACGGGAACACATGCAAAATCACGTGTCAAAAGGTAACGACGTAATTGACGCATGCAACTGATGTATATGGAAGTTCGTCTGGCATTTACATGAAATTATACAATAATTAATGGGTTGCATGTTACTCGAGACATGACTGATTAGTGAAACAAGCAATGGGCAATACTTGATGCATTTTCTACGTCTAGTTTGACGTTAAAATATGGTGTATATTTGTATATACATTTAAGAAGACTTAAAAGTTTATTGAGTCTGTTGTTGTTTTTGAATCTATTGTCATCGTGTTGTTGCTTATGTTGCTGTTGTTGTTGAGTATGTGCGATCGTTTCTATTGGGATATAAAAGTCTTCGTTTGGTCCAAGTGCTTACTAGGTTTTAGCAATGGTGGTTCCCCATGATGTCTTAAGGCGCCAGATTTATAAAGTTTAAATCCGGATGTCGTATATAAGCGTGTCAATAAAATGAACCGCTGCATCAATCCAAAGTGTTTAAAATCAAAAGTATTTTTCACGAGTTGTGTCACTGTTTTTCCTCCGAAATTTTCTGGCGTTGGGTTTTCTTCTAGCAAAAGGACCATTCGTTTACTTTGAGAGTAACACAAAGTAATGTCCCCATGCTATTCGCGTAATACGTTCTTTATTTCGTTATGGAAGGCGTTGTTTCAAAATGGCAATCATTCACATGCTTGACATCATGACATTTATGTACTTGTAGCCAGAAAATGTGTGACTTCTATTCGCTTTTTTATGCCTTGTGCAATTTTATAATGCTTAATGCTCAGACATGTTCGTATACATTCACTATACAATTCAATTCTATTGGCATATCTCAAGTTAAGGTCTTGTTCTCCATACAACCTATTCACATAAATCTAATGCAATAGCATCCTTCCACCATACGTAAAAGCAAATGGCAGGATCTCTTCTGTTGAGCTTTACACGCAACTAACAGAATTAATTCTGTATGTAACCTTATGATGATCATCAACGTTATACTGTTACGATCGATTCATTTTCACTCAAGCAGAAATTAACAAATCGTTGTTATTGTTGTGTTGTTGTTGTTGTTATATTAACCGACATCGTTACATGCACAAAATCGTACATGCACGCTATATTTTGCAGCACACGTTCTGTCGTTTTTAATCCTTATTCAAATTAAAGCAATAATTTCAAATAATATGCCAAATAATTTTCAGATAAATGTTTTGTTGTGTTGTTGTTGTTGTTGCTGTTGTTTCAATTTCAAATAATTTTCAGATAAATAGCACAATACTGTTATTAGATCTCCTCTCATGCCGCCCCAAATCGCAAGTTAAAGGTGATTGCGGTCACAAAGTTTCACGATATCACAGCCCTGCAAAAGTTCGACAGTCTTCTGCAAGAAGCAGGGCAAGTATTAAACCTAGTATAAGTATTTATACTTTTTAAAGTAACGTACTCCATGAAAACAAACGTTGAAAAGGTTTGTTATCTTAAAATCAAAAACGACAGAGATTCACTTTGCACAAAAACACATAACTGAGTATGCAAAAATAGCGAGAATTTGTCAGGAACATATTGATTGGAATTTATCGGTATGATGGCATTTATGAAAAAAGTGGAACAACGATATTTTTTAAGAAACTCGTTTTCATCCACGTTTTAAAGGGATTGTTAACATATTTTGGTATTTTTCAAATGTTCTTAGGCCTTGAAGAATTTTTCCAGAGCCACTCGTCCGCAGGGCGAATAGGCATGACAATTCATTTGCCCTTCACTTAAGTCTGCTAGCCCTGCATTTATTAATTTTTCATATATATTTATAGTAATTATCAACTAGAACACTTTTTCTAAACTTACACTATCTTCTAACTTTGTCTCCTTGTAATAAACAAACATCTATAAGTCAACACTATAGTTGTATTTATTTTGCAAAAATTCAAAAAAATCGATAAGTGTCAGAGTCTGCACTGGATGAAATCTCCATAGCAGCTAGATTCTTTGGTCGTGGTCCTGTAAGTTTGTGACCTGAGGAGTGTCTAGTTCCTTAAGCAGAATCCAACCACTTGCGAATCGCTGGTCCTGGATTAAACTCTTTCAGTTTCGGGCCATTGATTCTGACCAATGATGCCAGGGAATCATCTTGAAGACTAGTTCTCTTATCAGTCTTTATCAAGTTCATTTTACTAAAACAACGTTCACACTCTGCTGTGCTTGGTGATATTGTCAGCATGATTTTCACAAGGGCAGAATTCTTAATGTGGGTGGTGTCGTTATTTTTCAACAGGTTTTCATAGCCTTCAAGAACTGATTGAATTTGTTTTTCTTTTCATGTACAATTTCAGATCTAGCCATTCATCACTGGCATTTTCTTTTTCTGTATATGACAGCAGCCTTGGTGGAAATAGCTGAAACCATAATTTTGGAACTCCTGTGTGTGTTCTTCATCATTTTAGGCCAGTTTTTGAAGTTGAATTCACTGAACAAGGAATGTGGCTCCCCAGCGATGTGTTTGATGAATTTTTCTTCGAGGAAGTCTTCGGTGGATGTCAAGAGGCTGTTTAGTTCTTTACTGATTATTTCTGTTGTGTCTTGCTGCTTCTCCATTTTCTGTGGCTGAGTAATTTCAATCCTCTGAACTGGCCAAACTGCTTTTCTAGCAGAAATTGTATCAGTTTATTTCCTCGTTTGATTTTCATTTTGTTTAGTTTTTGTATTTGCTCATTTACTCTTGAAGAAACTTGAGAAATGATACAATATTTCTCTTTGAAAACCTTGGAGATTTCACTACGTATCTCAGTCCAATCTAGCATATAGTGGAGGAATATCAGGTAACTTTCTGTTTTCAAATGTTTCAGGTAGTTTTTTGGCTTTTTCAGAATTTTCATCTGATCCAGAGGCAATTTCCTGGAGATGATTAACTGTCACGCCATAGTTGTCGAGGAGTGCCTTGAGTGCTCTATTTTGACTTGCTAACCATCTTATTTGCTTTAATCTACCATAATGCTTCAGTTCTAAATCTAGGTGTATGGCATTGTCGTACAACTCACGTCTGCACTTAGGTGAATAATAATATAGCTCGAAAATGCCTTTCAAAACCATTTCAAAATCATCCAGATAGCGACTGCCTTTCTTTGCATAACACACAGCAAGTTCAAGATTGTGGGCTACACAGTGCACAACAGTCATGTTTGTACTACAATCTTCACCATTCATTTTTTTATTTAAAATTTCAATCAGTAGCTTTACTGCCCCACCCTTCCCACCCACCCTAGATTCACTGCAACATCGTCTGTGTTTATGCCAACAAGTTAATTAGCTAACACATCTGCGTTCAAACCTACTGTTTCCAGGCCCTGTAGAATCCAATCTTTCACTCCTTCAGCATGCCCATGCTTAAGCTGTACACTTTCTGTCAATTTATTTTAAAGTTTGCCATTTGAGTCAACGTATCTGACATATACAGTAGACTCTGCCAATACCGGACTCTCCGAATACCGGAAATATCCCGATTCCGAACGGTTGGGCCAGTCCCGTATTTTTCCCATCTATTTCTTTGTTAAAAAGTTGATTAATCCGAACTCTCTCAAAACCGGAAACCGAGCGGATATCTCCTTGAAGTTGGTCATTTTCAACGTAAAATACATTGAGTACACCGGATGGTCCAAATTCTCAAGATGCAAGAGGCGTGTAAATTACAATACCTAGTCAGCACGGTGCGTACGGTGTCACACAATCCGCTCGCGCTATTATCGATAATCGGATTAAACATACCATAAAGGTGTCAAGTCGTTACCGCGCTATTGAAGTCCGATTAAATAATGTAAAACAAAATGTGCATGTCTGTTATAGACGTGCGGAAACACCAAAAAGCAATTGACGCGATCGTTTTATTAAGCTTATGATAAACGGGTAGTTTAAAAGATCTTATAGCCATGTTTTAAACGCTCATGTTTGTTTGTTTGTTTGTTTGTCAGCGCTTCTTATTTGTAACAATTAAAACTTAATTAATTCAAAGCTATTTATAGCGAACTCAAACACGACTCATTCGTCTATATTTCAAATGTCACGCACGCATGTACATGTACGTACATGTATAAAGCACCACGCTCATTTTGGGATTAAACAAAACAAGGCGGTATGGAATGTTTTTTGCTTTTAATCTAATAAAAACACATTTTTTTAAAGAATACTTTAAACATAATATAAAGAAGTGAAACTCCAGCTGCCATTATATGAGTACAGTTATCACATGGTACATGTAAATGTATATCGTTTGTTTTATTCTTATATCATCTTGTACACAATGCATACAATGTATATTTCGGCAATATACCTACTCTTGGTAAACCGGAACTCTCTGAAAACCGGACGATCAGGCCGGTCCCCAAAACGTCCGGTTTACAGAGAGTCTACTGTACAAGTTCTTGTTCAATGAAACCCTTATCTGTTGATCCACCTAAAAGGACACTAACATATCTTGTGGATTTCAAATCATTTGCCATTTCTTCTTTCAAAACGTCAGCACAACAAACGCAAAACTCTTTACAAGCTTTGTTATTTCTGTAGTTCTCACTCACCCATCAATTGTATTTTTCTAGCAAATAGTAACTGTGGTTACTTAAAAAAAGATGCATTTTCTATTGCTATATAGTAAGCCGTATTGAACACAGTGCTTTATACTTTCGGAAATTCAACTCCTCAGCGTTTTTGAAGCTTTTAGAGATGGGTGTCTGGTCTGGGTTATCTAATGCTTTCTTACTGTCCACACAAAGCTTATGTTTCACACTTTTGGCATGGAACTTCAGTGTTTCTTTTTTTGAAATTTATGGTGACACCTCCTCGAGTGACGACTCTTTGTCAGAATGTTCTGGAAATTGTCTGCACACTTGACAAAACATGGTACTTCCATCCTCTGCGAAATCAAACCATGCATATTTGTCCCTCCAAGCATCATGAACACTTCTCTTCCGTTTGATCTTGCCATGACTGAAATGAATTTAGAATGTAGAAAAGATACATTTTATAGAACTGGCCGGCAACAACTGTCACACATAAAAATATCCTTCAGTACATGTACCAAATTCAGTTTGACATTCAGAGTCGATTAATAAAATAGTAGAAATGAAATGAGACTTCCTTATAAACAATCTTTAAGTAACATTTCTATTCAAAATCAACAAAAATTTCGTACAATTGTTCGTAAAATAAACTTGACCAATTTAAAATCAGTGTTCCTTATGGCAATTGCCGAAATTTCAACGTCAGATGTGGTCTGGTAAAATAGATGTTTGTAGATACAAAATGCTCGTTTTTATTATTGTTTTGCATATCTATTCATACGACACATGAACACTAAAATGGTGTTAGTGTGTCGTATGAATAGATATATTCGCGGGAATTAATTGTGGCCACAATAAATAAAAACGAGCATTTTGTATCTACAAAAATCTATGTAATCATACCACATCTAGCGTTGAAATATTGCCTATTGCTATACGGAACACTGATTGTTAAGGTGTTAACTTTATTTAACGAAATACTTAACGAAATTTTCGGTGATTTTGAGCGTTATAGAGACCTTAATAACTTTTCACAAATAAAATTCGGCAAAGGTTTCCCAGACATTTGTCTTTTTAGTATACCCAATCCCTTACCCAGACCATTTGAAAGACGTGAAGGAAGACAGAAGCGAAAGAGGGTTGGGTAATATTCATTGTTAATTAGCAACACAATGCACAACTAAAACTCTTTCTTTTACTAACCCTACATAGTGACACTAAACTGCAAACAAATGAACTACATTACATCCAGCAAGATTATATCGAACTGTTAATTTTTAGTTAGCCGGGAGAGGGTGGGTTTTAGCTAGCCGGGAGAGGGTGGACGCGGATGTTTGATTTGGTTTATTTTGCTTAAAGTTTCATACACCTGTGTCCTTTCCTCAGTCTTTTGAGTTTTCGCTTCTTGTTTTGATGAACTTTCCTTCTGTTCTCTGTCTCCACCACCTTACAGATATTTTAATATAGAACCCTTTTTTATGCCGAGTTTTAACATTTCAGACGAACTTTTACCGAAAGTCACGCTCAATTGACAAATGGCTACAGTATGGTAAATGTTGGCTAAGACTTCTGATCGCGAATTATTTTGTTTATTAATATTGTTTTTATTTATTTATATTTATATATAAGTATTATTATTATAAACAAGTAATGTATTTTTTTATATTTAAATTCAAATCAAATTTTATTCTTCACGGTACGAATAATATAATAATGCAACCAACTGTCTTATTCACTATTAATCGATTAGCTAAGAGCACTGAACTCCTCGAAACGCGCGCAGCCGTTTCGAGAATAATTTTAACTGTACCCGTGACGTCATTTACATTGGCAAAACGAAAGTGCAGTTTCTTTGTGTAGCCTGCAACCCGGGTGAGTCGCGGTACTTAAGGAATATTCATTTGCGTCTAGAAACCATGTTCAAATATCAGATAAATAATTTATAAGACAAACATATCTGACTTAACTTCATTGGAAAATAGCCTTTTTATGACAAAAATCCTTCAATTATAACTGCGGTATCAACAAAAACAACACCACTGTCCGCCATTGTTTTTATTTTCCCTCCTGGTTGACTCGCGGTAAATAGGTTAAACGACACTAATATTAAATTTAACATGAATAAACATAAAGATCTGACATACCATTCAAAGTAACAATCAATAACGTAAATAACAATTAGAACATATGGAATTTAAGACATCAAATAAAATAAATATCACAGTTATGTTTTAGCAGTGTCTAATTTTAATTCTCAATATTCAAATAACTGTTCATGTTCATTCATTCTTCTGCGCAATGGGGACACCTGAAGAAGCTATCTCGCCTCAAGAAACGTACATCAGTGCAGAAGCTCAGATGTACCCAATGGGCACACACACTACATTCATCCCTTATCGTAAGGCTTCTTCTTATGATTTGACTCTCTAATCTGAAAAAACAATTTGAGTTTCATCTAACTTCAACCCTCAAATCTATAAGCTAAATATTTAAGTGTTTATAGAGCCTGACCTATCGAAATAATTTTAAAAAGTCGGTGGTGTGTAACCCCTTCACAAAGAGAATAATATTGGTTGTGTCTGACCTAAGCAACCGCAAGCAGACGAACTTAAAAAGTGAAAAAGTTGAAAGGGAAATTTGATTTTAACATGGATTTTTACATAATTTTGGTTTAAAGTTATGTTTTAAATCGTTTTGGGGTAGTTACTTACCAAAAATCTATTCATACTGGCAGCAAAAGATGTTTTCTGTCAGATTTCAAAAGTAGGTCACGCAGGTTTGTTTACAAACACAATCCAGAGGGCGCTAATGAAATACCGCGAGTCAAAACGACCCGCGACTCAACCGGGTTTGAGTATACTACACTTATGTTATGTTCGTTCGAAAAATAGTTCGAAATTTCACAAAACACTGACGTAGCCGGTATTCGAACCAGTGTTTTCAGGATAGTTAGAGGATGCGCTACTAGTGTGCAACTCTAACTTGCATGTCCTATTTCCAAAAATATTATCTATTGTTAACGTTATCAAGCTTTGGCCGATTACAAAATTGTTTTAAGAACAAATTTTTGTATTGTCTCAAAACGTATTTTCACATAAAATGTTCTTAGAAAGAAAGATCACAAATTGTTTTTAGAAAAAATCTTACAATCAAATCTTCGCAGTAAGATTATAAGTGACAAACTGTAAGAATAAGACAATTATAAGTTAGATAGCTTATCTAATTCGTCTGCCATCATCCCACATCCGGGCATTTTATCCCTTGATAAACACGCAACCGACTGCAAGACGTGCGGAAATATATTTGATTGGCTTTAGCCAATGATCTAATCATTTAGCAACCAACGATTTTTGCCACAGCAACAATACTGTGAACGCTTTAGATTTCAGAAATGTATGATTTTTGGAAAAAGAAAAACACATTTTGAAAATAAAAAAAAAACTGGTTTTTTTATTTTCAAAATATCTTAAAGTATGATTTACACATAACAATCATATTACTTTCTATTTGATTTGAATTTAAACCTCCAATTAAATTGCAAAGTAAATTCATAACATGTATTTTTTCCCCTTTTTCAAAAGCGGACTTGGCTGCATAATTGTGTGACAGGCTGTGTTTCAAACTGTTCAAAATTGTGAACAAATGAGTCATGAACTTTTAAAAATTATGAATATTTAAGTCATGAACTGTTGTATATTGTAAAAATTTGAGTAGCTTTCAGGTGTTTTTAAACGGCCAGTCATAGAAGGAAAAAGCCATGGACAATAAGATGTGTATTATCATATAGAAAGGATAATGCTTAATTTCAAACATAAAGTAAACAAGAGCTCTGCGGTCGGATACTTATGCCTCCCCCTCCCCAAACAGGGCCTTGACGCATGTTTTTTTTTTGTCACAGTGATCTTTGAACTAATGTACCCAATTCAATAGGGGTAATCTACTGTCCAATGCCAATCCACATGTGAAGTATCACGTAAATCGGTCAATTCATTGACGAGTTATTGATCGGAAACGATTTTCACACTCATTGACCTAGTAACCCATATTTCAATAGGGGTTTTCTACTGTCCAAGGCCAATGCACATGTGAAGTATCAAGTCAATGGGTTAATTCGTTGACGAGTTATTGATCGGAAACGATTTTCACACTTATTGCGACAGTGACCTTTAACCTTTTATTATCGAAACTCGTATTCAAAAAGCATATAGATGCAGATTTTGTTTAAAGAGAATTGTGTTATGCGTGCCGTCGTGCGTTTTATGCCATCGGATTTTAAGCGAGAATGAAACTATGGTACATTCTAAGTTGACCGGGTACGTTTAAGTATATTTTCCGTATCCGGGGTACATTTAAGTATACTTAAGAGTACCCGGGGTATATTTAAGAAGTACCAGAAGTACAATGACCAATCGAGATGTGTTGTCTACCATTGAAACTGAGAGAAGTTCTATTCTCTGAAGGAGTTTACCGGAAAACAGACATATATTTCAATATGTAGATGGATCTGTTTGCACAGAAATACAAGCATTCAAGACCTAAGACTCACCCTGTAGAATAATTATCTGTGAAATTTTTAATCATTTGGTCCTTAGCGCCCCCTCGGAAAGAGCATGCATAGTTCCGCTCACTGACCAGTCCTTAGTGATTGTTGCTACGCTTCACACGCTACATAAAAAATGGCGTCCGCTGATGCTGAAGCATCTGATACGCTTGTACATATTTTTGACAATATTTCAGTTAAATTCCTACCAAATTTATGATAAACTAGCTGATAGAATTTTAAATAAAGGTCTCAATTATTACACTCAAGGATACATTCATAATATAACGATTTTTAATGAAGAAAACCATTTCGTGTCGTCGCTGACTGCTGGAGGAAAAATGAAAAACCATATCGTTTAAACGTCGATTTGTCCGATGAAAAGATTACAGAATCACACTGCAGTTGTAAAGTCGGTTGAGTTATTATATGATTATTCAATTATTTAAATAGTATTCATGGTTATTGGTAACATCTTTATTAATCGTTAGTGTTTTATGTATATTGCATAAAGCAGAATATTTACATTATTTCAGACTGACTAGGCACTGTTCACACATCATAGGGTTGCTAAAAGCACTACAGGGATTAAATAAAAACCTTTAATAATGAAAGAAAAATCCACTATCCTCGCAAATAGATTTATCCGAAATTGCCAATGTAAATAGTTCAGATATAAAGATAACAGATCCGCTGGAGTCACAGCCAAACGATGCCTTTAAGGTTGTAGATGTCTTGTAATCACTGTTAAGTTGACTGTGTAGCCCAAAAGCGTTTTTTTGTGTTTTAATTTCAGTTTCATCTATTATGATACGAGTGTTTGGAAAATCTTTTTTGAAATATTTTGGCATTTTAGAAATAATAACATCCCTGAGACCAGATTGATACTTGGCCAAACTTGAAATACATGTACATAATATCCAACATATTATTAAAGTGATCTTATAGGCATCTAACAGTTTATAGGTGTCTATCGCAACCGTTGTTTATTTTTGGTGTTTTCACTTAATCTTCACTTATATTTGTAAATTCAGCATCAACATACTAAAACAATATCCCGGAAAGAGAAAAAATGCATTTGAATATCAACCGTACTTTCGTTTGACAACTGATCACGCATGTACAATGTGAACCTAAATTTAGTTTTAGTGCAGATTCGTTTATACGACACTTAGACACAATTTTGTTATACGGATCATTTCGGCATACAGGACTGGGTGAGTCACGTAAAATATCGAATATAAAATATGTTTTAATAAATAACTGGTAGCAAGATCAGTTGCAGATAATTGGTCAGTAACAACATTTTAACTTTAATACTCTTTTGATCTGTTAATTCTTTTCAGCTCAATTTACCAGTGAAAAATGCCCATAATATCACTTTAAACACAATTCCAGCAGATTGTAATGATATGTTGAATCTCATTGCTAATTCCTTGAGACCAAAGACATGTCTTAATCTGCACAAAGTTAAAAGTAATGTATTTTCATTTGAAAGCATGTTAAGTCGTCCATGCCATATTTCCGTTTTTCATCTGGGTTAGGAAAAAGAAAGGCAAATAGAAATAAAAAATTGATATAAGTTATTCCAGTGTAGTAAAGAAATAAACCCTTCAATGACTTTTCTATGTTCCTTATGCCTTCAGCACCAAAGTTTCTTGCTGTTATTTAATAGTTATTCTCATACATCTTCGTAACATAGAGCTGCTCGTGTGGACGACCGCACGCTTTAATCCATCTAAAACATTTCCCTAACTGAGTTTTTGGCTTAGGGAAGGTTATGAATTTGGCACCGTTCATTCTATCAGGGAATCGGGCATCGGCCTTGCATATCCCCCATATGCATCTTTGTACCATTTTGAAATTATTTGATGAAAACTATCGTTAGCAACACTTTTCATTTCGATTTAACGAATGGCGTGTGAAGCTGTAGCAACAAGCTGTCTGGCAGCGAATACAGTACCGCTATTTGATTGGTTGAAAATACGACTGTAGGAATTATGAATTAGCTCATGTGTTAATGCATCACTAAAAGAGTTGGCGCCCGTCATTAAAGGTCGTGATATTCAACAATATGTGTGTACAATTATTAAGACGCAGAGAAAATGTTCGTTTTCTATGATGTGACGTGTTTATTATAATTGTATTGTACACGTGGTACCAGCATGTGTTCAAATAATATTGCTTATCGTTCAATCAGCCTGAATACGTATTGTTCTACATCTTTTTTTTTCAATAAATTGCTTATAAATAACAAACACTTGTTTTGAAAATTGTAATTTCAATAAACACACAATAAGGTCTTTTGTTGAGACATGTATTTAAAATATGACGATTTAATGTTTTAAATTTTCACATTTGCAAACAAAGAGGCCCTTAATGGGGTAAAACAACTTTTTCACGATGACAGAAGTATTTACCGGACTTTTTAAATACATGTACAGTTGAAAAAAAAGAGAGTAAGATGAAAGGGAATTAACTCTGACTAAAGTCAATTAAACGATGCTAAAGCTGATGTTCCCTTTCAATTACCATATATGTATAGTGGCAAATACAGATTATGTGCAAATCATAATGAAGAGATGTTAAGAGATGCATCCCGAAAATACTTCAATAAATACATACACGTACTGAAGTCGTATCGTGCTACAGAAAAATGAACACAAGACAATGTCGCAATACGTTGATTTATTAAATTTATTGTTATGCCATTTTAACCATATAAACTGTATGAAAACGATTATGTTAATGCGTTTGAATTATAAATAATTTTAACAAAGACCGTGCTCATATATTTCACTGGATCGGTGCGAATAATTAATTTATATACAATTAAAATGTATTAAACTGCATGGGTATAATGGTTGAGGTTAATGCAATGGACTAATCAAATATGTCGAACATCGACATGGGTGTAAACATCTTAATGTCATTATTATACATAGCGTTTCACAGTCGAACCTTTGTAAAATTGACCTTACTTATTGTAATGGTTTAACCTGTCTCTAACGCATATTTCAGAAGTAAAAACAATTCGATATTTGCAAACATAAGAGCCGTGCTCTGTTTAAATGATTTTTAATGCATATGCACAGGCTAATCTGTCGACAATTTACGCACATGCATTAAACCCCATTTTCACACAGCGCGACTAAAATATTTACAGGAAAACATTTATAAGGCACACTTAATTACATTGATAATTACATCGATGTAGGTTATCACGATTTTATCGTCTGTTTCGAACATGTGCCCTTGGTTATCTTATGTTTAAGGGCATCGACCAGTCAGTCAATGACATGAGCGTGTTATGTACGATTAGAGAAAAGACCGTACACAATATTTAATAGATCGCACGTGTCATAATTCAAGGTCAATCCGACGGCTTAGCTGTTTCTTACCTAGAAAAGTATATAAACAGTGAAGGCATGTCTCGTGAAAGTCTATTGAAAATCCTTTAAAGGGCATGTAGATATCAGACTCAAACATTTAACCTGTAAGTGTACCAATTCTCTTTAATTGAGGTAACCGGCTAAAGCCTTACGCACATGGTGAGCAAAAACATAGGTTCTATAAATGTCCTTGAATGCATATTGATAATGAAGAACAGGCAGGAAAACGGACACGAACATGGAAACTCAGAGCGTAACCTGGATTATTATGTGACCTTGACCTTATGTTGGTTTGAAAAGCCTATGACTTTTGTACATCACATAACATAATCTTTTAACCAGATTTCATAAAAAGCATCATTTAAAAGACACGGAAGATAAACGGCGTGCGCGAAATGCGAATGCTCGAATATTGGACCTTTCAGTGCTATATTTAAAAAGTGTTTGTTATAAAGTTATATAAAGTATCACTAATATCAACTCGGTATTGACGTGAGGAAACTCCTTTTTATACGTTACTTACATCGCAATAAAGCAACATATATGAAAAGTATATTATTATTCGCTTAGGGTCTAACTCGTCTTGCTTCACATCGTCAAAGTTGTGAGCTAAGTTTACTTAACAATCTTCGAAGGATGAGGATATAAAGGACTCTCAAATGTAGGTTCAACCATCGACATTTAGGAGAGACCGAGCTTAACCCATGTATGCCTAGTGGACTCTCCCGTCCTTCTAAATTGGATCAATTTATTTCCAAAATTAGGGATTTCTAATATATGTATTTCTATATTTAGAATATTTCTTACGAAAATTCCTTTAAGCAAACAGCGCAGACCCTGATGAGACGCCGCACCATGCGGCGTCTCATCCGGGTCTACGCTGTTTGCCAATGCCTTTTTTCTAGACGCTAGGCATAAATGGGTAAACTCTAATCCAGCTTGACAGACTCACGTTTTTCGCTCATTGTCTCAGTAATGATTGACTAGTGTTTAAGCAAGATTTTGTAGAGCTCGTTATCAAGGAGATTCGAACACAAACATGCACATACCATTTTACCCTCTCCTTCCGCTTCGCGACAATCGAAGTTAATAAAGATGTTTATGGTGTAATAATAAACCTACTACAAAAAGCCACATCTGTTGGGGCAAGTTCTCCAAAATAGTGGTATAACTTGCTTTACATAAAATTATATCTTAGCCGCGCTCTGTGAAAAGGGGTTATAATACATGTGCGTTAAGTTTCACACGTTCCGCCTAAAGTGGATTTTTGCTAAGAATATATTTTCTTTACACAGAAAATATAATAAAAGCGGAAAGTCTCGTCCCTTATTTGCAGTCCGCATAGGCTATTCTGGGACGTCAATTTACGCACACAATTAAATACCCTTTTCACAGAGCGCTGCTCATATATATTCCCATAACAGATGTATGTATATACATTCACATTCAACATAATATCAACCCATTGGTGCAAAAATGTACCATGTGCCTTTTAATTTCAATGTCACATGCTACTTTTCGCACAAAAGTGGCGATATTACGTTCGCCTCTTTAAGATTTATTCTGCGTTTTACAGATCCATATTTAGACCGCGCTATGCAATTAGCCAATCGGCATAAAGTTTAAAGTTGAAAAACATAGGCGGTGAGAGGTAAACATGGTATATATGCGAGTTACTCATCATGTAAACACATAACGCTACGTGGCAAAGAGAACACAACAGCTTGACTGCATAAACCGGTTTTGCGGCTAGCAAGACACAAACATCGTGCTTTCCTGAAAAACAAACACATTTATTGCGTGTTACAATTCGTTAAGGTGACTATACAAAGTGCACACGGAAAAAGACATACTGTATAGATCTAAGGTATTGAGAATCATAGGCAATCACTGAATCAGCAAGAAAATGTCGACTAAGACACCGAGCTCGAGCGCCGATGCCGACAAAGAATATATGGACGAATACGAGGACTATAACATAAACCAGGACAAATATGTGACGTCGGGGCACAGCGGCAAGGGGCGGTCAAAAAAGGAGGCGGAACAGCATCATAAGGATGACCCCAGCGGGCATACGCGCAAAATTGTCAACACATTTACGAATAACGCGAACAATCAGAAGAAATAGGTAGATATAGTTGGATGTTTTGTTTAAATAAACTCATTAATGTTTGTTTGTTTGTTGTTTTTTGCTAAAGGCACGTATGAATATCGTTGATTATGTATGCATTGTGTATATGTGATTGATCTTCTTGCACTCTGCGGCAGTTTTCGAAGCCATGTTAGGCGAACTTTACAATGTGGCTATTGTTTTGTGCATGTTGGTTTTTACATACATAATACAAATTTATGATTTTTAACCAGGTTTTCCGAAGGAAAAAAACTGGTTATTAGATTGGCGAATGTCGGCGGGCTGACGGGCGGGCGGAACATGCTTGTCCGGGCCTTAACGTTGTCGTTCATTGTGATATTTTAAAATCATTTGGCACATTTGTTCACCATCATTAGACGGTGTGTCGCGCGAAAGAATTACGTCGATATCTCCAAGGCCAAGGTCACACTTTGAGTTTAAAGGTCAAAATGGTCATAAATGAGCTTGTCCGGGCAATAACTATGTCATTCATTGTGAGATTTTAAAATCATTTGGCACATTTGTTCACCATTATTGGACGGTGTGCCACACGAAAGAATTACGTCAATATATCCAAGGGCAAGGTCGCCACGACTAAAAATATATTTATTTTCAAGCAAGGGGGGTAACTTTAACAATTAGTTCAGTTTGAGTTGTCTCCCTTTATCAGATTTTTTTTTCAAGTTGAAAACCTGGTTTTGTGACAATTGTGTCCATTGTTATGTTTATATTTAGATGATACAACTATGTGCAATATTTACATTTACTTAGTTTACAACGCGCTGCTTTTTATTTAATTAAAGGCATCAACCTATTTCCTAGAGCGTAATAACATTTCTGGGAACGAAACAATCATTCTATCCGTTGGATTGATAAGAATTTAACTGAACATGCGCTATCGTAACACTAAACATATTTAAGGACATATCACTTTCTGAAACGGTCAGAAGTGGGTGGGGTTATGTAAAAAAATAATTCCTTATATTAACATTCTATATTAGGTGTGGAACAATATGCACAATTAAAATAGCATATACTTAAGTGATACATGAACAAGTTCAAATGAAATCTTTCAAAAAGAGTAAATAATCACTTTTTTTTCATCTTATAACCCACTTTATTATTGGGCGTCCAAAGTCCTTATTTTCTTCATAAACCCACTGATACCAGCTGGAACATACACCACTGTAGAACATAGTGTTAGAGTATTATTAAATATAACACACTTGAAACACTGAATAAAGCATCCTTTTTTGTAAAAAACAGATTGTAAACAACTTGAGTCTAAAATAGTAGGAAAAAGTATTTTTGACCAGAAAAGACAAATATAAATTTGATTAAGACTTTTTTTAATGTGTATAACATCACTTTAAAAAACACATTTATATATCAGTATGCATATATCATTAATATGCTATAAAAATAAAGGGATTTTATTGAAATGTTTTCAATATTTCTATATCTTTCATATTTTGTATTGTAAATTATAATTTTTGGCCCACCATACTTGTTCAAGTGTACTATTTTTTTACTCCAGTTGTTTACATTTTTTCTTACAAAAAAGGATGCTTTTTCAGTGCTTCTAGTGTGTTATATTTAATAATACTCTAACACTATGTTATACAGTGGTGTATGTTCCAGCTGGTATCAGCGGATTTTTGAAAAAAATGAGAAAATAAGGACTTTGAACGCCCAAGAAAAAAGTGGTTTATAAGGTATAAAAATGTGATAATTTACTATTTTTGAAAGTTTTCATTAGAACTGGTTCATGTATCACTGAATTATATGTTATTTTAGTTGTGCATATTGTTCCAATTTATATATAGAATGCTTATATAAGGAATTATTATTTTACATTACCCCACCCACTTCTGACCTTTTCAGAAAGTGATATGTCCTTAAACGCATGTCTAAGCGTGGAGCGCGATTGAAAGGGTTGTTGACCTCATCATTATTAGATCGACCCTGAACGTGTTTACGTCCTTAAATGTAAAAACATACTGTCAATCTACGATTAAATTAGTAATTACATAGCACGCATTACGTCTCATTCTGAAATAAATTGCTTATTGCGTAAACGATAATTTTGTTGGATTATCTCATGTATTAGAAACAACTGAGTACTATATAATTGTCTTAGTTTAGCTTAAACCTATTTATTTTAGCTCGATTGCATCGAAAGCCCTAGGCTTATATAAACGCTCTCGAGTCCGTTTCCTGGGCCTAGAACCAGTACTTGGTGTCTTTGGGGGTGATCTAAAGAACGCTCCCACGGTGGGGATCGAATCCGTGACCTCCCGGTCGCTAGGCGGACACCATATCAATTACACCACGGCGATCCTATAATTGTCTTGATTACCATGCACGTTTGTCTCACCCCGGAAGGCCGCGTTCTTTTTTCAATATATAATATTATTAAGTATATAAATAACGTCAATTTCATGACGTTTTCTAATGTCCGATAAAGCAGTTTCCAGGAGACTATTATGTAATATAATAGCTTTCATCGCTAGTGTATTTTCGCAAACCCGATTTCTTACATCGGTTCTCACTCGACAAAAGTAATCAGGCTGAAAAAAGAAAACTATTTAGTGTTTGGTTTTTATATTTCAGTTTCGCCATGGCAAAAGTAAAATAGATTACGTTTTTTTCAGCAATGCATTTTTATATAAAAACATGTATGAACGACTATCACTCAACCACCGCTTATACAGACATGTATGAACGACTATCACTCAACCACCGCTTATACAGACATGTATGAACGACTATCACTCAACCACCACTTTTTATACAGACATTTCGAGATGGCGTTCTTATTGATAAAAAAACAATTGTCTGATCATTTTTATTTGGTGCCTAAAAACTTATGCTAAGCGTTAACCCTTCAATAACAACTTTTTTCTTAATGCCAATTGTTCACAAGTTCATGCCTATTCTCGTTACAGATTGTCTCGCGAGGCGACGCCGTGCGGACAGTTTTCCCGACAACGACTCAACGTGTTGAATTATTTTGGTGGTACGGCGTGACTAAAATGTTTCAACTTTGCCCGGCCTTTGGACTTCGATTTTTACCAACCTGTGATAAGACAGGCGCCGTTCCTCGTGCCTTAATAATTGTGAGGAATTAACATGGCGACCAATGTGTTGCCATGTCGACATATTAACACGGTGGAAAAACGCTTTGGTGCGTTTATCACGCGAGTCATTTGTGTATTGTCTTCTTAAAACGAAGTCTTCTGTTGCGTTTTTGTGGTGATGGTTGCAACAGCAAATTTGAATATTTTGCGCATGTATGCAGAACTTTTCATAATAAATTGTTGTTCGAATTAGCGTGTGTCCATCTTATTTTCACGCATGCAATAACTTAATCAGCACTTTATACCAGGGAGCGATATAATACATATGAGCAACACAAATACAGAAAAAATATTCTCGTTAATGAGAAATCATCGTCAGAAATCCATACAATTATAAAGAATTGCAACTTGTAGCAATTAAATAATATAGTGTTTCTGATGTTATGGTTATGTTTTGTGAGCATACGTGGATTTATGCAAGTATAAAATAAATCACAATTCCCTTTTCATAAAACTCCCCACACGGATAGATTTCCAAACACGCAGACTTTCTTTTTGAGATTTAGGCAAATTTGTAACAGCTTGAGCTCTCAAAGTTTATTATTGACGTTATGCACAGAGTAACTGCTTGCCAACTTAGAAAATAAAACTATGAACATATTGTTTTAAATAAGGAACATTTAAATAAGTTGTATATATTTGTACAATTTGTCTCTGTCAGATATTCAAATCGTGTATAAAGTCTTTTGTGATCTGGCGTAAGACTAGAAGATTAAGCCTGAAGTTTTGGAGAATGAGAGGTTGTGTTTCTTTACGTACATATCACAGAAAAAAAAACAGATTAGTTCGAAAATACATAACGACAATATGCCGAAATCTGAAGGCATATGTCGAGTTTGCAAGAACATGTGCAAGCACTTTTTATGACCTCGGGATCTACTGATGCGGCCATCATATTGTGATTGGCCCGTCTTGTCCTCGGGGGTCTACTGATACGGCCATCATACAGTGATAGGCCCGTCTGGTCCCCGGGATCTACTGATGCGACCATCATACAGTGATAGGCCCGTCTGGTCCCAGGGGTCTACTGATGCGGCCATCATACAGTGATTGGTCCGTCTGGTCCCCGGGGTCTACTGATGCGGCCATCATACAGTGATTGGCCCGTCTGGTCTCCGGGATCTTCTGATGCGGCCATCATACAGTGATAGGCCCGTCTGGTCCCCGGGGGTCTACTGATGCGGCCATCATACAGTGATAGGCCCGTCTGGTCCCCGGGATCTACTGATGCGACCATCATACAGTGATAGGCCCGTCTGGTCCCAGGGGTCTACTGATGCGGCCATCATACAGTGATTGGTCCGTCTGGTCCCCGGGGTCTACTGATGCGGCCATCATACAGTAGTTGGCCCGTCTGGTCTCCGGGATCTTCTGATGCGGCCATCATACAGCGATAGGCCCGTCTGGTCACCAGGGTCTACTGATGCAGCCATCGTACAGTGATAGGCCCGTCTGGTCCCCGGGGTCTACTGATGCGACCATCGTACAGTGATAGGCCCGTCTGGTCCCCGGGGTCTACTGATGCGACCATCATACAGTGATTGGTCCGCGGGGTCTACTGATGCGGCCATCATACAGTGATTGGTCCGTCTGGTCCCCGGGGTCTACTGAAGCAGCCATCATACAGTGATTGGCCCGTCTGGTCTCCGGGGTCTACTGATGCGGCCATCATACAGTGATTGGTCCGTCTGGTCCCCGGGGTCTACTGATGCGGCCATCATACAGTGATTGGTCCGTCTGGCCCCCGGGGTCTACTGATGCGGTCATCATACAGTGATTGGTCCGTCTGGTCCCCGGGATCTACTGATGCAGCCATCATACAGTGATTGGCCCGTCTGGTCCCCGGGGTCTACTGATGCGGCCATCATACAGTGATTGGCCCGTCTGGTCCCCGGGGTCTATTGATGCGGCCATCATACAGTGATTGGTCCGTCTGGTCCCCGGGATCTACTGATGCGGCCATCATACAGTGATTGGCCCGTCTGGTGCCGGGGTCTACTGATGCGGTCATCTTACAGTGATTGGCCCGTCTGGTCCCCGGAGTCTACTGATGCGGCCATCATACAGTGATTGGTCCGTCTGGTCCCCGGGATCTACTGATGCGGCCATCTTACAGTGATTAGTCCGTCTGGCCCCCGGGGTCTACTGATGCGGCCATCATACAGTGATTGGTACGTCTGGTTCCCGAGATCGACTGATGAGGCCATCATACAGTGATTGGCCCGTCTGGTCCCCGGGGTATATTGATGCGGCCATCATACAGTGATTGGTCCGTCTGGTCCCCGGGATCTACTGATGCGGTCATCTTACAGTGATTGGCCCGTCTGGTCCCCGGGGTCTACTGATGCGGCCATCATACAGTGATTGATCCGTCTGGTCCCCGGGGTCTACTGATGCGGCCATCATACAGTGATTTGCCTGTGTGGTCGTTCGTCCGTAAAAGTCTGAAACGTTTAACATAACAGTATACTTAATACAGGACTTTTATACTTGCATGGATGCTTACTATGAAACTCTCAACACGCCTACATCATCGGACCTGATGTTGACTGACATTTACCTACCTTTGGTTTAAACCTATATAATTTAGCTCGCTTGCATAGAAGGCTTATTCGAAAGTCCGTTTCCTAGGACAAGAACCAGTACTTGGTGTCCATGGGGTAAATCTTAAGAACGCTCCCATAATGGGGATCGAAATGGTGACCTCCCGATCGCTAGACGGACACCATATCCGCTACACCACTGAGTGGTACTATAAACTACCTTTGGATTAATAATTATTGTTCGACACGATTTCACTGTTCGCTTCACATCAATACTACTTAGATACGTTGATACTTGCATTCAACACTGGGCTCACGCGCATCACCATACCTCAGATTGATCTTGGCATTGACCTCATTTGGGACTGAGACCTTTTTGAATGAACCGATGTATCGATACTGATCGGGCTTCAACCGGGCGCGTCAGCGTATTTTGAACGCTGCATTGTTTTCAAATAAATGAATACAGATTAGAAACAATGAACGTGTATATGGTCAATGTAAACTGTAATGGTTGTTGAAGTAATTAATCACGAAGCTTTACAGCCGCATTCGTTCACATTCATGTAAAATATATTTTATGCGCGCTAGTGACAGCTTGTTCATTTGTGCATTATTCTGTTGTCGTTTTGTTTAGTGTTTTGTCGACCGTCACTCCACCAGGTCAGACTCGACATAAGATATTGAGCTTTTATCAAGCAAAACAAGATTTATTTCCAACAACGACATATTGCAAACAATAAACTAATATAAGAAGAGGAATTCTTTTTCGTTTGCCCATAACTTGAATGAAAGAACACTACGATAAACATAAATTGATTAAAGCTGGGATAACACTATTAGTGGTATAATGATAACATTAGAACGTAAAGAGGTTTGAAAGCTAGCTTCACCTCTTATTTACCCCAAAATACATAACAAGCCAAACGTACTTGTAAAACGATTCTAGTCAACCGTTTCCATGCAGGCAGAAAACCTGAATGCAAAGCGTGACTGATGAATCAAATACTACGCGCTGGATTTATGTGCACGTGTGTCGAAAGTATCGGAAATCAGGGATATGTTTTAAAGTTAAATGTATACGAAAACATGGTCTCTCTATAAAATAATAATAATGCCTGTTATACAGAGGTTCGACAACTCGAATCAACCAACGAAACAAGAACGGTACATTTTGCTTCCCTTGATTACATAGCAGTACATTTATACTGAAAATCAGTATTTAACCCATTTATTCCTAGCGTCTAGAAAAAAGGCCTTGGCAAACAGCGTAGACCCAGAAGAGACGTCGCAAGATGCGGCGTCTCATCTGGGTCTGCGCTGTTTGCTTAAAGGAATTTCTGTAAGAAATATTATAAAAACAGAAATAAATACACCAGACATCCCTAATTTTTGAAATAAATTGATCCAATTTAGAAGGATGGGATGGTCAACTAGGCATAAATGGGTTAATGCAATGCCGGAGATTAATCACCATTTTTGTTACTCTCGAGTACACTGGATAAGACAACGGATACTGGCCGATAAATAAATGAAAATATGGCAGTTGGTCTTCACATGGGGCTAGATTTACAATCTCTATGTTCATTAAATG
Source organism: Dreissena polymorpha (assembly GCF_020536995.1). Taxonomy (NCBI): domain Eukaryota; kingdom Metazoa; phylum Mollusca; class Bivalvia; order Myida; family Dreissenidae; genus Dreissena; species Dreissena polymorpha. The sequence goes on along the minus strand of NC_068355.1, from coordinate 129,561,403 downwards.
TAATCAGCAAGTAATAATATAGACAGACAAAATTCACCGGTCCTCACTACTTTTTGTCCGTAACTTTTTAACCCAGCTTTTCACTTTCGCTGACCTTTGTAAGCGTCCAACATAATTTTAATTCAATTTTCCACCAATAGCCTCAAATAAATGCATGACATTTTTGCATTAGTTAAATATACCAAAACTGCGCGCAATTGAACATGTGTTCAAAGAGCAATCCCATTTTTACATTAACGAGTAATTCCAGCGTGAAACAATGTTATTTCTAATTAAACGGCTAGCAATAATTTCACACTCAAGTCTCCACGTCAATATCGTTTGTGTGCGTCCTCTCCATATGGCACAGTATTACTATTAATAATCGAATCAAATAACAATGTCCGATTAAACAACTAGCACAGATCTGTTTGATGAACGCGCGTATAAATATGTTAAATATGTATCGATGAATCACGTTTTGCCGGTTGACTTACATGTTTTTACTTAATTTTCAGTCTTCGTTTGAATTTCTGTATTTAATGAAACATGTGTCTAACCAGGGGATCGATCCCACAGCCTCATGAAGCCAAAGCCAATTGGCTACCATTGAATCATGCGGCCTTGTGTATCTGTGACGTTGTTCACACGCGCATGGTTACACTTTTTTGCTAAATCATACAAACGCTTTATAATTTTAACAATTGAGATTGATGAGTATACATAGACGAAAACATATTCGTAATATTTTACTTTTCCGACAGTGTTATTTGCTTGTTAGAATATATAGCAAACACTATTTTTGAATGCATCACAAATGTTTTAAGTGTCATATTTCCAAACTTTGAACACGTGCCTTTTATCATGCACGGTACGTTAATTGAGGTATTAATAAAATTCTATATAACTGTTTATATTGAAAACTGTTCTTTCGCTTGTCTTTAAATAATGTGGATCTTGTTGAAGATTTTGCATACGACCATGTATGCAACTATGCGAGTTTTTATGCACTTTTGAGGGGTTTTGCACGTAACGCATTACATGCCAAACTAATGTGTACTTTGATTGATAAACATGCACGTTTATAAAGTAATTTGAATACTAACAATAGCAATTAATCGTATGCTACATGTAATTGAGAAGCAAATTTAAAGAAATGCTTATAGTGTCTAGACGCGTTGTTTAGACCGATTGTTTAAATATGTGCCGCGAGTAGGTTTGTTTTGGTGCGTGCGGGTTGTGTGAAGTTGTGAAGCTTTTTAAACTTATGTTTAAGCATGGTTTGTTATTCTAATTAAATTCTTGATAATATATAAATATTATTTTAAAACATACAACATGCAATTTTATTGACGAATACAATCGTTATTTAGAAACATAATACATATTTGAATAAAATAGCCTGTCAAGGAAGTGTGATTGATATAATTGAACCGTGCTCTGTAAAAAGGAAGTTTAATGCAATTGCGTAAAGTGTCGACTCAGATTAGCCTGTGCAGTCAGCACAGGCTAATCATGGACGACACTTTCTGCTTGTATCATATTTCTGTTCAAAGAAAGACCCTTCTTAGCAAAAATCTAGTTTAGGCGGACTGCAAAGACTAATCTAGGACGACACTTTATGCACATGCATTAAACCCCTTTTCACAGAGCACGGCCCAATATAGTTTACTGATGGAGAATGTTCTTAACATATTCGATGTGAGCTTAATATTTGGAAGCTTACTAAAAATTAAACTACAATGTATATGACGCTCTGACTCTGTAGCTCTTTTTATCCCTAAACCATTTAGATAAGTATTTTTACGCATTTGTAGTTCCTTAGAAAGTTAGATTTAATAATAGACCTTTCTTACTAAATTCAAGTTTTAAAAGCTTCATCGCCAAACCGTAGTTACTGATGAGCAGCAAACAGCATAAAACCTGAACAGTCTGCGAGTTTTTTTCGCAGGCTGTTCTGTCATTATGCTGTTGGCACATAGCCATTTTCACTTTACTTTGTATTGGGGAAAGGATTAAGACTAAAGATGTGGTTGATACTCTTTTTGGTTTCATTTCATCGTGCCGTACAAAGTTACGGTTCTGGTTCTCTGCTCTGTATTCAGCTATTGAGAATTTTAATGATGATTATTATTTATTTGAAATTCATTTTCTTATATTGCTATGTAATTTGTATCTTGATGCTTTGGTGTCGAATCATATTTGCGCTGTAATGTTTTGTGAGTAATCCTTTGCCAAAGTTGAGGTTTGGATCTCATTAGAAACGAGTTTAGTCCCTAATGTTTTTTTCGTTGACTGTTTCAAGGCGGTGACATCAGGATATTTTGTTTCATGTGATTTGTTAAGATTTATGTGTTCCCTGTTGTTAAATTAAGTTGTATGTGTGCGTTTTGGAGGTCATTTAATTCTGTTAAATTCCTAATTATTTTAAATTACTGCTTCAGACCCGCATTTAATATCTTTTGTAAAGTGAGTGAGTGAGTGAGTGAGTGAGGGAGTGAGGGAGGGAGGGAGGGAGGGAGGGAGGGAGGGAGGGAGGGAGGGAGGGAGGGAGGGAGGGAGGGAGGGAGGGAGGGAGGGAGGGAGGGAGGGAGGGAGGGAGGGAGGGAGGGAGGGAGGGAGGGAGGGAGGGAGGGAGGGAGGGAGGGAGGGAGGGAGGGAGTGAGTAACTAAGTAAGTAAGTAAGTCAATTGTTTATTATAGTGACATGTGCAATTTAACAAAAAATCATATAAATATATATACAAATGTGTTTTGCACCCGATCCATGGGCCTATACGTAACCAAAACAGAATATTTCAAATTATATACAATATCACCACATACTTTATGTGAATAATATATAACGAATGTGAATATGACCCAAAAATGTACAGGAATTGATGTTGATGACATACTCAATCAGAACTATGCATAGATAACAGTTCGTCTTTTTTAAGTATGCTTAAACAATAAATTAAGACAGTTTTCGTGGACATAAAGACATATGATTATTCAGTTTGCAAATAAAATTGTGGTTCGTCAGCTCAGATGATATTAACGCCGTAAATAGTTGTAAGTATCACAATCTAACAGAAGTGTACTTCATCTTCTATACAATCACCGTTGCACAATATACAAGTCCTCTGTCCTAAAGGTTCTCCTATAAATAGTCCAGTTTCAACCCTTAATGGCAGTATACCCTTTCTTAATTGACACAACATTGATCGTTCATTTTTTTTTAAGTTACGTTCAATGTATTCCTCTGTCTTGAATGTACTCTTAAAACGTCGGTAAGTCCTTAATTTAGGAACATGCTGGACATCCTGGCTCCATTTATTTGCATAATAAAGATGAATCTGATCTTTTGCTTTTGAAAGATTTACCACTGTTTTATTTTCTAATTGTTTGTGAGACCGATCGTACTGAGTTCCTCTTTCAAGTCATTTGTCCATTTTTTTCTGGTGATTCTGTGAACTTCACTTGGCACGAGCTTGTTCCAGTACCGACGCATTGATAGCCAACGTCTGTTTACACTTGGAATCCATCAGGGATCTCCGATCATTCCTAAAACTGGCGTGAAACGGTAAACGCCGAGAAAATATCTCTGTGTTGGACATTGTCCATTGATTGAAACTGTTTATAACCCAAAACCGAAGTGCAATAATCGATAATCGGTATGACACACTATCTTTATACATTATCAAACGTTTTGAAAGCCACGTCCTTTAGGTGATATACTTTATTAATAATTCCACCAAGTTATGGGTGAAGTCATTTTTCTTTTGGAACAGCATACCAAATAAATGTATTTATCAAATGTTTTAAAATATTTGCCTCATTTTTTAAGGTAAACGTAGTTCGTTGGGTTCTTCTTTGACGGAAATGCATGCGTTTGGATTTATTGCAGTTTATTAATACTCCCCAACGCTTACACCAGTATGCACTGTTTCAAGCATTATTTGAGGTGTGTTTTTTCTGAGTCGCTCATCAGCACTATATCATCTGCAAACATCAGAATCCAAGTTTACGTTCTTCAACTTTCATACCAATGTCAAGGTCATTTAACTCTTGCACAAGGTCGTTCGCGAAAATTGCAAACAAGGTCGGCGCCAGGTTGCAACCTTGTTTCACGCCAGTTTGCACAATCAAACCAGTCGGTAAGTGTATTGTTGGTGCGTATAGTTGATACGGTGCTTAGGTATATATTTGTATAGAGTTGTTTAGCTTTCCATCGGTTTTATTCAAAAGAAGTTTATACAGTAACATATCCCGATCTATGTAATCAATGCAACGGCGGAGATCCATAAAGGCTGTTAACACTTGCTTATTGTTCTTTATTATGCAAAGTAAACGCATGATCCTACCATGACCGCTTGCGAAGGACTAAGGTTATGAGTGTGCTTTGCAAGTCAGTCTACTCTTAACTACGCTAGGAACGATAACCACAGCTGCCTGTTTATATTCTACCACTGGTACACTGCAGACAGCAGTGTGTGTATGGAATCAATAGTGTTTAACAGCTTGATGGACAACATTGGCCAGTTTGTCATTGAAATCTGTACATATTGGCTGCTCTCAGGGAAAACGGGGCTTTATGCATGTCAAATAAGTGGTGTCTCAGATTAGCCTGTGCACACTGATTAGCCTGTGCAATGCACACTATCTTATCAAGGAGGACACTTTCTGGTATTATGTTTTTTTTCGTTTAAAGAGAGTCTCTGGTACTGGGATGACAATTAATGCATATGCATTTAGCCCTGTTTTTTCCAAAATGAAGCTTAAATTATCTTTTCTATTAATGATTTGAAAAAAGGATATAAGTGATAATAACTTCAGTGTAACCTCGCTGACAAGGCAAATCACTTTTAAATCAAATAAACAACCAATGAGTTCTAAATGTTTACCTTGTGTCATTTTTAGTAAACATCTTAAAGGGATCTTTCACAGTTTGTAATTAAATTCTTAATATTGATAAATGTAAACATTGGATCTTAAAAGCTCCATTAAGAAAATAAACAAGAATAACATTAAAGAAACAAAAAAGGTACCCTCAACTGGGCTCGAAACACTGACCCCTGGAATAAAAGTCTATCGTTTAGACCACTCGGACATCCTTGCTCATACAATGAGAGATGTATTTTATACTTTATATAAGAAATCCTCGTAGTATGAAAAAATATAACGACATCAACAGCACTCTCCAAATTATTAAATCGTTTAATTTTGTCAATTAACCAAAACGTGAAAAGGTCCATTTAATGTCTTCAGACTTGCAAATTGAATGAGTTCAATACACTGTCAGATCTTACATCATGAATAATTTACAGGTTTAGTGGTTGCCTGTTAGCCTGGGGCCAATAGATTTAAGCCCAGGAAACTCAATTTCAAAACTTGGCTACAGTTGGGCTAAAAAGCAGGGCAACTTTTCAAAGCTTTAACAACTCAATCCAATTTAACATAGAATACAAATTGGCGATCGTGTATCAATTAGGCCTAGGAAAGGTTTCAATGCCGGCTCACAACAAGACATGATGCATTAAAAGTCTGCTATGTCGTAAAAAAAGTTGCTCAATAATTTAAAGAAAATAATTTAAGTATTAGATACACAACATGTACATGATTCTAGGCTTATTATTCTTTAGCAAAGCAACCAAATTCTAAAGATGGTTGCAAGCGCAGCAACTAATTGCGAAAAAAGAGACATATTGTTGCTATTTTGTTGTTATCTCTATAACATATATATGAGGACAAACAGTGCACACACATTTCGACCTGTGCTTTAAGACACACTCTTTATAAATTTGAATAGGTTGTGTTCATTTCAAACGTACGAGATAAAAAGCTATAACATAATTTTGAAAACTGAGTTGCGCCTAAGATTCTGCAATAGCGAAGATCTTCAGTGCCTTCAGCGCTTTGATTTACGAGAGCCGTTTTGCTCATCAGAAAGCGTGTCATTTTGTTCAAGGTATGTTGAACGACGTAAAGTTTACTTATACACAATATCAAGCTTATTCCACGATAATTTATTGGGATTCGATGCTCTGTAGTAGAGTCTTTCAATATAGGGCATATATTAGCTTTCCTACGGAATACCGTTATTGCCATCGTGGTTACACATTAAAATCCAGAGGGCGACAATGCGATAGTGCGATAGTACGATGGCGACAATGCGACAGTACGATGGCGACAATGCGATAGTACGATGGCGACAATGCGACAACACGATAGTACCATGGCGACAATGCGATATGACGATGGCGACATTTACATTTTTCGCCAAAATTCATTCGGATTTGATGTTGACATATCTTCTATTTCAAATGCAAATGCACGTTTATATGAGCGTTCACTTTGTTTTAGCAATTTATCGAAGTTATTTATCGCTCGTATATATTCGGCTAAAAGAAAAAATCACAACGACATTTAGCCGATTCACACTTTAAGGCAAATAGGGCTATCCTTTTGCTTGAGATTATGGCTGACGCACTGTGTTATGTCATCTGTTGCTATTTCCAACATGATTCACACATGACGGAATAAATCATGTCACACGTTGTTTGTGTTATCTCATCAGAGCATTTAGCTTTCTTATGCAATAACTACTGAGTTGACTGCATTGTGTTTTTTGTAGTCAGTGACTAACGCTTTAATTCGTACTTGAATATTGTTTTTTTAATAATTATTTATGTTTTAAACGATATTTGCTCGATGCACATGTTGAATTTTGTTTAGTTTTAGGATAAAATAAAGGATAAAACAAAGGATCCAGTCGGGAGGAAGGGGTGTACGACAGTGTTACATTTTGTGACAGGTGGAGGGGAGGGGAAGGCCATGTGTGACGTCAAAAAATTATTTATTGAATTTTATTTCTATTTAAGTAGAATTTAATAGCTTTTAAAAATAATTATCTTTTTTTTAAACATTTGAAAAAGATTTATGGCAAACAAGCATGAAATGAGTAGCTACTGAAAGTTTTGTTCTCTACCCCTCGAGCAAATAGCCCTAGTACGCTGTTGCGAAACCTTGTTTTATGTATAGCATTGCTTTCGTCGGAAGTAATACTGTTCATTTGTTGTCCGCTGCATAATTATGTCACTGAGCGATCAATTCGGAAATTAGCTTGTACATTTAATAATTATTGTAACACAACATTTATAAAATTCAAAGTTAATTTTTATTATTCGTATTTGATCATAGTTTAGTTTCAAGTTTCGCTTATCAACTGCTTATCCTGTGTACACAGATGATCGGAAGACTATCTTAAACTTGACCTCATCAATCGTAAATAAAAAAAGAAAGAGATACATTATGTGTAATACAATTGTCAAATCTAATGTGTACAATAGTTGTTTTAAACTCAGATTTAGACTGAGTTACTGCTTCAATGAATAACTATGACAACTGTTTACAATTAACTGTTCTACTATTAAAGTACACGAATATGCAAACAAGAATAAACCCTGTTCCGAACTAGCATGTAACGAATAAATGCCAACAGTGAGTAAAATGATTTTTGACGATAATAAGAACGAACTGCAATTAACCAGGTATGCTCTGCAAGTGCTTTTCGCCTCAAGGCAATTGTTATTGCCGACGTAAGCATTCCAGTCGTCTCTAGCGGAAGGAAAATATATTTCCAGTTACTAGTAGCTACCGTGGAATTTCGTGTGAGATCCGGATAATAACATTCTTTGACGGGTATCTGTTTCGCACCTTGTAGAACTCGCGCACTATCGAGCGGTCATGGGTTCAAGTTTGTATATGTTTTAATATGAATTGTACCCGCAGTTAAAAAGATCAATTGAGTCGCGTTCTGAGAAAACGGGGCTTAATGTATGTGTGTAAAGTGTCGTCCCAGATTAGCCTGTGGAGTCCGCACAGGCTAATCAATGACGACATTTTCCGCTTTTATGGTATTTTTTGTTTTTGTTTAAAGGAAGTCTCTTCTACACGAAAATCAAGATAAGGCGAAAAGTGTCGTCCCTGATTATCCTGTGCGGACTGCACAGGCTGATCTTGGACGGCACTTTATGCACATGCATTAAACACAGTTTTCTCAGAACGCGACTCAATTGATAAAATAGTTGGCGCCTAGGTTGTTTTTGCAAAGTAAGAAAATTAATAAAAATTATAAATCTATATTTATATTGTTTAACGGTATACTCATTGTCGGAATACGCTTTCATTCACATCGGAATATACTCCGATGAATTACGTCGATACTTAAACTCACAGTTAATGCACTTAACTGAAGAAACACATATCAAAATTTGCGTTTTGTGTGTGGATTCTTTGCCGTTTTCATCAGTATTTCAGTAATAATTATCATGGCGGTCAGTTAACCAACGCACGCTTGCTCGGGTAAAAACACAACCATTTAAATTCTGAACAATAATACATTGCGGAATCATGGAAAACAAATCGCTACTACCTTATTCGGATGAGTCGTGGTGTCTGAATGAGAAACTATATCCTATCTGGCAAGTCGAAAGGTTGATGTTTTAACCTGTCGATGCTTCTCGACTGAACAATTATAGGAGCGTTTGCGTGTTCGTTCTTGTTCTCAAACATTCCAATGAGTTGTGTAATCACATTACGTTTAGGGACATGGACCGAAGCATTCGTTCGGTTTGAACCCATTTATGCCTAGTGAACTCTCCCATCCTTCTAAATTGGATCAATTTATTTCCAAAATTAGGGATGTCTAGTATACTTATTTATATATTTAGAATATTTCTTACAGAAGTTCCTTTAAGCAAACAGCGCAGACCCTGATGAGACGCCGCATCATGCGGCGTCTCATCTGGGTCTACGCTGCTTGCCAAGGCCTTTTTGCTAGACGCTAGGCATAAAATGGGTTTAAAGGTTTCCGAGCTATACAGATTACCGGTGTATTAACCTTTATTTAACACATTAGTTCAGTGTTTCTGATTGTCGAACACATTTAGCCTTGTCTTGACGATCATAAAAAGAGCTAAAATGGATTTTAGGTATTACGTGTTCAAATAAAACATGTGATTGCAGTACTTTATGTATAACACAAGGTTTGTTTGTTTATATAAGGCAATTTCGTGATATTTACGTGCTGAAAAGTAAAACAGTCTAACATTCTCATTAAACGAAGCGTATTCAAATAAAATGCGGCTGATCGCTTATCGACCTACTTGACTCTCATTACCTATTTGAGAGCTATTTGTTTTCTCATGTCGTTGTTGTTCCAGCCCCCCCCCCCCCCCTCCCTCATTTCATCCATTAAGTTTTATGGCCCTTAGCCATGTACTGAAAGAAACGTCTTACAACGATTCAACATTTTAATCAACTTTCACAAGCATAACAAAGTTTACTTAAGTTTGGTACACTTCTTGGTATTTTGTGAAATAACGGATAAATAAACAGAAAATATATGTTAACGTTTTAATATTAGCATTAAACAAATGTCATCCAACACGAGGTGCTTACCTAATTATAATGTTTACACAAATATACACTTCATTACTGAAATGCACAATAATCAAATAATGCAATTTAAATAATGTTAGCTAAAAGTTAAATGCTGCTAAGCTAACAGTAATAAATATACGATAAACATATTTCATCAATTCATATCTAAAAACAAAATATTCAAAATAAATATTTGGCAATCGTCACTAAGGGTTATACCAATTGATTCTATTAAAGCAACATGGTTCATTGTAGTGCCATCACTTTACATATGGCTTTAATTTTTCAATGAGTCACATGCAATTGTGCCGTAGATGTTGCACAGCGTTAAGTATATATTCTAGGTATATTTCAAATTGTATATCGAACAAACAACTTCACTTCAAAATTCAACAAGTATTTGTAGATATTTATGTCCAATTTAATATCACTAAAGCGTGCACTTTCGTTACGAACCCTTTTTTATAGCTTTGAAATACACAATAAAGCTGCCAGTATGTTCCTATTTCAGTAATTTAATCCAACATTTATTGGCATTTTAAGCAGCTTAAACGTGTTACAAATGCGTATCTTAAAATCGGTGCAACTTCTCAATGGGGATTAGGAATTCCTTGTGAGCGCTGACGCTGTGTGGCGCCGGAGCCTCAATCTGGAGAACGCCGTCACGTGACAGCGTTGACGACAGCAACAGGGGGTCCACCTTTTCGGGCAGGGTGTATTCCCGCGTAAACTCCCGGTACACCTTGCGACCCGGGGACTCTTCCGTGTGCTTGGCGTGCACGCACAGGCGGCCGTCCATCGTTTTCACGGCTATCTCTTCCGGTTTAAATTGGCTGCAGTCGAAGCGCAGCGCCAGCTTCTTGTTACCGGTGCGGTCCATTACGAAGGGCTGGTCCACCTGGAGCGTCCCCGATCCTGTGTCGAGCTTGAACAAGTCCCTCCGGATGCGCTCGAGCTCGCTATCGAAACGGCTCCTCGATTCGTGGAGCTCCATGGTCTTAAAATCATCATCGAACTCTTTGACCCAATCGTTGAAAAGGTCTTTTTGTCGGTCGAAGAACCCAAAATCCCTCGTGTGCAACGGAACAATTTTCCACGACATATTTTCTTCAGTAAAGAAACGTATTCACACAAATTAAAGTGGTCTTAGTCCCTGTTGCAGTATTCACACTGTGGTATGAATATGCGAACAGCCGAGCGATTTATACGAGCGGCGCACCAAATATTTGCCACTACCACTCACTGCTTAGTGATTCACGCGATTTGTTTTGTCTGCTTGCTGGAAATATCTTGTGTCGCTCTGTCGAAAGGAATTATTTATCATCAGGAACTGAATTGATGCAATCAGATCTTTTTGTGGCTGAATTTATTTCATTCGACACATTTCCAATATTGACAAAACCTTTAATCGCATGTATGTACATTTAGGGTTGCGTCTCGGAATAGAACATATTATTGAAGTTTGTCACTAAATATTGATAAATGTTAACATTGGATCTTAAAAGCTTAACACAACAAGAATACAATTAAAGAAAGAAAAAAGTATCTCTCAACTAGGCTCAAACCAATGACCCCTAAGTCTATCGCTTAGACCACTCGGCCATCCGGGCTCACACAATTAGTGATGTATTTTATACTTTATATTAGCAATCATCGTAGTATTACAAAATATAAGACAGCTACAGAACTCTCCAAATTATTCAATCGTTTCGCGTTGCAACGCTTTAATTTTCAGGTTTTTAAATCGTAAAAAGATGGATATAATGGATATTTGAGAGCATGGTAAATGCTCAGTATTACTGTTTCATCACAAATATCATAACTACAACGAAACAAAATGTGCGAATCTGAAACATTTTATTTTTATTTTGTCAATTTACCAAAACGTGAAAAGATTTCTTTAACCATATAGTGTACACAATTAAAACAGCATTCAAGATAGTGGTGCCTATGATAATTTATGTAAACATATTGATTCAACATTATGGTAGTAAGTTTTGACGGTTGGTTTTGCCAATTTCAACCGGTTTCTGTCATATCAATTAATCAAATAACATTTTTCATGGGTTGTCTCATTAAAGGGTACTCAATTCCAGTAACCAGTAGATAAATACTTAAGGCTATGCCTGTAACTGACACCTTGCCCTTCTTGGATCAGGGGAAAGGAGAGAATGGAAATAGGTTTGATTTCATTATCAACAACCATTTATATGTAAACAGTCCGGACCGGGGATGAAGACATCCATCTTCGGTTGTGTATTCCAACGCTCTACTTCAGCTCGATTTGTCATTGTCGGCTTGGGTACTACTTACATGTACCCCGGGTACTCTTAAGTATACTAAATGTACCCCTGGTACGTTAAATTTACTTAAACGTACCCGGTCGATATTAGACTGTACCCGAGTTGTATTTCCGCCCAAATTCCGATGTCGTAAAACGCGCTACCGATTACCGTAAAACGATATTGTTTATCTAAAACAAACCTTTTAAAAAACTGTATCAAAATGCTATTTGAGTTTGAGTTGTGATAATATTGAGGCCATTTAACAGAATACTGACATAAATGTGAACATAATAATTAGAAAAAAATATAGCTGAAAACGACCGATTTAGCGTTAAAATTCCCGGGTACGTTTAAGTATATTTACCGTACCCGGGGAACATGTAAGTCGGACCCGAGCCACCAATCGAGCTCTACTTGAGCCTGTCTGCACTTTGACACATTTCTTCGTTAGATTCTTTATTTCTCTGTGCTATTAGAATAACCAAATTTTAGTTTTCAAATATTTTAGTAAACATAGAAACAATTTTGTTGCCTGTCGAAGAAAAACTGAAATACCTTGCATACGGAAAATTGGACCCTCTATCTACATGCCGATTTGCATCAGCCCAGCTAAAGTTCTGTATACGTTGTCGCAGGGATCCATATTTTAGATTTAACCTATTTCTGTTTCCAATGAAAAAACAATCTTTGTCACACAAAATAAATAAAATAACGGGAGTACGTCTAAAGCTGTCGTAAAACTCAACTTCGGACACATGGGAGGTACAGGATTTATCACATCAAATCAAGTTTTCGGTTATATGAGTCGTGTTCTGAGAAAACTGGGCATAATGCATGTGCGTAAAGTGCCGTCCCAGATAAGCCTGTGCAATCCGCACAGGCTAATCAGGGACGGCACTTTCCGCTCTTATGACATTTTACATTTCAATGAAGTCTCTTCATAGCAAAAATCAAATTTAGGCGGAAAGTGTCGTCTTTGATTAGAATGTGCGGACTGCACAGGCTAACTGGGACGACACTTTACGCACATGAATTATGCCCAGTTTTCTCAGGACACGACTCATATGAACCGTGCACTGGGAAAACGCGGCTTAATGCATGTGCGCACAGTTTCGTCAAGAATGTACATGTGGAGTGCACACAGGCTCATCAGGAACGACACTTTCCACTTATGGTATTTTTCGTTTAAAGGAAGTCTCTTCAAAGCGAAAATGCAGTTAAAGCGGACAGTGTCGTCACAGATTTTCTTGTGCGGACTGCACAGGCTAATCTGGGACGACACTTTACGCACATGCATTTATCCCCGTTTTCACAGAGCGAAATTCATACTATAAAAGGTAGAACACAGACATTTATTGAAATGTTCGAAAGTCTATTGAGGCGTTAATATTCCTTGTTTGTAATCATGTTTAATATATGATAATAATGATAAACTTATTATTTATATTGAACGACAAAACTGAAAGTGATTTGACTAATTTAATGTTTCTATGACAATGAAGGATTGTGTTTTGAATAAAATTCAATATTCAATCTTTAAACGATCGATGCTTGATAAATGAAATGTTCTTGTCGTTATAAATACTAAACAATTGTTATGAACACGATTGTTTACGTTATGGAAAACAAATTTTCCACAATGTTATGTTGTAAAGCAGAATTATACACCATGCCATCATTATTATTAGTAGTATCATTATAACAATCAGCATCAGCATAATCATCCCCATCATCATCGACATCATGAAAATCATCATCATAATCATTATCAATTTACTTTATTAATTCTTTGCCTCCCTCTGGCTTCTTATAATTGAATAACAGTTGAAAATTAGTGACTTAAAGTTAGGAATTCACTGTTGTAATCACTGAATAATAACTGAGATAATAGTGAATTATAAAAATGTTTTTGTAGATATTCTATGATTTATCTACTCGCCAGGAAAATGTTCGTTCGTCATTTGTAAACGATACTATTTTGAGACCAACAGTATAAAATAAAATTAATTGTCGCACATCAATTACGGTAGAATATTAGATCACATTTTGCGAATGACGAAAGTTGATTCGCTGATATAAATATATATATTAAAATATCATAGAATATAATTTAATACTTCAAATCAGTGACACCAGTAAATTCTTAAAGAACACGTTAAACTCATTGGTTTATTAATTCATTTATTCGTCAACATTTCATGTGCATATCTTCGGGTAAAGTAGGGTGCCATCGCTTTCGGGTAACTTTATAATAAATTGACTACATGATTTTGCACTGATACTAATACATCACATAATATGCATATTAAATTATATACGAAGCATACAATAATAAAAATAATAATAATAATAATTTTATTTGTACACATAACATATCAATACAATCAACAGTCACAATTTTTAACAATTCATATATATCACAGACAGTTTACATGAGATCTATTTAAACATCTATATATGGTTCAAACGCTATCACATTTTATCACACCTATTTGTCGATATTACATTATCTTTAATTATAGAAATATAAGTGCACTGGATAACCCGTAAAGCTTTGACGATAAATCGTACAAAACTTATTTCCAACGGGGTCCAAAGCCGTCATCTGTAGATCTATCTAAGTGACTCAAAAGTATGCCATAAATTCGACATATTCTAACATAAACAATGATTTAAAAATGTACCTTACAAGCATCTCAAATGAAAACCATCGCATTGCTCTTTCTAAACTCAGAGTATCATCTCATCGTTTAATAATTGAATCTGGCCGCTGGCATAAACCCATTGCTACTCCTTATAATGAAAGAAAATGTACACATTGTCAAAAAATTGATGACGAATATCATTTTATTTTAGAATGTTCTTTATTAAATGACTTAAGAAAGAAATATATCGATAAAAAGTATTGGTTACGACCTAACATGCAAAAATGTATTGCACTTATAAATTCACAAAATGCACTAACATTAAGAAAACTAGCTTCCTTTACATTTCTTGGTTTTAAAGTTAAGAATTAACACAATAATCCTTTATATAAGTAATGTCATTCATTAAATTAAATCTCCTATACATGTATAGCCTGACATATTTCATTACGAATTGTTTAACTTAACATTAAACTAAAGCTCCTATACATGTATAGCTTGACATATTTCATTACGAATTGTATAACTTAACATTAAATTAAAGCTTCCATGCATTTATAGCTTGACATATTTCATTACGAATTGTTTAAGTTGCTTATCCTGTTTACCGGTAATTAAAATATTCATATGAAAAGTAACTTATCTATGTTTTGCTGGTGTTCATAATACTGTTCTTTCTTACGTTTTCATGTATCCAATGTACACAGAAAATTATGATGCGTAAATATACTCATTCTGAGTGATCGGCAATTAAATCTTGATCGCCTCTATTAAAGGCTCATCCGTTTATGTACTAATTATGTATGTTTTGTTTACTTGTGATCGGCAATTATTTCTTGATCGCCTCTTTTAAGCTCATTTCAGAAATTATGGGAATAATATTATTTTGTAATGTATTTTTTTATTATAATTATTTATCACTCATAATGGGCTTCTCCGCTTGTTTTCATGATTATTGTGTTGTCCATGCACGTTTTATGTATGTTTAGTTCACTTGTGAGTGTGGGCATGTGTGTATGGGAGTGGGTGTATTCGTGTGCGCGTGTGTGAGTATGGGTGTATGCGTATGGGAGTGCGTGTGTATTATTATCTTTATTATTTATTTATTTTTGCATTTTGCTTTGCCTACGTTGTTGTTAATTTTATTGTGAATTTATGTTGTCCTCATGTGCCTACTATGGCGTATTGGATAGAAATAAACACCTATACTATGATGGAATAAAGTGACAACGGTCTTTCAATGTCATATTATAGTATTAATAAAATTATTCTTATTGTTAAATGAGATAACAAGACGTATGATGATGAAATTGACAGGATTGCACAAACACAGTTTAAAAATGTATTACACTATGGTTTACAGTTTAAAAATGTATTACAATATGGTTTACAAATCTAAAATATGATAAAAATCTAATAATAAAGATATTATAGTTTCTCAACTATTTCCATTTCTTCTAATAAATGCTTCTCAACAAGTTTTTGAACGTATTCTTAGACTTTGTACAACGTATATTTTGTGGCAAGTCATTCCAGTCTTTTATTGCATACTGGAAAAAAGATTTGGAAGTAAAAGTATCAACTGGATGTAGGTGATAATCACCCTTATCACTAGATCTAGTCCCGTACGAGTGGATATCACTACATTTAGTAAAATTGTTGCGCATATAACTGGGAGCTATATTGTTAAAAATCTTATATTCATGGTTAAGTCGCAATTGTTTACATCTATATTCAATATTCAAAAATGTAAGATCCTTAAAATCTGCATCAGGAAGTGATGTTCTACAATGGTAGTTATGAATAAAACGTAGCACTTTGTTTTGAGCCACCTGCAGTTTCTCTTTCAACGTTTGTGTAAGACCATAGAACCAGGAAGATGATGCGTAGTCTAGATGGCATTGTATTAAGGAATTACAAAAAGTTTTCCTAAGGGACTTATTTTAAAAAAACTTTGCTGACGATATAAAAATTTAGTTCTTGATTTAACTTTACCTAAAAAACTATCTACAATAGATGTACTGCATCTAGAAATGAACCGAGATATTTAACTGTACTTGTAGATTTTATTTCTTGGCCATTACATGAAATAGTAAAATTTTTGATTTTGCTTAACTTTCTCTTGGATCCAAAAAGAATACATTCTGTTTTCCAAAGATGCAAAGAAAGTTTGTTATCAATTAGCCATTTACTACAATTTTCTAGTTCGTTGCCTAGAACATGACTGATATAAGATGGATCTTTGTGAGAAAACAAAATGGCACTATCGTCTGCATAAATAATAAGTTTGCAAAACGAACTAATGCTTGTGCTCATATCATTTATATATGCCAGGAACAATAAAGGCCCAAGAATACTGCCCTGTGGGACACCGCAAACAACCGACCGGAAGTCCGACCATGCATCATTAACGTGAACAGACTGAGTCCTACCAGACAAATATGAGCGGAACCACTCCACCGACTCCACGCCCATCTCCAGGAGCATTCGACACATTATATCATGGTCCACGGTGTCGAAAGCCTTCTGGAGGTCAAGCATCATCATACCCGTGAACATACCCTTAGAGGTCTGTACACGAATGTGATCTGTAAGATGGATACGGCAGGAGTCAGTAGAGTACCTCCCTCTAAACCCACTTTGATATTCGTACAAAATGTTGTTTCTGACGAAAAAAGACTCCAGCTGGTTGTATACGGCGCGCTCAAGAATTTTTGAAACTAAAGTCAAGATACTAACTGGCCTATAATTACAAACATCAGACCTATCATTCTTTAAAAAAAGAGGCTTAACTTTGGCACTTTTCATAGCTTCTGGAACAGAATTATTTACAATAGAGCTATTAATTAAAAAAGTAATATGAATTTTAATAAAAGATGATGAGTCTTTTAAAAATCGAACAGGTACATCAGCTAAACCCGTTCTTTTCGAACAATTTAACTTACGTAATTCCTTGTAAACAAATTGTTCGGAAACTGTACGCAGTTTAAATGACTTTAACTCAGGATTTTTTGTGTGTAAAAAGCTTTAAAAGCATCAGAGGCTACATGAAAACAATTTTGAGCAGCTGGAAGTTTGCCGCTACCGTATATATTTTTAGCTTCAAAACAAAGACGGCCATTTATTTTGAGGAAAACATATGGTGAAGATTTACTTGTGTCACTATATCCTAACGATTTTAAATGAGCCCAGAGTGATTTGGATTTACTTTCTTCTAGCTGCTCGTGGATATAGGTTGCTTTTGCCTTTTTAACTGCCTTTTGGACTTTATTTCGATAAAAGCAAAATTGTTTATAAAAATCTTTTTCACCATATTTTTTGTATTTATAAATAAATTGATCTCTATTTTTTATTAGATCTAAAATGTTTGAGTCAACCCAGGGTTCTGTTCGTTGTTTTAAGCGCACTTCTTTAATTGGAGCAATCTCATTCAAAACTGATACAAAAGTGTCTCTAAATATTATCCAAGACTTTTGTATGGATTCAGAAGTAAACATTTTATCCCAATCCCTTTGTTTCAACTTTGTATGTTTACTTCTAAGATAAAAAACGCAGATGTGAACATTTGATTTTTGAACAGAAATCAGGTAGTTCAGAAGTGCTGGCATCAGTGCGACTTTAAGATAGAGATAACGTTGAAAAATGCTGGTCCTTTGAGGGCAAAATCTACGCGTATTTCAAAGGAAACCAACACGCCACACAGATAGCTTACGCGAATTACAAAAACTGGTTAACAAAGCCTTGGCCACGAAAGTCTCAATCTCTCAACACCTCTTCCCAGGCGAACTCTAGACGGCCAACAAGAGGCAATAATTGACAGTTTAAACCGATGTGAATGATATATTGATGTCAAATGAATGTATAATTACACTGAATTTATGAAAAATTAATCTTTTGCATTCCTTTTCTCAAACAGGTGTTACGTTCATATTGAACGAAAATCAAGTATAGTTATAAGCTGTTCTACTATATAATGCGGTCGTCTTTTTGTAAAAGAATAAAAATATAATTCTTTCATCTTTTACCAATTGCACTTATGTTGAAGCTATGTCCTAGCTTTCCGTGCACTACTTATCAACACCGTTACTTCCCTTGTAATCAGACGTGTCAGTTTATCATTAAGTTATTCAGTATAAAAAATTGAGGATAAAATCAATTATGTTTCTTTTATAAACAAATACTGCATTGTTTGCACTCTACGTTTTTCTCTATCTTGTTATATACAATAAACATGGTCAAAACACAAAAATATACTTGTAAATATGTACATTTACATATTGGATTTTTCGTATAAATATTGATCACAACCCTGTATGTATTGAGTATTGTTTTAGGTGTTAATTTACTGGAAATATGTACAGGATCGGCTGCCTCTTGTTGTTTCCCCTCTCACTGTTTAAACATGAGGCAGAAACAAATAATTACTTTTCTAGTTTATCTGTATTATATTATATAGATATATCATGTAAATTCCCTTGTATACTTGTGTTTTGATATGTATTGATATCAAATTTATGATATTTAAAATGCATCATTCATTAACATTTTGCCACAATACTGCTTCTTTTTGTCTTCCGTTTACAGGGGCGGGATCAGGATTTCTGGTTAGGGGGGGGGGCGGGATATTGAATGATTTGCTGGGGGTCCAGGGGCCGCTAGGACCCCTGGTGGGTGCAGGGCAAAGCCCTGCTAGGGAGTCCAGGGGGGCGAAGCCCCCGTAAGCTCCACCATTTTAGTGATTTTGAAGGCTTTGACAACCACTTCTCGAGCATGTCACGCCTTATATACTTTCATCAAAGTACCTTCTTATAATGCCAAAAAAAGTTCAAAGTTGATCGTATAGGGTGTCCGAAGCTTCACGACTTTAATTATTTTGAAGGCTTTGACAACCACTTCTCGAGCATGTCAAGCCTTATATATTTTCATCAAAGTACCTTCTTATAATGCAAAAAAAGTGCATAGTTTATAGTTTTGGGGGGTTCAGGGGGGCAAAGCCCCCCGGAAGCTCCACGATATAAGTGATTTTGAAGGCATTGACAAGTTTAAATAGGTGATTTAGATCTAGTTAAGTGTGAAACATCAAATGAATTGACTTTACTTTGGCGCTTTTAGGGGGGGGGGGGCGGACGCCGCGTCCGCCCCCCCCCCTGGATTCGCCTATGCGTTTATGTAGTTTCAAGTAATCAAGAAAGAAATATAAATTCTATTTCTATTTATTATGTTATGCAGAACATGTAGAGTCTGGTTAAATATTGTTGAAACAAAAAATCGGAATCAATGCGACGCAATAGGGGGCATTGTGTTTCACAAACACAGCTCTTGTTTAAACTAGTTTGGTATGCAGGCGTTTAAAACTTTATGTGAAAAGCTCATACATAATCAAAGCGCTGAAGGCACTGAAGTTGTTCGCTGTTGTCGTACATGATTAGCTTGTGCGCATTGCACAGGCTAATCAGTGTGCACAGGCTAATCTTATTTGAAATGCATTAAACCCCGTTTTCCCTGAAAGCAGCTAATATGTACAGATTTCAATGATAAACACTAGACTGGCCAATGTCGTCTTACAAGCTGGTAAATACACTCACTGAGTAGTAGAGCAGACGCTCCTAAGCATTCTTATATGCAGTGCAAACAGACAGCGGTAATCGTTCCTAGCATAGTGGGTTACGGTTCTTAGCGTAGCTAAGGCTTCTAAGCACATACTGATTTGCACAACATGGTCTGTACATTTAGTCGGCCGCTAACGCGACCAACTAAAAACATTCAATCTCTCCTATATCAGTAGTTTAATAACATAACGCCCAATAAACGATAACATAAATAACATAAATGTTTGTGAAAACATATTGGATTATATACTTCATTCGTGTTAGTACTATTCGTCAGGACTATTTTGGGATCGATGTCAAAAAAAATTATGATTTTTTAAGATACTTGAACTTTAATAAAAAGTAAACGTAAACACAAGCTACGCTAAAATATGTACAAGTACTATTTAAAGCTGTACTGACAGTTTTTTAAACGCACGGTACATCAACCAACAATTATGTACTCTTTCTATTATCTAGAGTAATAAACCGTTCACAACTAACGATTAAAACAAGTGGAAGTCAGGTAATAAGGGCTTTTATTATGAGACAGTTGAATGCAAACAGTTGATAATATAATGGGTTATGTGGATCCGTTGGGTAAAAGCATTGTGCGTCTGGTTATAAAACACACGACAGTTGACAGTTGTTATGCTTTGTTTTATGTTTGTGAAATAGTAATATTTTTGTTGTGCAAATAATTTCTGTATGTATATTCTTTTCTTAATTTTGCGACTATTTAGAAAAACAATGTATTTGAGTTTTTTTATTTATTTATTATCATTTTACGTATGGTACAAGTGTCAGTACAAACCTTTAAAACATTTAACTAAAGGAAAAAAAGTATATGTAAAATACTTAAAGTTTGAACAAATGTTATATGAACAAATGTATTTAATTGGTACTAAAAAAATACCTTAATTATATCTTGAGCGAATGCACCACTCAGGCTGTATGACTATATTAGAACTGTAGTTATGCACACAATGTTGTTGTTACGGCTTGTACGTGTTTTTACTTTAATTGTTGCGATTGTAAGAAAACATTATTTTTTGCTATATTAGATTATGTTTTATGTAGATCTACAGTAGTCGTGTCAAATTTAATAGTATACTATGTAGTGCAATCCTATTAGATATATAAGATTTCAGGAGATGACAATATGCTATTAGCCGTCAGTAATGATACATTGCATATTTTTTTAACAGAAATTTAATCGAATTAAATTTTCACAATGCTTGTCCACTTAAATATACTACTTTTTAATGTTAGTTTATCATTTCATATATTCTTTTTATTTTTTTAGCTTGTCCACTTTCATATACTTCTCTCTCAATTTTAGTTTATCATTTCATATATTGTTTTTAGTTTGTTTTTTTGTAAATCTTATAACATCATTGATTATATATATATATATATTAGAACACATCCTGTTCTCACTGATAGAAATGAAATTAAACGAAGGTCTAAAACATTATAAGGCATATTTCTGTATAATTTGTTAAAACCATTGTTTGCAAATGAAAGACATGTATGTATACAATATATACTTTAAAATGAAATAAAAAAATTAGCTATTGGGCGTATGCATGTTATAATAAACACAGTCATACACAATTAAGAGCACACGCACACACACGCGCGGACACATACACGCACTGCCATTTTTGTAACATACATAGACACATCAACTGAACATATTTTTGTAACATACATAGACACATAAACTTAACATATTTTTGTTACATACATAGACACATCCACTAAAAATAGGTCATTATGGCTGTCTAATCTTTCGATTTTCGTGTTTTAGACTGCCAAAGAGTGGCATCTCTTAATACATACTAAACAGTTATAATTATTTTCTTGTTTTGCTTGGTAACCGTAGCGGCAATCTAGCTTGCACTAGGTTGCCACAATGTACGGGATTTTTTTTATTAGTGATATTATGGGCATCTAACAGTATATGCTATGCTTATAGGTGTATATCGCAACCCTTGTTTATTTTTAGTGTTTTCACTTCATATACACTTATTTTTGTTAATGTAGCATCAACATAATAAAACAATATCCAGGAAATAGAAAAAATAATTCATTTGAATATCAACCGTACTTTCGTTTTGACAACTGACGACAGAAATTATTCGATGTACGATGTGAGTCTAAATGTAGTTTTCATGCAGATTCGTTCATACGACACAAATACACACTTTTGTTTTACGGATCATTTCGGCTTAGAGGACTGGGTGAGTCATGTAAAATATCGAATATAATATATATATTTTGTAAACAACTGGTAGCAAGATGTGTTGTAGATAATTGGTCAGTTACCACCTTTTAACTTACTCTTTTGACCTGTTAATTCTTTTCAGCTCAATTCAACAGTGAAAATGCCCATAATATCATTTTAATGAAATAAAGTTATGCACACATGCATACACACACGAACATAAAAATACACTATGATAAATTTAATTGTTAAAACTTCAAATATTACTAAAAAAAGAAATAAATAAGTATATGGTATCTTCAGTTGTTTGGATTGAATATTATCTTGAAATAGTGATTTATGATTATATTTATTGACTTGTATATGGTATTTTTATTCGGTTATTTTCAGATGTAAAAAAGATACCCAAAAATGTTCACCTATTTTTTAATCTCATATTTCTTGTTTTTGATTCCTATTAATTTGTACTATTTTCAGTTCTGTACCTTTGTGTTGCTACTATGTATGCAAGTGCTACTTTTAAATTTTCTCTTAGTACTACTTTTCCATGAGAAAGCTTAAAATTTTATCTGTCAACTGCAGAGGTATTCAGGGGAAAAAGAAACAATTACAGGTTTTTCAGTACCTGAAAGAAACAAAATGTGATATTTACGGGAGGCGGAAAACTACAACGGGCGAGGCATGGTCAGGGGTGATAACCCCAAAAAAAGGTTAGGGTAAGGGTTAGGGTTAGGGGTCGGGTTAGGGTTAGGGTTGGGTTTAGGCTAACCCAAACCGTAACCCGACCCCTAACACTAACCCAAACCCTAACCCTCTAACCCCCCCCCCCCCTTGCGCAATATCATACCATGCCTCGCCCGTTGTAGTTTTCCGCCTCCCGATATTTACCGCCTTCAAGATACTCATTTGATTAACGATCAAATTAAATCTATTTACTCCGAATGGTGATCAGAATGCTTCTTAAGTTATGGCTCGTCTAATTCGCGCGGTGTAGCAATACTGTTGTAAAAAATGAGTATACAATACATAAGGTACGAAGTGACGAATCCAGCAACTATATTTTTGGGGATTTGAATATTGGTGAAACAATACTCACACTGACATCTATATATGGAACGAACTCTGACAGTCCCGAATTTTTTACAAATATTTTTGATATTATTGATACAATGGGAAATGACTCCTACTTAATTTGCGGCGACTTTAATTTGGTTCTAGACCCGAATATAGATTATCATAACTATAAATCGATAAACAATGAAAATGCCAGAGATTGTTTATAAAACATATGAACGATCGTGATCTTATCGATCCTTTTAGGATTTTATACCCTGATACTAGACGATGTACATGGAGAAGAACTAATCCAATACCATAAGCCCGGCTTGATTTTTATCTACTATCATCATTTTTGTTACCGTGTGTTCATGACGTTAGTATAATGCCCAGTTACGAATCGGATCACTCAATCGTTATTTTGACATTAAAATTTAATGATTTTAAACACGGAAAGTGTCTGTGGAAACACAATAGCATGCTTCTAAATGACATCAATTACATTAACACAATTAATGATACAATTACCGAAATAAAAAATATGTTACCTGTTTACAATAAAGATAATATTTGAACAATACCGGACCAACAATTACAGTTTGTAATAAATGACCAACTTTTTTAGATACAGTTTTAATGGAAATAAGTGGTAAAGCTATTTCTTATGGTTCGTTTAAAACTAAATCCTGTAACAATCGCGAAAATGAAATGAAGGTAGAAATTGAACAACACGAGCAATCATTATTACTGAATTAAAGAACTAACTTACCAAAATACAAGAAGAGAAATTAAAAGGCGTTATAATAAGATCGCGAGGGTCAAATGGATACAATTTGGAGAAAAAAAACATCAAAACTGGTTTGTAACCATGAGACATATTACTATACAACAAAAGCTATCACTAACCTAACAAATGACGACGGTCTGTGTCTTATGTCTTAAAAAACATGTCGAACAACAAAAGCCCTGGATCGTCGGGTTTTCATAGTGATTTTTTAAAGTCTTTTGGCCAAAATTAGGCACTTTTGTTTGTAGAGCTTTACATCACGTTTTTGAAAGCGGAAAATTGTCCATAACTCAATGTCAGGGAAGTATTATTTTTA
This sequence comes from Dreissena polymorpha, assembly GCF_020536995.1. NCBI lineage: Eukaryota > Metazoa > Mollusca > Bivalvia > Myida > Dreissenidae > Dreissena > Dreissena polymorpha. Next base: position 129,537,091 of record NC_068355.1, on the reverse strand, counting down.
TACCTACGGGCGATAAACCCCGACAATTTCTAAAACAAATGGCGCCCAATTACATTGTTAAACACTGTTTATAAAAATTGTTCATGGAAGTATTGCCAATAGATTTAAGAAGTATATTAACAAGCTCATTAATAATGACCAAACGGGTTTTATAAAAGGCAGGTTCATAAGTGAAAACACTAGACTAATATATGACATATTTAAATACACGGAGGAAAATAATATTCCCGGTCTACTCCTTCTAATAGATTTTGAAAAGACCTATGATTCCCTGTCATGGAGGTTTGTTTACAAAACACATTCCTTATTTAAATTTGGACCTGACATAAGCAAATAGTTGAATGTTTTATATAAGGATGGCATCTCAGCAGTAACGCAGTGTCGGGTGTTATCATTTTTTTTCCAAATACAACGCGGATGTCGTCAAGGTGATCCCCTCAGTTGTTATATATTTATTTTATGCGCCGAAATATTGTCTCTGAAACTCAGGACAAATCCCAAAACAAAAGGAATAAAAATAAATAATACTAGACATAGACATAGACATAGACATACTGAATATATATATACTAATACCTATTGACGAGGCAAATAAACAAAATAGAACGGAAAAAAATTCAGGTAGTTAATTATTGATCAGTGACTGACTAGAAAACCAACTGGATGTTAAGGCGGACTAAGCTCCGTGATTTCGGTAACTGTTTCAGAAAATTCAGTAGCAGTAGTTGGAGGCTGAGTTGTAGTAGTCGTATTAGTCGTGGTAGTAATAATAGTCGTGGTAGCTGCAAAAAAACATTATATTCAGATTATACTGATTCATTCAGCCAAAGTGTTGTCAAATCAACGTTAATTACTCCATTATTTCATTGTGTTCCGTGGGAAGCATGGTTGACACAATTTCATTTTAATGAATACCGGGTATGTGTGAGCAAAAGAAATGCGTTAACGTTTTACTTTTTAATCCTGTGAATTAAGTATGGGAAGCAAAGATCATTTGTATGGATTATGGATATTGTGACAAAGCGACCATGCACCGCGTTCATGTTTTATTATTGTTGTTATTTTACCCATTTTAATCATTTGTATACCCATATGTATATCGCATATTCTATAACTCAATAAAATAAAAATAAAAACCACATGTTTCTATGTAATAACGCGCCGTTTCTTTGGTTGATAGTTGCCCTGCAGAATTGAACCAAAGATGCCTCACTAATTTAAAATGCATACGCAGTTTTGCTAGGATAATCCCTACGGTCGGTCAATAATCATATGTGTATGTATCCGGTAAAGAAGAAATTTTTCTTAAAAGTACATTTTAAAGAAAAAATGACAGACGCTTCCAATACCGGATGAATGTAATAGTGTTATGCCTTTTAAACAAACATTGTTTGTAATAACATGTAGTATGTCTTCTTTCTGCGAAACATTTGCAAGGTATTTGCAAGGAAAAGCATTTTGTTCAACAACAAAAAGTAGATTGGCGGTAAAGCAAATTTTTTGCGCTATCAAAGTGCGTTTAAAACCGTGAACAATAAACAAAAACTGTAAAGCATAGCAAAAAGTATTTAAGAGCAAAACAGTTTAGCCGAGAAAAAAAGTATATCAAAGCACAACAGTATAGCAGAGCACAACAGTACAGCAGAGCAAAACAGTAAAGCACAGCAACACAGTATAGCAGACCAAAACAGTATAACATAGAAAACAGTTTAGCAGAGCAAAACAAACTTGCAGAGAAAAAAAGTATTGCAGAGCAAATCCGTTTAGCAGAGCAAAACAGTATAGCAGAGCAAAACAGTATAGCAGAGCAAAACATACATGCAGAGCAAAAACAGTATAGAAAAGCAAAACAGTAAAGCAGATCAATACATCATTGCAGAGCAAAGCAGAATAGTACAGCAAAACAGTATAGCAGAGCAAGCAGTACACCAAAGCAAAACAGTTTAGCTGAGTAAAACATACTTGAAGAGCAAAACAGTATAGCAGAGCAAACAGTAAAGCAGAACAATACAGTATTGCAGAGAAAAACTGTTTAGCAGAGAAAAACAGTAAAGAAGAGCGAAACAGTATATCAGAACAAAAATACATGCAGATCAAAACAGTATTTCAGAGCAAAACAGTAAAGCATTAATACATGATTGCATAGCAAACCAGTTAATCAGAGCAAAAACAGTATAATAGAGCAAAACAGTATAAAAGAGAAAACAGTATAGCAGAGCAAAACAGTATAACAGAGCAAAACAGAATAGCAGAGCAAAACAGTATAGCAGAGCAAAACAGTATAGAAGAGCAAATCAGTATAGAAGAGTAAAACAGTATGGCAGAGCAAAACAGAAAAACAGAGCAAAACAGTATAACAGGGCAAAACACTATAGCAGAGGAAAACAGTATAGCAGAGAAAACAGTATAGCAGAGAAAACAGTATATTAGAGCAAAACAGAATGATAGAGAAAAACAGTTTAGCAGAGCAAAACATACTTGCAAAGCAAAACAGTATAGCAGAGCAAAACAGTAAAGCAAAACAATACGGTATTGCAGAGCAAAGCAGTTTAGCAGAGAAAAACAGTAAAGCAGAGCAAAAACAGTAAAGCAGATCAATACATAATTGCAGAGCAAACCAGTTTACCAGAGCAAAACATTAAAGTAGACCAAAACAGAATATCAGGACAAAATAGAATAGCATAGCAAAATGGTATAGCAGAGCAAACAATCATTGCAGAACAAAAAGTCATCAAAGACAAAAACCAGAATAGCATAGCAAAATGGTTTAGCCGAACAAAACAGTATTGCAGAGGAAAACAGGATGGCAGAGCAAAACAGTATTGCAGAGATAAACATAATAGCAAAGCAAAATGGTAAAGCAGAGCAAAATAGTATTGCTGAGAAAAACAGAGCAAAGATGTATAGCAGAGCAAAACATTATTTAGTTCAGGGTACTCACAGCTTTGTAAAATGATAATTAAATGAGCCTTTTAACAGATTCCGGCATGAATTGAAGTTTGTCATTAAGGAATGTTGCGGCAGTTTATTAAACCAAGGATATATTTGTAGCAACACCGCATCGCTATTATCACAACGCGACATTTGTTTGTACTTGATACATATTCGGATTCAATCTCCACGCAGAGTTGTCGTTCCTTGCTCTCACATACAACTCTGCGAAAGGCTCAGCACGCCATTTTGTCTATAAAATAGCTAAAACCGAACAAACGCATTCAATGTATATTTGATTGGATATTTAAGATCGCATGCATTAAATTAAGAAATATGACTTTTAAAGGTACGATAAATCGTGCAAGTACTTGCGAGTTTTAATGCAACTCTTTGGAACTATTTTATTGCCCATTTACGCAGATGGAATCATTCCACGCACTTTACATATGTAAATAATTGAACATAATGTTTATTGAGTGACGTTAGGAATTGCTTCGACGTGTGTATGTATGTTGGTTTCTTAACATCAAAAAAACATATCAATTTTATAGTAATGAATTAAGACTGATATAAGATATCATGGTATGAGATGGTTTTCTTTAATGCAGTGAATACAATGTAACCGTCGTGCAAGAGATTGTTTAGTATACTGTAACCTCAATGATGAACGCTTGGTATGATCATTACATGAATGAGACGCTTTCATAACAATAGTCCGTTCTGAGCCCAACACAGAGGTGAATTGAATGTAACCGTCGTGCAAGAGATTGATTCGGATTTTCGATCTTAAACTGTATACATTTTCTTGAGTTTATTTGTACGTGACCTTTTAATGATGCCACGCAGAATTGGCAAATTTGTAGCGCAAAAACGTTTAAAACTAGAAGTTTTTCCATACGATCGCCTGAAGACCTTGTTGACAGATAGTAGACCAACAACGGACACAGTCCAACATAATGAAACAGTTTCGGATATTATTATTTAGGATACAATAAGTAATATCGAGGAAGAACTTGAACTAGTGTCAGAGACAGTTATAATTGAGTCTTCTGCTGAAACATCCGTACCATTGAGAAGATTAATCGTAGAGCTTGCATATATTGTTAAGCAGTTAAATACATGTTGCAAGTGTGACTCCAAATTAAACTTGACTAATACAATTCGTGAGAGATCGATATGGGTTTGGGTCAGAAATATCAGTCATGTGCCGGACCTGTAGGACAATTAATAAAATATACACAAGCAAACGGCATCGACATGATGGCTGCACTCTTATCTTTATTCAAGGCACCACACAAAGGTCTTGAAAAATATTCCCAAGTTTACCTTGTGAGTTAACTTCTCTAAGAACAGAATTCTGCACACAAATAAAAGAACTAAAAAAGTTACCATCAACTGGGCTAGAACCACTAACCACTGGAGTAAAAGTCTATCGCTTAGACCATTCGGCCATCCGTGCTTATACATTATTGCTGTATGTTATACTTTATATAAGCAATCCTCGTAGTGTCACAAAATATACGACAACAACAGAACTGTCCAAATTATTCAATCGTTTTTCGTTGCAACGCTTTATGATTTTCAGGTTTTTGCATCGTCAAAAGATGCATATAATGGATACTTTAAAGCATGGTTAATGTTCAGTATTACTGTTTCCTCACAAATATCATTACTACAACGACAATTTGCGAATCTGAAACATTTTGTTTTAATTTTGACGATTTCCCAAAACGTGAAAAAACTATTCAATAACATATCCGATAGATGAATGATTTTTTTTTAATATAACATAAAATGCGATCGAAGCATCGTAGTTAAAACAAAATATCTGCATGCGATCATGCATTGACTTAAATTGTATGTAATTAATGCATTGCTTAAGAAGTTATTCTAACAAATATTAACGTTTTAACTAGATGTGCAATACCTGATATTCAAACGAAATTGCGATACTCACAGACCTTATGACAAGGTCGCCCCTCCGCAACTGCGAATGCGCAAACCATCAAACAACACAAGAAGAAGATGCAAAAAATAATAATTAACCAATATATGAAAAGCTATATAAGCAGTTTTTGTGAGATCATAGTTGGATGTTTAAAAAAGGCGTGCATATTGTAAATCAACAATAAAATGTAAAAACATCAAGAAAGATTTAAGTCAGTGAAACCACTGTTGGAGTGTGGGGAAACCCTATAATATTTTGAGAAAAAGCCTACATGCGAAGAAGGATAGCTATATATTTTTCAACGTATCATCTTTATTTTACACTCATATTTGCGCGATTAGGCCGTGCTTATCCATATTTGCACGAGCAACCAATGCTTTTAAATTCCCAATAGATCCGCGAACATTTGTTTAAATTGTAAAGCATGTAAATAATGAATAACATTCAGGTAACAATAAGGGCTTCAACGGGAACCCGGAAATATTCAAATTCGTAGGTTGAAAACAAGAGAATCCGGCTCAACGTTTACAGTTTTCACTAACGATGAAGTCGGTCGCTAGTTAATTAACGGAAATAATCAGGATTAAATATTGTCAATATATTTACAAGTTCATTGAATGTGTTTTCAAAATAATTTTTATCACTGTTAAATTCTAAATCAACATAAATTAAGATAACATACATGTCAACGCATGTAAGTCCAAGTGTTTTTCATCTTTCATTAAAATCTGCAAATGGTATACATTTTTTTCAAACGCAAGACGCATTTCTAAAAAGTGCGTATAAAACGTTTTAAATGGCATTCAGAATTAAACAAAGAATGTGACTTCTTCATCGAAAAGTAAGAGAGCGTTTGTGTTTGTTTTAAAAGGTTACGACGTGCGTGTTTTCGGTCATTCCAGCTAAAACATTACATTCAAAATATTGACCTTTTTGCTATTTAATTCTTACGTTAGCGGATTTCTTTTTAGAATATGATTTATATTTATAGTTATAATGTGTTCAATTTTTATCTCATAAATTCATTATTTTTACTTTTTATAATATTAAAAAGCCTTATTTCTGATGTGAAACACAGTTGAAGATATCATACGCTATTGGAATCTGGGTATAACTGATTTGGTTCTAGATCAAACTCGATCCGATTTGTATTACTTTTATTTTCCCGCCGACCCGACCCGAAGAACGGGTTCGACTCGTCTGAGCTGTACTTAAGAAAATAAAAACCTGTAAACGCTCGCATTCGAATTTATTACGTGCTCAATTGTGTATTGTTATATTATTAAATATAGGTTTTCTGACCGGAGATATACGCACAACTTAGTATGAACGTTTATATTACCGGTAAATTTATACGTTTAGAAGATTCAATCATAAAATGTTAATATCACACATCCCATACCCGGGGGGGGGGGGGGCGTTGGGTGCGTTCGCACCCAATCTTTTTTGACGAGTAAAAAAAGTACTATAAGTTGCAACCAACTTTATTTGATGCAAAAACGGTTATTTATTTTTTCAGGAACCAAGTGAGTCTTCGTATTTAAGCGTTAACATAATGTTGTATTCAATATGCAATCGACAGGTCACCATAAAATTAACTTCTCGATTAATTCATTCCCAAGATAGCGCGTGATTTTTATTTACAATTTTTAACCGTAGAATTTTTAAAATCAACAGAAGTTTTGACGGCAAAATTTGAGAAGATCTAGAAAGCCGGTCCCCGCAAAATGGAATTGGAATCTTTGTTATAAATGGATATTTGTTTTCTGTATAATGCATAATTATTAACCTGGCACTCTAATCCGTATAAAATCGATACTTATTTACAGATATTTGATACTAAATTATTGTTCTGTAACTTTGGTCATCTTTATTAATGTCTGTTAAAGCCATAACTTTAATATATATCATAACAAAATGATGAAGCCACGACTTATAACAATTACACATTGTGCACAGCATTTTCGGCAGACTGCGTTGTTTTTGTTATATCCCCGTACAACCATTTTCGGATCTCCTAAATGGTTTTACAGCAACAAAAATATCAGCTATGCTCAAAACAGGCCAATGTTGTTGAATGACAAGAAAACAAATCATTTCTACAAAGCAGTGTAGCTTTTTTTGTAGTTTACCAATACTTAATGACATTTGTTCTGCTTCACATACATAACTTTCCACAATGTTTAATTATGTCAAACTTTACACTAGGAATGTCCTACTCTCAAACAGTTGTTATAATGAATTTAACACGTTAAAACATATGATCAGGTGGACGTTAACGTTTAATGTCCATCAACTGTGACGGATCTTCGGCAAATAAGTACTTTTTTTTTCTTCGAAGTCCTGGTATACATTGTTAATGACTTTGATCCCATAGGGCCAGTAGTTTGTGGTTATAGTGTCTTAATGAAGCCTTAAGTGTTATATTTTACTAAAATGCGTTTAGAAAAAGATAACTTAGTTGTTAAAAATAGTTTAAAACAAATTAAAGAAACCAGTCATACCATTTTGATTTCTTTTTAGTATTGATGCAGATTAGAGAAGACCCAGTTTTGTAAATCAGTGTCTGTTGTACAATACACTATTAGCACGTTTAGAGCAATGCTAACCCTCTGGTACTATCCATAGTAGCAGAAAAAATTGTTTTGAAAAAAGTCAAATATTTACATTTAATTTGCTCGATTTATGAATGGTAGAATGTTGGAATGGTGAAACACACCAATTTTATCAAGATTCCAATAAATAATGATATTTTATGCCGTTCTTATTGTTTGAATAAACATTCTATAAATGTGTTGTTGCATAGGTAAACAAAGTGTGTGCGCGCATACTAGTGTCTGGTTAAACACCGTATAAAATTATGTATATCCGCGACTGATCAAAAAAGGTGGTTATTGAAAAACGTGGGGGGAAAACAAGTATGTTATATCATATTCATGTCGATCAGTCACTGAGTATGGTCATTGAAAGTGAAATTTCATATAAAAATGCTCTGTAACTTCAGTCTCTAAATACAGTTAAAAAGTGATCAGAATGCAATAGTTAACGTTTCATTTTCAAAATGTTCTAGGGGAGGACCTCCAAAGCCCCCGAGTGCAGGAGGGGGACATTTCCTCCCGCACATTCCTCCTTCGCCACTTTGTTGGTCAAAAACAATCGTCGATGGCAAAAATTCGCACCCCCCTTTTGAAAACCCTGGCTACGGGCATGCATCCTGGATGTTCTTTTCTTGATAGCGAATATTTATTCCATTCCAATGTTACGGATAGGCGCGTGTTTCTATTTTACCAGCAAGTAATCTGGTTTTGTTATTAAAGGGACCTTTTTACGTTTTGGTAAATTGACAAAATTTAAAAAAGTTGTTTCAGATTCGCAAATTTTCGATTTAGTTATGATATTTGTGAGGAACAGTAATACTGAACATTTACCATGCTCTAATATAGCCATTAAATGCATCTTTTTTACGATTTAAAAACCTGAAAATTATAAAGCGTTGCAACGCGAAACGATTGAATAATTTGAAAAATTATACATTGAAGACGAATTTCATAAAATGCAGCAAAGACAAATTAGCGCCCCGAGCCGATTGTGACGAAGATATTTGGTACATATTTTCCTACTATAACCGAAGCATTCGTCTTTTTATTAGTATCAGAGTTAGTGTTCGTGTGTCGTATGAAAATATGTCGTTGCAAGAATTTAAAATGAACCGTTAAACTAAATATTGAATCACATCGTTCATGCATGATATACATGCTGGCGATTTCGACTGTACAGGCATTTTCGATTTCAAAATTAAATATCTGGCTTATTAAGCATTTTTCGACATAGGTTCTTCTTAAGTTTTATTTTAATTTATATTGATATATATATAATTCGTCAAGATTGCAAAACGGAAGAAATATTCCAAACTTGAAGACTGTCGTTCAAAATGCCTATAATATACATATATGTATATTTTTTTACACATTTTATATAAATTCATGAATATTTGACAAAATCGTTTAATCTCGCTTTAAATATATCCATGATATGCAATCTTTTGACGATTTAAAAACCGAAACATTATAAAGCGTTACAATCGCGAAACGATTGAATAATTTGGAAAGTTCATTCATTTTTATATTTGGTGGCATTACGAAGATTGCTTATATAAAGTATAAAATACATGCGAGTCAGAACGGTTGGCCGATTGGTTTGCGCGCTACAATTTTACTAAAAGAGGAAGTTATTCGAGACCAGGTGTGGAATATTTTTTTACGTTCTTTAATTTTATTTTTGATATATATTGCAACGCTTTAGTTCCAATGCTTACATATACCAATTGAAAGCATTTAATAACAAATTCTTAAATCTGCGAAAATGTCCCTTTACATTAACTGTGACTTAACCATACTTTTCAAAAAACGTTTATGAGAAGGTAAATATTGTTTGTTTATAGTTATTTTCTCTTTTTTCGAGATTGGCTGTGAATGATGTATATAAAATGAAAATTAATGAAGAAAATTAAACTGATTTTATATTATACAGGAACACACTGATAATCAAAATCCTAAAGATTTTACAGGAATTAACTTCTCACTGCAGTAACCACTTCAGGGTACGTAACTGTTGCGAGGTGTTTGACAAAAGGGGTGCCGATACCGTAACACAGATTTTTTTTAATGCCGAAGATTGTCAAAATAGGCATTTTGAACGACAGTCTTCAAGTTTGGAATATTTCTTCCGTTTTGCAATCTTGACAAATTACTACCCTAATCGAACGACAATATGCGCGTTTATGTTTATACCAAATAAATATGAACACTTATAAAATTGTATCCCAATAACGATGTACGTCCAATTGAAAACTTGACATAAACTACATATTTCTCACACCTATACCTGTACATATTTGCAGTAGCGAAATTCAAAAACTTCTGACCGGAACTCAATGAATCTTGACCAAGTTATGAGACTTTAAAAAATTGAAATCCGTTAACATTTTGATGGGACTTCTTGAATACATGGAATCTACTAATTTGTGTATATTGAAACATGAAAATGGCATGAAAAATTTGTTACAGAAATAACTGGCTCAGAATTGTCGTCTCCATCTTGTCTGTTCCGTGCTTACCCCTCACCGAGTAAATACCAGCCCAATAAAGAAAAAAGTTTGTTAAAATAAACAATTTGAAGTACACACACAAACATGTAAAAAAAATCAGTAAATGAATTACATGTCAAGTAATTTACACGTTCCGGTCAGTTCGTTCGTAAGTAATGTACGTGTTGTTTGATTTTGGTCGTCATTAGAAGGTTAGCGACTTTTATAAGCTTATTTATTGTATAGTATTTTTTTTTCATAACTGAGATATCGATGAATTCTTCTGTTTAAGCAAAGTTTAGTATAACAAACTTGAAACATTTCTGGGTAACTTCACTCACATGTAAGTATTAGTTTATGTTCAAATTCTATTGGAAATACATGCAGTTCATGTATATTAAACTAGTATTACATAAGTAAACTAATACACTCATATCTCTGATTTATGCTAGATGTTTGGATGGCATTGGCTGCAATTATTCTGAACGTGTTGTATCGCAATGTATTTCCGTCCAGATAAAACTGCATATATATTGTGTTGGATGCAATTGGGAGATAGTAGAAAAATCAATACACAGTTCTAATAGTTAAAGTGGAGGCCTTTTATTTGTGTTCTAGGTCCGGGCACTGCACGTGTCAGTGGATGTACTTTATTAATATTGGAAGCTTATCAGTCCTAACACGTAACTAACTCAATAGTTTGTGCCTTGCGAATTTTAAATTGTGTTTCTATAGACTTCCATATCTCTAAATTCATTGAGGTGGAGTTCAGCTCAACAATTAAATATGTTAAGAGCGTGCATTTCTCACAAGTACCCAGAGGAGATCTTTTTTTAATCCAATTGCATTGCTTTGTAAAGATCCAATCAGAATCGGAAGTCATAATGAACTTGTGTTCTTTTCAATTACATATCCTTTATCTGGGATAATAGACGTGATTTTTTACATATATTGCACGTACAGCACAGTACAAGATTTCTCACTGGTGCAAATGATTGCAAACTTGCATTAAACCGATCACAACCACATATTGGCTATTTATTCACAATATACCGGTATTCAAAAGTAAAAGGTAAAAACATGATAATATAAATGAAGCATTTACATAAAAGACTACAAGTGTAAACCTATACATACATACACATATATACCTATACAAAAATACACTAGTCAAAAGTTCACTAAAATAATGGAGTTTGGTGTTAATCTCTATGGTCATGTTCACAGACAAAACTTGATCAAAGATCTAATAAAAATACTTTCCATTTTTTATTATATATATGAACTCTATGTGTCTCAATACAGGAAACTCAGAAGGACCACATAATTCAATAAAAATCAATATCCTTCAATTAAAGGCACTAAAATAAACTAAAATAAGTTCCAAACATCTTCTTCTTTGCGGATATTGTTCTACACATCTAAAAGAGAGCATTTTAAATCATTAGCTTCTAAAAAATAATAGTCATACACAACCTTTGAATTTCAACTAGGACCAAAACCACAGAAAAAAGTAAGTGTATGGAATGCATTCAATGGAACCAGGATAATACATGCAATTAAATACAATCAACAGGACAAAGCATTAAACAACATGATGTTAAACTTTCCATACTTGAAATGTATCATTCAATGCAACTTATGTTCAGAACAAAATGTTCTCAAAGTTAAATCAAATTGTAAGCCTGTTCTGAAGTTAACATACTTTAAAAATACACAATTTACATATGACAAGAAAATTAACAATATCCAGGTCGTACTTGTTTCCTAAACATATCTTCAGTCCTGAGTGCACTCACATATCCTAGAACCGTTTTTACAGCAATCACGAAATGCAATTATCTAATAAACACTAAAATACAAATCATGCACAAATGCTTTATTCACACACAAAATGTTTTTGAAAAAAGCTGTTTCCATACATGGCACAATATAATATGTGTTCAGTTATGATATGTTAAAATAACTTTTGTGTTTTAATTTATTTATTGCATCACCATATAACATCTTATAAATAATAGCAATGGTTAATGGTAATAATTTACATTATACATGCATAAGAATATTAAACATATTACCTAATATATCTGTAAAAGTTAAAAAATATTTATACATGTATGAATATAACCTGTTTTTCTACTCTTTAAATGGTACTGCTTTACAATATGAAACAATTGTTATTATTAAATTTTGGTACTTAACCACTTTTTACTGTAAAAAATAAGTAGTTATTGCAATAATACAAGTAACTTTTCGCGTTTAATATCATACAATTGTTATACCAGTATTTAAGGTAACTATTGTCCTTTAATTATTAAAAAAGAAATCTCAAAACCACTAAAAATGCTAAATTAAAAATCTAAATAGTTTTGTTTGTGCATTTCACACATATACATACATTATATTGAATAAAAAGACAAAATAAATACAAATACAATGTTAACTATAAGCAACCACATAGAAAGAAATCACAAATGATATTAAAATGAAAATTCCAACAAACTTACATACGTGAATATCCAATCTCAAATCATTCTTTTGTATTATGATGTGAACATATGAGAAATATTCAAGCCCATTATTCAATAAAATAGTGAAAAAGTAAAATAACATGTTTAAAAATACCTTTATCGAATTTTAATAAAAATATTGTTCCATAAAAAATATGTTTCTACTGTATTAAAGATATGAGTCAACCAAAACTGCACTGGAATATTTGCCACTATTAAATTGTAATATTTCTTTAAAAAATCACTTTGTGTAATTAATCAATATATCTGTAATGGAATGCAGCCATATCAATATAAACATGAGCTATTTCCTCCAAAAAGGCACACAATATTTGCCGTGTACAATGTGAATTAGGCCCAATATCAACACTAAAATGGGCCTTGCTCTAGGAAAACGGGGCCCAATGCATGTTTGTAGTGTTCTCCCTTATTAGCCATGCTGTACGCAAAGGTCAATCTGACAGGAAGACCATTTGCTGCTTTAGGAATATTCGTTTAATAAAAGTCTCGTATAAACACATATCCAGTCAATGCAGAAAGTGTTGTCCCTTAAAAGCCTGTATGGACAGCACAGGCTAAGCAAAGATGACTGTCACACTTCACACACTTTTATTGAGCCCTATTTTACAATAGCAAGACTCAACTATTTGAAAGTCCTAAATTGACTCACATGTTCTTTAAAAATTTTAAAGAACATGTGAGTCAATTTAGGACTTTCAAATAGTTGAGTCTTGCTATTGTAAAATAAAAATCTATTAAATAATAGACTGATCATTAAAACAAACTTCCCATGGAGTAACATTACGAAATCAATGAACCTAACATAGACAACTAAGGCATGCATACTTATAATGAACATTCATGTCAACACGAAACATGTTTTGAATGATGAACATTTTGAACACTAGATTTATAAAACATAATGCATACTCTGTGATGTTCGGTGTTCCTTATCTAGAACCCTTTCGGGAGGCGCTTCGTCTCTTCACTTTCCGCTCATTACTTATCGTTACTTAAACTGCTTTGGGCGGTTTGGCCTCGCCTTCGTGTTCGTTACACCGTATGGCGATTGCTCAACACTATTCACAATTGTTTTTCGTTTATCGCCAATTATGGTGTGAGTTTTGGTCGTTTTCGTTATTTTGTATAATTCCCTACTTTACAATAGTATATTTTTTTCTGTCATCACTCCTACTGTGTACAATCCCGTCATTTTAGTTTTGGCGAATCATTCGCACTCTGTCATTCTCGTACCTAGCTTTATTAGAATTTCTTGTTTATTAAGATTGCTTTAGTTCAGATTTAACATAGAATGTTGTATACTTTTTCAAAGTAAAAGTATATATTACTCATTAATTACTGTCTTCGTAATTCAGTATATTTTCCGACAGGATAAGCATTAATATGTCTAGTCATAAAGTGTTTAAGAGTTCAATTTTGATATGTTTCTATGTTGTAATAAGTATTCTGTCTAGTCACGTATAGTATTATACATTTTTTTCCAGTATTTTACCATCAAGTTGGAGCAAAAATATTCGTAAATTTCGAATTAGAAATCGTATTGTTCTTCTATCGCCCCAGCACTGGTAAGCTATCTGGAGGCTTTCGTATGCAAAATCCAGAATATACTCCTGAAATTTTTTAAAACTATTTGTGCTTAAAACAGCACATTGCTTAAGCCCTTGGTGTACTGTAACATATATAAACACATGCAAATAGATTTGTATGGAATGTTTAATTTTGCATGTGTATGCTTAAAATATTGCTGCCAGAAATTGAGGTCACACAAAACTTAATTGCAGTAGGAAACTCCCAATGCATGGATTTTCCATCACTCGCTGTTTCACTCAGAATAAAAAGCTTTTAAAAAAGGCTGTAACTCTTTACATTGATTCCAAATAAAAACCCTTTTTTTCAAATTTCTAAATGGTTTGTATCATAATTCTGAAATAAATCAATTTGTATTTAATCTTCAAATCTTAGAGCAATTGGTTACAACAAACAGATTGCTTCAATTAAAACATATTCCATTTTTCTAACAAATTCCTTTTTCGTTCTACTTCTATTGTGATATCTATTATTATTATGGTGATACAAATTATTATTATTCTCTGTCAGCCATACCCACGTTATAATCCCCTTGGTCACTTTCTTTCAACTTCAATATAAATATAACGCCCATCACAATACCAGCAATATGAAAGAAAAGCATTCACCATCATACTTAGTATTCCATTTCCCCTGTCTCACCCAACTTACGGATAAACAAAACTCCAACCACAACACCAGTAATCTGAAAAAGATATACAAATCACAATATAACATTCTGCTGTTGATGCATAAAATATAAAGCCTGGTTCACTGGGAAAACAGGGCTTAATCCATGTGCATTAAAAGTGTCATGACATATAATCTGCGCAGTCTACACATGCTTATCAGGGATAACACTTAGACTTTCACGGATTTTTTGTTTTACGTATTTTCTTATAAAAATCCAGTCTAGGCGGAAAGTGTTGTCCTTTATTGCCAAGGCTAATCTCGGTTGACCTTTTGCGCACATGCATGAAGCACTGTTTTTTCAAGAACAAAGCTAAAATGATCAGTTACCGATACACTAGCATCGAAAATGACATAAATAAACTGTAAAGAAAAAGTTCAAGTTCAATTTATTACATACGTATTAAACAGGATTTCAAGATTTATTAGATATCATGTAAATAAAGGCCTCCGTCTAAAAATACAGCATTCATTAACAATTACAGTATAAAATGATAAATGGCATCTTGTATAAATTGTGGTTTTACACTTGTGTTTTGACAAATACACATTTTCAAAACTATACAAAATCCTTGTTACTTGTAAATTTCACTTGAGTGCGTTGTTGCTATTGATGTGTATCAATTTTATGGATTATAATACATACTAATGCATAACCTTCAAATGTCTAGTTAAAACAGGTATTTCATTTCAATAACAATAATACAGATAGACCAATGATAGCAGTGCATACACGTATATAGTTCCAATATTCATATAAGAGAGACTAAAAATTATTATTTTTCGCCATTTTGTGACAATAGTAGAGTCTTTCTATGAGACTATTTTACAACAAAAAATATTACTAAAGAAAAATAAACACATCTTCTATCAATGAAAGGGGGATTACTTGAAATTTACAAAACGAGCCCCTTCAGTTTTCAAATGAGTTGTAAACTTAACTCTTTCAGTACTGGAACCGAATTTTGAAGGCCTTTGCAAACAGTTTGGAACGTGGCATCAGAATCCAAACTGTTTGCTATTCTGATTGTATTCTTTGAAAAAAATCGAGGAAAATGCTAATTTTAGAAATTCAGCAGACGACATTTTAGCAGACTACAAATTTCCCAGCATGCAAAGGGTTAATACCTGTGGTGTTTTTTATATGAATGTTTGTTGTAATCTGTCTGAGAAACATTATTTGTACAAAACACATTTACAAAAACAGAGTTGTTTTCAATTTTAAAGAGATATAACAGTGTAAGTCAGGGTGTGAATTTTATAAAAAGTATAAATGGTAGATGATTTCTAAAAAATGAAATTTGGTCCAATTATTCTAACATTTCCCCAAATACAGTTATGTATAAATTAAACTACTGTTTTAAAACCAGACAGAGGCAAAGCATTATTTCAGAAATTACTATGTGTAAGAAAGATGAAGAAAAAAATAGTACAAATAGTGCCAAGTACCCGAACTTTCTTTTCATAAAGAAAGCACTCAAGAGAAAACTCAGAAAACTTCTATCAGAATAAGATGGTTAGTTAAGCGAATCCCACATCTCTTTTTTGGTTATTATATGAAATAATCACATATAACTTTAGATCCAAATATATATATATATATATATATATATATATATATATATATATATATATATATATATATATATATATATATATATATATATATATATATATACAATTACTTTGAGTAAAAATTATTTATTATTTCAAGTATTATGTATTTAAGCATCTTAATTATTAACATAATTATACAATGGAAATAAAGGCTTTAAATATGTTTAATAAACTAGTACAGCAAATCTCATAATTAATCTCATAACCACAACAACATAATAGTTATAACAAAATAGACAAGTGTCAAATTCCAATTGTTTGCAATTATCACCCCAACAATAATAAATTGATGAATAGAAAACGAGACATGCGACATAAAGTCATTGGTTTATACAGTTTGCATAGTGAACATGATATGTATTTTAATTTTATTTCAGTCTCATCCATTTACATGTACAACATATTATTTACAAGACATAAAACACATGTATAACAACATCTGTAAATGGCCATTCAAATTTTGATTATAAAAGACTATAAAAAAGTCTAAATATAATACAGATAACACATTAATGGTAAAAGATAGTACATGTATTTCGTGAGTGAATGAGTGAGTGTTATTGTGTGAATTAGAGTTGTATGAGTGGGGCTTAGTAGGTGATATGAATATGCGTGAATGAGTGAGTGAGTGAGTGAGTGAGTGAGTGAGTGAGTGAGTGAGTGAGTGAGTGAGTGAGTGTAGGTAGATGTAAAGCTGTTGAGTATAAGCTAGTAATGGCAGTAGAGGGTTAATTGAGCTATAATGAATTACGTTTTATTCAGTGACAAAGCCAGTGGTTGACAACCTAAGATGAGAATAATGAGTATGTTTTAATTCAATTGTCTTGTTTGTAACCTAGTGTATTGGTAGATCAACTGCCATTAAACCTATGTATGCAATATAAATGTTTTATCTTGATATATGTAGATGTATCTGACATTTCAACAACATGATTACTGAATTACTGAATAGAGTATATACATAATGCATTCATAAATGAAACAACTGTACAGTTAACTAAAAGCCATATTAGTAGTGCTAATCTTATCTTTCATTTAAACTGCCTTAAAACAAGAATTTTAAGATACTTAAATGAAATATTGTAACTTTTTCCAAAAATTTGATAAGTTTAATACCTATAATTTTTTTTTATAGATTTTACTTATTTCCAAGAAAATTCAATAATTATTTTATAGTGCGATTGACAGGTGATTTTCCATGTTATTGAGCAAACATTAATATTAAGCTCGTCCTGGAACATAATTAAAAGAGAACAACAGGTAACTTCTGATCGTTTTGTAATATTTCAGGCAAGGCTTAAAATACAGATGATGGCGAGGCTTGGCAATCCGTTATTTTATTCTTGCCGAGCCTGATAAATTACAAAAGATCAGGCAGTAATATGTTTTTCTGTTTATCATACCTCTACGTCCCTCCATTGTATAAGAAAAATTCTAACACGGCACGTGACTTGTTTTCTATAGACAAAGAAGGAAAATCAAGCGTGGGTTATTCTGCAATAACTTATGGGCGGAGCTTATACACTGAAAGCACGCGCTGTAGCAAAACAAAACATGCCGATACATTTTTCACCAGCGTTATAATCCGGTATTTTATGAATGAAAGTCACGTGACAAAATACTACGCTATGAACAGAAATGCGTAAAATTGACCCAATTTCCCACGGTGTTCGTCTGCTGCTTCGATACTAAAATGGCTGAAGTTCGAATCGGAGCAATGTGCTCTTATCGCGGATTTTCTTGTAGATGTAACACTCTTGCGTTAATTTAAAGTGTACAATTAAAACATGTTAGTTAACGCAAGTTGTTGTTGTTCTTATTTAACCAAACGTGTGAAATGAAATGGGTTTTTTCCATCCAGTTTGGCTGTTATTGAGGGCGGAGATCTGATCGACAGAACAGCCGAAAGCTATTTTTTATGGGTGGAGCTTCACATAAAAAAGTATGCAAGAAAAATAAGATACATTCTATAAATCTTTCGTAAAAATCGTGTTAGAATCGAAATAATTCGTGTACGTTATAGTTTGTTGTCGAATAACCCACGGCCGGAAGTTTAGATGCGTGGTTTCAAATCACTCGTGCTTCGCACTCGTGATTTAATCCCTACGCATCTAAACTTCCGGCCGTGGGTTATTCGACAACAAACTATAAAGTACACGAATTATTTCTTAAGTAAATTATCGCTAAGACACTGCATTTTTTGCGGGAATGATTATGATTATTGACATTTGGTGTGTTAACAATGACATAATGAGTACTTACGCTGAATATTTGTAAAATATGTTGTTTATGCTATTTTATTTTTATGTTGCTTTTTTGTATAAAATATATAACATCTTGGTATCGAATTGTTTGTCCTGTTGAATATGATTCTATCTAAACAAAAAATATAACTTTATAGGTGATTCTGATTAATATGAACTACCTCCAAACATTGACAGATATAACAACTTCCTGTTGAACTGATATCTACCTCCAAACATTGACAGATATAACAACTTCCTGTAGAACTGATATCTACCTCCAAACATTGACAGATATAACAACTTCCTGTTGAACTGATATCTACCTCCAAACATTGACAGATATAACAACTTCCTGTTGAACTGATATCTACCTCCAAACATTGACAGATATAACAACTTCCTGTTGAACTGATATCTACCTCCAAACATTGACAGATATAACAACTTCCTGTTGAACTGATATCTACCTCCAAACATTGACAGATATAACAACTTCCTGTTGAACTGATATCTACCTCCAAACGTTGACAGATGTAACAAATTCCTGTTGAACTGATATCTACCTCCAAACATTGACAGATATAACAACTTCCTGTTGAACTAATATCTACCTCCAAACATTGACAGATATAACAACTTCCTGTTGAACTGATATCTACCTCCAAACATTGACAGATATAACAACTTCCTGTTGAACTGATATCTACCTCCAAACATTGACAGATATAACAACTTCCTGTTGAACTGATATCAGGCAGCTTTATATCAGACACATATCAATGTAGCGGTATGATAACTTACAGGACAAGCAAACAAATGCAATTTTCAAGCCCCAACATGAATTCGCTTTCTATCATACATACCAAGTAAACAGTTTTTAAGTAACTAAAACTGTTCAACTTTTTAACAACAACAAAAATCAAAACGTATTGAATTATAAACATTTTAACCACTTCACATTATCAACTTAACATTGACAGTATGGCCATTATCTTGTCAGTATCGTTTTGCATTCTTTTTTTTATCAAAAGTGACAATTCCTGTGCTAAAATACTTTGGGAAGGGAAAAACATCAATTCAAAATATAATCAGATATCTAACTCAACTCAAATTTATCCAAATAATGTTTATCTTTACTTCCCTAACATATTAAAGCGTTGATTCTAATATTGAATTCTGCCATCGCATGAACGGCAATGTATGGCAATATAACATATGAACCTCGCTGTGGGAAAACGGGGCTTAATGCATATGTGCATCAATTGCCGTCCTAGATTAGCCCGAGCAGTCTGCAAAGGCTCAGGGCAAAAACATTCTGCTTTTTTGACATTGTTTGTTTGAAGGAAGTCTCTTCTCAGCAAAAAAAAGTTCAAGCAGAATAATGTCGACTGGGACAACGCTTTATGCAGATGCATTTAGCTCCTTTTTCTTTAGAGAGTGGCTCATTATGTTTTATTATTGCGATTTCTTACCAGAAATACGCAGAACGAGAATACGATGCCGATAACAAGGTTTGCCTGTTTAATGACAATCTCTCTTGCAGCAGAGTAACAACCCTGAAATGGAGACATAAGTTGCGATTTATGCATTTACCAAAACGTACACACACACAATTTAACAATAAACAACAGCTAAACTTTCTTAAACAAACTTGGCCTATGGACCCCAGGGTAAGTAGAATAGCTCGTCTTTTCTTAAGTCAAACTAAAACATAAACTATGAAACCATGCATACAAAAAGGGATAATGAGTTAACTGTTTAATCTACCAAAACGATCGGTTTCATTGTTTTAGTAAAAGTTGACATATTTTTTTTGTCATGGATAAGTAGTTCGATTTTACTTTTCTAGTGCAACATTATGCCGACTTATGCTGGCGTCTAATTAAAACATTACACACCAACGACGGCAATAAATAACGTGTCAACACAGTAATAAAGCAATAAATCAGCACCTTTATAATTACAAACAAAGGATATGTTTTGATGATTGACAATATTGTTTTGTTTTACTCGCAAACATTTAAGTTGCAAACAGCAGGGAGAGGGGCCTTTTAGCATGGACATAATGGACTCATTTATTTAACTCAAGATACAAATCAGTTGAGACGTTGGACAGCTTATATTGATGTTTTGTTTAACAATATCCAACACTGATAGTTTGGGAAATAAAGTGTTTATAAGCAACAAGCATCAAGATGAGAATTTGATGTAAAAACTTGACCAGTTAACGTCGTTTTAGTTTATTCTGAATTTAATATTATTAGCAGTAATTTACCTCATCGACGATGCCACCACAAACATATGACAAAAGTTTTCATTAGAAAAGTAAATTATTTAACTTATTGTATTACAAAACAACAATAAAGCGGTTTTTATAAAATAAAATCATGAAATTTATTATTAATGTAATTGCTTGACTTAATGAGTGAACGAACGAACACAATTTTGTGGTAAGCGATATGACTCAACTGTAGCATAAACAGCCCCAACAAAAAATTAACAATGACCCATTAAAACTTACATTATGTAGCTATATAACATTTTACTCATTTACCCAATATGCATATAGACTTTAAACATTCAATATTTTACATACAAAAATGGTTATATTTTTATGAATAGATTTTTTGTTGGTTTATGCAATTGTACTGCAGTATTTTGTATATAATACGTGCTTTCACTTACTTTTTACTGAACATGAAAGATGTCAATGCAAGCTCATTGTTGACTGAAGTTTACTTCGAAAAATGTTGCTCATATATGTACTCTCTATAGAAAATAAAGTAATTTAAGATAGCTTGTGTGGATTACATAAGCTGCCCGATCAGTTTTTTAATAAAATGTATTACTACATGCATTTAAATAATTATGTAAATGACCGCTTGACTTTGAATTTATTTTTCCTACGTTAAATCGTATGGGTAAAAAGGTATAAGCTCCACAATGTCTTATGACCTTTATCATGCAAGAACTCTTTCAAACGTGACAAAACCTTGAGCTGGAGTTGTGATAAGTAACATTGAAGTTATCAATGTGATCAAGGACTTGGGACATGGTTAATCTCACAATAGTTGAACCTCACTCTGGGAAAACTGGGATTAGTGCATGTTTGTAGTGTCGTCGCTGATAAGCTTGTGAAGCTTGCACAGGCTAACCAGGTTCAACACTTTCCGCTTATTTGGTATTGTTCGCTTAAAGTATACAGACTGCACCGGCTAATCTGGGACGACACTTTACACAGTCATTATGCCGCTTTTTTTCCAGAGCTAGGCTTTATTTACCCTGTAATGAAGAGCGTTATTCTGCGCCCCAGTTTGCATTCTTGGTGGGCCAAATGCGAATGACTGACATTTTTGCAGGTCCAGATACTGGCCCAGTCTGTTTTCATATACACAGCAACTGGGTGGCACAAATTCCCCTGCAAAATTAAAACAAATGAAATATGAGTAATAAACAAGTGAAACATGAGCAATAAACAAGTGAAACATGAGCAATAAACAAGTGAAACATGAGCAATATTTATGGAAATCTCACTTGACTCAGTATGAAAAATTACTAGAAGAGAGTTCGTTTTTATATATGAATATCTAAACATACATAGCAATCATAGTGAATTAAAAATGATACAATCCAAGAACTTTCCACATTTGCGATTCAGAACAAAACTTCGTTGTTACAAAAATAAACCAGTCACTAAAAAATTTCAGGTAAAGAATAGAGAAAGTCTCAATAAATTTCTCTTATTGTTTGTTTGACCTTAAATTGTGACCTTTACCTTCTACCTACGGACTTGGTTGTAGTGTGTGCAGTTCAGTGTGCTTGTAACTTTTGCAAAGTTATTTTAAAGAAATTAAATTCCTGCATTTCAAAATCCTTAATTTGATCAATGTAATTATCGTATTTGTGATGTTGACATTAGACCTATTTACCTGGGTTTACACCTGACATTCCGCCTCATCTTGTTGATCAATTTTGCTTTTTAACGTTTTTGAAAATCCAGCCATGCTGGATAAGGTTATTTCCACAATTTGACCATTGACATTGGACCAAGGTGGTTAAAGCGTATACCTGCATTGTAACCTTGACATTGGACCTAGGGACCATCTTGCTGATAATTTATGCCAAGTCATTTCAAACACAAACCATGCTAGACAAAGTTATGCTCCAGAAAAATATTTCCCTTCGCCCACCTGCCCCCATCCCCCACATCTGTTTTTCAAACAGATGTATGCTTAAATTTATATTGAAATAAATCATGTCATATACAATGCATATGATGGAAATCTGACACATTAAAATATCATCAAATACACCCTTATACACGCGCACTTTGAATATGAGAATGCTCGTAGAACCAGTTGGACTCCTGGTACAGACCCCAGCCCTCATCATTGACAGCGCAGCATCGCAACTGGAACAATTACATTGGGATAAAGTTGGTAATCTGCTGTATAAAAAATTAAACATGGCATGCTTCAGCATATATATGTTTTTGAATATACTGTGTCTATGTTTAAGGGGGAAAATATGTTGTAGTTGAGGTTATGAAAATACATATAGTCTAGATTAGAATATTGTGCAAGTAATGAATTAAAATCTGTAATCTATATGCACCCAACAAATTTTTTATATGTTATATTGCCAATGAGGGTACATGTACATGGTTTGAGAAAGGTACGGGAGTTTGATGTTCGGTATGTTAAAGGGATGAACAATGTTTTTATCCTTTCTCTGTTGCAAACACTGACCTAATAAAGTACGGTAAAAAATAGTTGATTTCCAGCAGTAACTCGCGTGACCACGATCTAATCGTTAGTTCGTATTCCTACGCGCCGATTAACATGTTTGACCTTTTACAAAATGTACATGCCAAGTTCCTGCAAAATGTTTAGTAAAAAAAAAGATAGTGAAAGTGATAAATGTGTATTGGATTTAAGTAAACATATGTCAATGAAGTTATCCATTTCGCCTTTAAATTTATTTACTCATAACCTAATATACGGCGTAAATTTATATAAATAGAAAGGTAACACTCCACAAATTCACACTTATTTTCGGTGGTTTGCATTTGATTTTATTTTTCAATGAAATATCATTAAATCGAACAAAATAACACTATGTGGAAGACATAATTTAAAATGAAGCAGGATAAATCAAATACATGGTTAGTGCAGATATGGAGAAAGTTTATCTGGTTCGGTCCGGAAAGGAAATAGGACTCGCTAAAGCTCGCCCTAATTTCTTTGTATAAGCATCACTCGATAAAGTCTCTCCATCTTGGAACTCACCATATATAATCTATAATCTTGAGCTACTGTCTTGTTAAGTAGAGATGCTTCAAAAAGCTTGTAATGAACCTTATAAACATACACATACAATTATTTGAAAAAAAAAACGTATTTGAATATCTAGCGGCTAAGATTAGCATCAGACTACTATAAAATATTGTGTTGCCTATTTTTGTGACACACATTCCATTTTTAGCTCAAGCTGGTATTTTGTGCAATGGAAGCGAACCTTTCTGGACGATGTTTGCAAACGACCAACAAATATAAATGCGTATTAAATTGTTTGATAAGACGAAAACAGTTTTTAATCATGCCTTTTTTAAGCTTAAGCAGCCATTTTTCAGTGAAATGGCACCATTCAAATAATCGATTTTAAGTTCAAACAACCATTTTATACATTTTTTCATTACCTTATTGTTAAATTTGCAAATAAGTCAACACAAATATTATTTAAGTAGGAACCTTTTGCCAAAAAATCCTACTTAAATAACATGTGTGTGAAATTGTTTGTCCCCCAGTCTATACTAATTTTGTAAACTAAGTAAGAAACGTTTTTATTCCTCTCATAATTACAAATTGTCTTTGCTAAACGTCATGATATTTTACAAAAGTGTTCCTTGGAGGGTCCTGTACCAAACATGGATACGATTCCGCTTCACAGCATACTATGGCCAATAAAGGAAAAAATATTATGTATATGTATTAACATTATGGTTAATGGAGGACATAAATGTACAACTTACTATTGTGTACACTTCTGTCACAGCCAATGACAATTGTTAAAACATGTCAACATTTTTTCATGAACAAACCTAGAAGTTATGTAAAGTGGGAGACATAGAAAGTTAAAGTGTATGAGATTTATCTGTAAAATTTATAATTGTAGCACCCATTGCAACAAATAAAACTGGGACATTGGGAAAAAGTATAGTCCTTTCCAATTTACCCGTTGTTGCAACATATCCCAGGACTCTGTTATATCCTTGTTACTATCGTCTCTATGAAGATTGTCGCCGTACTGAGTTATGATGCCATACTTCATGTCCTCTTTAATGTTGTCTTCAACCTGACAAGCATAACATATAATGGTCAACAAAAACAGAAACCTTCAAAAATTAATACTCATAAAATTAGTGTGAGAAATGATGTAAAACTGAGTTCATGTTGTGGCGTTTTTTTTTACCAGAAAGCATTGTTCTTAGTACATGTTAATATCTCAAACGATCAATTATTTCAAAGAGCTGTAAACGGCTTACAAAAGGGGCATACATTAACCAGCTATAATTGATTGAACACACTGTTTGTAACACAAACATTACTCCAAAACCCTGACACTTCAGGAGCCGTACAAGAGCCTCACTTACATTTTCCCTTAAGACAGCAGCCGAAATGGCGGCTCCAAAATGGAGCACAAACATCAACCCAATCACTGCTACAAACTGAAATTAAAAAACATTGACAGTAATTCAAAGCATAGTCAAACTTATTCAACCCTATGTTCCTTGTTAGTACAAGAGTCATTAGGCTAAAATATTACAAAGCGAAGATTTATTTCTTTAAACATTCCTGAAAAATATGGGTTGGTAGGTAGCTTTTTGTTTTTTTAAATGTATGCGAGACATAAATTTACTATAGTGAAATGAAAATTTGACGATTTGTATGCCTCTATTCAGGGTGCATGTTAATGCTGCTTATGGCAATATATTACCTTATTTAATAAGAATGTGTTCTTGTTCAAAAATTCTATGCGTACTGCATTCAATCATACCGTTATGCTTCACGCAACGTGAAATTTTGTCACCGATTTCAGATGTATTAAAGGATTTATTTTTATACCTTAAAATATCAGCACAAACTACGGGAAACACTGTCTCTTATTATACTACAGATGTTTGCAAATAAATTTGAATTTCTTGAGATATTTGCAAAAAAAAGTTCTTAATGGTTTGTTTACATTCTGTCCAGCCCGTGTGTAAACCCCTGAAACCCTGTTGATTCTGCACCCTAATCAATAAAACTACAATGCAGATCTGATGTACCACAATCAGTTATTTTTCCCATCATTAATGTCCAATACACCATGAATATGCTGTGGATCAAGTTCACACACTTCTTTCTATTATCAAACCTTGAAATAGTAACTAAATTGATTTTCTTCATGCATTTATGCCAAATCATTATACACTACAATCACACTACTAGTGCGACAAGAATTAAATTGACTTCACCAAATAACATCATCTTACATTATGTATGCCTTATTTACGTTGTCCTTAAAACGTAATAACAACTCACTTATGTTTGATACTAAAAAGTATTGATTTGTAAAAATAATGATTTTGCACTTAATTCTGACAAAAACTTAAGCATTGTAATTTTCTAACATAACAACCTGAAACACGCCATTTTTTGTTCAGGCCTTACAACGCATGAACATAAACTGCATGGTGGTCAGATGCAACATCCGCCCCTCTCTTTACTTTAGCATCCTGTAATGATCTCCTAAATCTCTTTGAAATGCAAAAAAATGATATATCTGGTTTTCGGTCACATGATCTGGCGAAACCCAGGTGGCCTTGTGGATCCTCTTGTGGGAGTATGCTCCCTCCTATTACTTGATTATTCATCGCACAAGTCTCCAGAAACCTCTCTCCATTGTCATTATGTTGTCCTTGTCCATGTGTTCCCATCACTTCCTCATATCCTGTATTATCCGTTCCTATCTTCGCATTAAAGTCCCCCATCAAGATTGTCATATCTTTCTCTGCATATTTCTCAAGAATGCCTTGCAGTTTGTTGTGAAACTATTCCTTTTCTTTCTCTTCTTTATCATTGGTTAGCGAGTAGCATTGGATGACATTCACATTAATCTTTCTTTTCTTTGTTTTGAATGTGGCTGTGATAATCCTTGGTTCATGTGCTTCCCATCCTATCAGCGCTTTTTGTGCTTGTCCTGACAACATGAGTCCTACTCCTTGTGTGTGGGGTGCGTTATCTTCCTCATGGCCTGAGTAGAGTAGCAACTCTCCAGTCATCAGTCTTTTCTGTCCAGATTGAATCCATCTCGTTTCGCTGATTCCTAGCAGAGCGAGTTGATAGTTTCTCAGCTCTGCTGCAACTTGCGCTGTCCTTCCTGTCTCATACATGTTCCTTACGTTCCATGTTCCGACATTAATTATCCTGTTTGACAGAAGGGGTGTCAGCCCTGTGGTGTCCTTTTGGCTTTTCCCACCTGGCGTCATAAGTCTTCTTGTTGAAGTCCCTTTATCTCTCACGACGATGAGTTGTTGGTTGTTAGTTGTTGACATGTCTGTAGCGGTGTGTGTGTTTTACAGGGTTGGGGTTCTGGCCCTACGCCAAACCCTTCTCCTTTCTCATCCGGGCTTGGGACCGGCCATGGCGGAGTTCTTTTCACAGAGCGCGACTCATATTCATTACTCGTTCAAAATTATTTGCAAATTAACAGCTTCTTTTTTTGTACTTTTGAAACCGAGTTGAAACAAAATAATTGTTTTCGCAATTCAGTCCATAGCTAAATAATATAATAGAAGACTTCTGCACGTCAATCTACTTTAATTGTGTCTATTCACAAATCGAGTGACAGGTTTCGATCAAGGAGCGGTAAAAGTACGTTTTACCTTTGTTTAAAAGTAGTATTTACACATTAGGCCTGTTAAAACAACGTAAATGTGTGCACATGAGCTTGGGAAAAATGCTGCTTTTGGAAAGATAAATTTGTTGTGACGAATAAATAATTGTCAATATTGTTCGTAGACATCATGAACACACGAATGTTACAGTATTGTATGATTTATTCATTCATTGTAAACTCGTTTAAAATTATCTAAAAACATCAACATTATGTATTAATTATTCTTTTTCAACGAGTTTTCATGAAACAACTGTTTTCAATCCTTGAAAGTATGGCCTAAAATTTCAAAGATAGTCTGCACGGAGCCTATACCACGTGGCTTTTAAAGATATGTGTGGGGAGTAAAATATCAACAAAAGCGCGACGCAGGTAACATTTTTAAGGATAACTTTTTTAATATTTCACCATTTTTAATCCGATAAAGTTGAGAGCCCGCTCGTTCATGAGTGTTTTCTATAGGTATCATGACTTTATAATACAGATAAGTATGTTTACAGTAAAGTGCAACCGCGCGTTTGAACGGTTAGAAAAAGGTAGGTTCAGTGTGGGGACATTATTTTATTTTGACACAGAAACATCACCTCTGGTGAAATTATACAATAAATTTTATGAGCGGAGCTCACACAGTATCATTTTGCATTCCTTTTCAGGTTTCTTTGATATATTTATGGGGTAAAAAATCAAGAAAAATATTCTTACAGTAATATGATCTGTGTGGTATACGTGTTTAGAAGGATCTGTGTGGTATCCGTGTTGCTATAATTGAAATAATAACGACCATATATATATATTTGAATTTAATTTCAATTTTTTCAATACAACTACTACTACGACTACTATTACTACTACTATTACTACTACTACTACTACTACTACTACTACTACTACTACTACTACTACTACTACGACTACTACTTCTACTACTACTACTACTACTACTACTACTACTACTACTACTACTACTACTACTACTACTACTACTACTACTACTACTACTACTACTACTACTACTACTACTACTACTACGTCTACTACTACTACGTCTACTACTTCTACTACGTCTACTACTAGTATAAGTTGTTGTTGTTGTTGTTTTAGTAGTAGGAGTAGTAGCAGCAGATCTATTATTATTATTTACAAATTGATTCATTTCAGTTACCACCTATTTGACACTAGTGAACGGAAAAGTGTTTAGGGAAAAAAGAGGAAACAGTTTCACGAGACAGGAATGCTATACAGAAGGGGACACAAGGAGTAAGGTGGGAGCAGGCGAGACAAAACAGGGTTTTTTCAGAACTGTCTGCGCCTCCGGAAAACGGAGGCATTCCCAAAGGAAACGGACCCGACCCCAAACCGAAAACAAATATATCCCAATTTAAAAAAAAACCACTTTTTTTTAGAAAGAAGTGTCTTATGACTTATAATTATTAGATTATGAGAAAGAAGTGTCTTATGACTTATGATTATTAAATTATTATTAACCTGCTGTGCTCCACATTACCACACAAACCAAACTTACTCATCTGATGCGTACACTTTGTACCTGCATTGAAGGTCCTAGAGATGAATGACAAAACATTGGAAGAGCTGTGTGATGCTTTCAAAGACAGAAAGGGGAGAAAAATTATGCTGTAACTTGTGTGACTAACCAATGTTTGTTTTGGTAAAAAATATCCGCTATAAGTTTTTGACTGTACAGTTCTTATCTCAGAGTGTAACTGAAACTGAAAGACTAAATTGCAGTACTTATGCTGTAACATGTGTGACTAACAAGTGTTTGTTTTGGTAAAAAATATCCGCTATAAGTTTTTGACTGTACAGTTCTTATCTCAGAGTGTAACTGAAACTGAAAGACAAAATTGCAGTACTTGAAAATGTTGAACATGCCCAACATTGCATGTGTTTATATAAAAAGACAAAATAACAAATAAAAACAAATTTATTTGTAAACCACTGACTTATTTAAGCATGATAAATTTTCAATGTTTTCCCAAAATGAGCCGTTTCATCGAAGCAAAAATTCCCAAAATGGACAATTGTGTCGATAAAAAATTCTCAATTTGGTCAGACTCCTTTTCACAAAATAGGCAGAAAAACCCCTGCGAAACGATAGCAAACTGTTGCCAACAATAAAATGGGGATAGACGAACAAAATTGAAATTTTAACATATTTTAAAGAATGCATTAGCGTGCATATCATAAAAAAGAATCCACCATACGTATTGGTTTGTCATGGATTTCAAAGTGCCTTGCATCATTTTGAGGAAACTTATAACGACAAAAAATGTTATATTGTCGACATTATTTTCTATTTGATGTTATTTACAGTTTAAGGTAACCGGTATGATTTACTAAAAATAAAATAATGGTCATAGTAGAAACATATATATATATGTGTGTGAATGTGTTCAATTTTCATATGTGGAATTCATATTGTTGCATTAATTTATTACGTAGTATAGTGATTGACAATCATTCGCCATGTGTTGGTGTTAATGTCATGTATGTCGTTTTATTCAGTGTACCACGTGCATGCTTATATTTAGCATTAATTATTTTGAAGAGAATATAAGAAGAAATTGTAAAAATATTATATTTAATGAGTATATATGTACGATTCTCCCCTTGTGTTGTGATGGGATGCAGCTGTGAGGAATGTCAAGACATATTTCGAATTAAGGAGTATTGGTTTGTATACACAACCTCAATGCACACATTGTTTACTGTCAATTACCACGGGCTAGAATAAGTATCAGCAGGCAGTTAATTATGTAACTCAATCGTGAAAATCACTACTATTAGGAAACCTGGCTGCTTATGATTATTGAACTAGCTCGTGACAGCGGTATATAAAATTGAAATCGACGAAAAAACATCGCAAAACTTTAATCAAGTTATAATTAAAAAGAATCACAGATTCGATAACACAAATCACAGATGCGATATTTAAATGAATAACTTAAATCCAAATTATTGCACAATTATTTGAGAATGATTTCAAAAGAAACACACAAACGAACTAAACGAAACATAAAAACTAATCAAATTCGGATAACTTTAGAATTATTTTGAAACGTACAGTTAAAATAAAACAACGAATAAAATAACGTAAAACGATAATCAAGTGTCACAGACTAAATGTACATTATTATGATTATTAATTAACCAGTATTCACGGATTTATGTGAGATCATCGCGTGTCGAGAAAGGTTTGTTTTGCGTTTGTACGTTTTGAAAAACTCCTCACACATGTAACACTTGTCAGGCATGTGGGTCTCGACGTGCTCTTTGAGGCCATTCTCATTCCCAACTGCCAACCCACACTGGTCACACTTCACCAATCTCTCTTTTTTTAACTTTTCTCGTGAGCCGCGAGTAGGTACTTTTCCGCAAAGCTCCTGCCGCACTGTACACACAAGTGGTATTTGGGTCCTTCGTGCTTTGAGGCCCCATGCCTTCTGAGATGGTAGGCATCCTGAGAAAAAACTATTTTATTCACGTGACATTTCAATGCGTTAACACGCTATTTCAAATATGTTAGTATCAGAGGACACGCGTTCGTTATTTTTTAATTACCAACGATTTGACGATTATTGAGATATTTCAAAAACGCGCGGTTGCACTTTACTGAAAAAATACCGCACTGATCCCACCCTTTTCTAACCGTTCAAACGCGCGGTTGCACTTTACAGAAAAAATACTTTATAAAAATCATGATACCTATAGAAAACTCTCATGAATGCGCGGGCTCTCCACATGATTCCATTTAAAATGGTGAAATATTTAAAAAGTAATCCTTAAAAATGTTACCTACGTCGCGCTTTTGTTGACGATGCTGGAACAGCATCGTCCAAGGTTTCATAACCATCTAAAAAAAATTCACAATGGCGACCTATGTAAAAGACCGATCCAGTCCGATTGAGATAACTCGATTTTTTAGGTTACTTCCCTTTTGCATTCGCCACTGCGTAGGAGATTGCTCGTCATTGATAACATTCTCCTAGCAGAGTTGCTGTTCGTGTTTCAACATTCAACAATGGCCGCCCCCGTGAGAGTCTCGATTCAAAACTTTCTTACTGCATAAATTGGCTTGTTTCGCTATTTAGAAGCTGTCATTTAGGATATATGAATTATTTATTCACTAAATCTCCGCTTATGACAACAATAGTTGGAATTCGAAGGATATATACTCGATGTGAATGAAGGACTTTCTGGATCGTAACAGCTTGACACGGCAAAACTGGCATACTGGTATTTTCAGTTATCAATATAAGTCACATTGTGCTTTATAAATTGTATTCGAGCATTTTGCGACTTATTGAATGACTATGATACCCGATATCAACATTTTATCGGGGATCTGCAGATCACCGAGCTGTCCTGAAATTCAACATTGATTTCAAACTCTTTACTGGTCTGTACTATTTCTTAGTGTTAGTACTTTTTTATCATTTTAAAGTTAAATGAACTGTGTCACAGTAAAAGAGACATTAAGGCGATTGTGGCCAGTTTGGATCTAGATCAGCCTGCAGTCGCTTGAAAGCTGTTTGCTTACAAGCGTTTTTTTTGACAATAACAAATAATTTAATTGGATACTGATTTGACTGCGCTTTTCCTGTGACCTGGCTCAAATAATAGAATTGTCATTAATCAAATTATTTATTTCGAACATTAATCAATTGTTTTTCTTGTCCCTCGGGATCAATGACTCCAGCACTTTCCTGTTGAGAATTGAATACTGCTAAAGGCGATGCTAGGGGGCGTGAGAGATGTTGCACCTTCCAGTTTCGCTCGATTGTTCATTGTCGGCTCGGGTACTACGTACATGTACCCCGGGTACTCTTAAGTATACTTACATGTATCCCGGGTACGGTAAATATACTAAAATGTACCCGGGAAATTATTTTTTTGTAATAATTATATATACACATTTATGTCAATTTTCTGCAGAATGACCTCTATATTATCGGAACACATACCCAAAAAGCATGTTGATGCAGTGTTTTTTGAAGAGAAGTGTGTTTAAGATAATCGGTTGCGCGTTTTACGACATCGGATTTTGGGCGCGAATACAACTCGGGTACAGTCTAATATGGACCGAGTACAATTATGTTTATTTACCGTACCTGGGGTACATGTAAGTATACTTAGATTACACAGGGTACATGTAAGTATACTTAAGAGTACCCATGGTACATGTAAGTAGTACCAGAGCCGACACTGACCAATCAAGTTTCATTATCCCTCATGAACCGACTCAAAAAACCGAGTCGGCAATATTTGACTTAATTTTTGGTTTGGTTGCTCTCGAGGGATCGAAAATTTCAGAATCTTCCTAAAAGCCCTACGGGTTTGATCCCCAGAAGCGACATTGAAAACTAGCATACTTTGATATCTAAAAGGCTGCTATACCTGATATACAATGATAATGTGAATTTTCTCTCACATGATGTTCATCGGTCATATTATATAAAAACGTACAGCAGTAGTAAACAACTGGACAATAATTAATGAACGCATCTTTCATTTGTCTTTGACACTTTGATTTTGA
Source organism: Dreissena polymorpha (assembly GCF_020536995.1). Taxonomy (NCBI): domain Eukaryota; kingdom Metazoa; phylum Mollusca; class Bivalvia; order Myida; family Dreissenidae; genus Dreissena; species Dreissena polymorpha. The sequence goes on along the minus strand of NC_068355.1, from coordinate 129,503,982 downwards.
CATGGCCTAGATTTGAATATGTGACTGGACTTTACCAGCACTCGTGTAACAGAGCTAAAGTTTAAATTTACCATTGAAGATCACCTTAATATAGATTTGCTATTATAGACGTGTGAAAAGTTTTAAGGGTGTGACAAGTAAGCAAAAATTTGTCGTTACCGAGAGGCCACAACTGATCTATGACTGTATTAAAACAAGAAAAATCAGTGCCTGATTTAGATTTCCTTAGATAGTTCAATAAAAACTAATTTCATAAGCCTGGTAACAGTTTAACGGTAATGCTACCAATGTGTCACACCAGGGCCTTGAATTTGAAATCTAGGACATGCATGGTCATTTCTTCATGAAATCAGGACACAAAATTTTATTTTAAGTCCTTAATTGACCTGGCTATAGTTCTCAGATTATTATAAGCTCAATCAGTCTATTTATATCATTATTTATTCTTTGTGTATTGTAAACATATACACAATCATGCAGTTACAGGATAGCAATAAATAATATCAAAGCTACCCATACTATAAAGGTCATTGACAAAGCCTATGGTCAAAATGTTAACACATTGAGTGTAATCGCCCTCTCGTGCCAGCAAAAACAACACGTTGACAGGTTGTCATTTTTGACAGTTCTACTTTCACTTTCATTTTGTGATATCAAACTATTAACAATTATGTGGCTGAGAAAAATATCGCCATTGCTTTTTATGCCCCCGGTAGGGTGGCCTATATCAGTTGAACTGTCAGTCAGTCAGTCAGTCAGTCAGTCAGTGTGTCAGTCTGTCCGTCCGTCCGAAAACTTTAATGGCCATAACTTTTTTAATATTGAACATAGCAACTTGATATTTGGCATACATGTGCATCTCATGGAGCTGCACATTTTCAGTTGTGAAAGATGAAGGTGAAGGTCATCCTTCAAGGTCAAATGTCAAATATAAAGCGTCTGTCTGTCTGTCCGAAAACTTTAACATTGGCCATAACTTTTTTCAATATTGGCGTGCATGCGTATCTCATAGAGCTGCACATATTGATTGGTGAAAGGTCAAGGTCATCCTTCAAGGTCAAGGTCAAAGGTCAAATTTTGCAATATTGAAGATAGCAACTCCATATTCGGCATGCATGTGTATGTCATGGAGCTGCACATTTTGAGTGATGAAAGGTCAAGGTCATCCTTCAAGGTCAAAGGTAAAATAAATGGCTTCAAAGCTGCGCAGCAGGGGGCATTGTGTTTCACAAACACAGCTCTTGTTTAATATATTTTCTGCACATTTCTTTAAAAAAACTTACATCAATACACGATTTTCTTCGTTAATTCAATCATTCCTGACAGACTTGTGTACATATTTCGCTTACATTTTGACGCGCGTTTGTAGGACCGCATTACCGCTTCTGAAATGTGTATTCATACTATTGCCTTCGAGGAACTTATCTGATGTTTGACGGAAAGGGCCGAAAATGTGCGAGTGTGGGTCAAGTTCCCCACAGGTACTACTTTCCCGTTCCCCCAATTTTTTTTCCGTACCTAAAATTTTTTGTACCCAATTTTTTTTTCTTATCCAATTTTTTTTTCGTACCCAATTTTTTTTTTCATCCCCAATTTTTTTTTCGTATTCTAAATTTTTTCGGTCCCAATTTTTTGTTCCCAAATAAATATTTTTTCGTACCCAAATTTGTTTTCATACCCAAATTTTTTTCGCAAAATTTGTGAACCAATTTTTTTTTTCGTACCAACATACACAATTGTGGTGATGTAGATAAACTTAACTTGATGCTTTTATATCCATCCCCTCAAAAGCATCGTCACACCAGTACTGTCAGTACTTTGATTGATATTTTACTCCCCAAACAGATCTTAAAAAAAAACACGTGGTATAGGCACCGTGGTCTGCTCTTTACGTTAAATCATGATCTATCTTAACAGAAGCGCCCTTCGTGTCTCCGTTTTATGAAATTAAAAAATGTTAAACGAGAATACAAACTTTATTTCTAATTTGTAAAAATTTGTTTTGGTTTCATAACGATATAATCATTATTAGATCGTTACAAAATATAAAGAAACATTTATATTTCTGCAATATTTTGTTTTCGTTAATCAATAATCGAAATACGAAGTAATATCTTTAGTTTTACATGTTTCGATTTGTAGGACGAAAAATATAAAAAAAAGAAGGTGTTATTGTTAGTTCGATGTTATATTTATAATCTTAGATGTCTAATGTGTTTAATTATATAATATATGCTAATATATTTAGCATAATTATACGTATGTATTGACATTCATATGTTATACATGATGTATTGTCAACATTTATTTGACAGAATTAAACTGTATCTTTAAACACATGAGAAGCGAGGTGTCTGCGTGTAAATTGTATTATGTATACGATTTATTACTGTATTATCACTTTCTTTTCGCATGACCTTTTTGATATGTTTAATATAAAATGGTTAAGAATAACGATGTCATAAGAACACGTCGTGATAAATATCAGTTCTAAACTGTTTATTTCTGTGTTGTTTCTATTTGTCCCCAAGGAAGAAATGCTTCCAAACATATATACCGTAAATATCCCAATTATTACGACAACTACAACAATAAAATAGACGCAACGTTTGTTTGGTTTTCACAAATTCCTCGTTTATATTGCATGTCGTTCTTTACTCATTGCCATTTACACAATGGGCAACTGGTTACTTGTCTTAATTAATGACATGCGGGCATTAATAAGAATAAATTTACCTACGATGTTTGTAAAGTGTGATCATTTCTCCATATTTCGCACCCTTTGTTAGACTCTTTTTTTCTTTTCAATACAGTTTGTGAACATGCCTCTTTAAAGGAAACGAGTAATATGTAAACAGGTTTTTCATTGTTGGCCCATGATAAATTGTATAAAGGTCAACACTGCAAAACCAGGCATAAACCAGAGATCACAGGTAGGACAAAAATCCGATTAACCACTTAATTCATGCTCACTAATTAAGTTATTCGCAGATCTCAATAACCCGCCTTGTAAATACAGAACATCGCTATATAACATGACAGTGTCATAAACATGTAAAAAATATATTGAAGCAAAATTGCTAAGCATTGGCTACGACATAGTTTTTATTGTTTGCATATTCATGCGAGAATAAGTTCCTCACTTGACGGCCTAGGCCGAAAAGATACGAGTGTTTACGGAGACAGTTAGAAGAGTTTTTTCTTAGACATTTTTGAAGACATTATATTTGGTATTAATACACATATTTTAAAATATTGTATTTTTTGCGTTAACAAGACATTCCAGAAATAAGAAAATGACAAAAATAAATATTCACGATCATTCTCGGAAACAGTCGAAGTATCCGGATATGGTATTTCACTGCGCAGATCGAGCGCGAAAAGTTCTACGTGAGACAAAGTACACAATCTGTACATCGTTCTTTATCAGGGTAAGTGGATTTTCTTTTGTATACACATTACAAAGGAAGTATGAGTGTTTTCCTAATCTGTTTATAACGTAATAAAAAGCGATTTTTATAGGCTATTGAAAGTGATTTATTTGACGCCAACAATAACAGTTTTTTGCGACCATGTTGTTGTAGATGTTGTTTATCTTCACCGCCTATGTAGACGAACCTCTAACAGATTTGTAGAGTTGAACAAAAGGTTAACCTTCCCACCACCAGTATCGTGTAGTCCTCCACCGTATTTGTAACACTTTAGTATATACACAAATATTTTCTTTTCTTACCGTCTCTGAGTTTCTGCACTCAACCGCTAGGGTCAATCCGTATAAAATCGGACAAAGGGAGAAATTCGGACAATACTTCCTAAATGCATTTTACGTCACACTAAATCTAGCCCCAGGCCTTCAGTGCCTACAGCGCTTTGATTATTTTTGTAATTGTGTAGTTTGTAATTAAGTGATTGATCGCATGAGTGTTTAAGCAGCAGACAAGCATTTGTTCATTTAATTCGTTCGGCAATATTCGCAAGCGACAAAGTATTTTTGGAATCGAATAAATATTAATGTTGTAAATGTATTTTATTTTATTTACCGTTTTTTAATGTTTTTTATTTGATATATATTATTATCGTATCAATATAGACATTGCGTGCATACCACTAAATCTACTATGCCTTTCATTATATTAAAAAAATGGATACATATATTTATTGAATATAAATAACATAAACGTTTACAATTGATAATAAAATACTCATATATCTGTTTATGGCATGCTTTCCGATGTATGCAGTCTGATATTTAGTATGTTAGTATATGTGGTAATGCAGTAAATAAAAATATACACACCTCTAATGATATTGAAGACCCACATATGACCACCCAGTACCGGTCATTGAACTTTTTTGTTCTCTATTGTTAACTAATACAAGAAGATGACATTACTATCAAATAATATTAATTAAGTATTCTTTGAGAGATATAACTGCACTTTAGTTACAACACAAGATTTCGGTTCAAAACCAAATTACTTTTGTTAGGTTTAATCATGCCGCTTAAAATCTCATTTGCATATCCTATTTATTTATAACAAAGTTCTATTCTGAAACTGCGATTTATCAGCTGTTACAGTGTTTATAAGTAACGCATTACTCTCAGTTGTTTGCTTATTGGTAACTCAATCGCAAAGTTTATGAAATTAACTCCCTTCCCGCTAAAATTAATATAGTAACGTCGGTAAATAGATTGAATTGTGAGTTGCTTTAGAGACAGTAATACTTTTTGTCAATAAGCACGAAAACTGTCCTAGTTTAACGCTTATAGACATATAGACAACTATCGTTCATATATATTTTTATTATGTGTGTGTGTTTTTATTTCATGCTTACAACAAATCGAACCGAAGCCAAAGTGTTTGTTACGATGTACAATAAGTACAAGAACAATGTATAAAAAAGTATGTATTGTTCCCATAACAACATTCTTTTCTAACGAGCGGAAATAAAAATCGCGATTCAACCACAACATGATGAATTTGTTGAGACAGTTGTTGACGAATTGAATTGTTTGCGTCATTAAAGTATCCTTTATTTTTATGAAATTGAATGTCAATTTACTTCAATGTACGAACGACCCCTTGTTTATATTAATAATGTGAAAATCATGCAACCGCATTGTTAATTAACATTATGTAACTAAGCCTATGTTTTGTTGTAAAAGTAATTTTATACTCTCATTTGTAAGAAAACAAACTTTGGACTTCTATTCTTAAATGTTGATGGCGCCAAATTAACACTAACATGTGTGAAGCATAAGAGGTAACAAGTACTAGGGCTGTGTAGATTGTAATATTTTCTAAATGAACATATGTACTAGTACATTAAATAGAGGATATTTGTTAGATTCGGTGGATTATCGACTTGAATTCACGAGTGATCATTGAAAAAAAATATTTTTTCTATGATCACGAGTGAATTTAAATCGATATTCTACCGATTCCAACAAATTTTCTGTTATGCTTTTTTCACAGTTTATATACATTGTTAAAGAGTTAACCTAAAGAATTTTGCTGGGATAATGACCTCATTTCGTCAAAAATGAGGTCATTTCACAGTAAACAGTGATCTATAATTTTCACTGTTAATTTTCACTGTTTGAAACCGTGTAATCATCAGTTTTAATTCACTGATATTTCTCTATAAACCACCGAAAAACATAAAATAAAACAAAATATCATGCTATATAATGTACTGTCCAATAAGACAATATTGAATTGATGTGTCGGTTATAACAAATGCGATTGACATGTCAGAACAAACATTTTTTTTTGTAAACTTACCGCGGTAACCATGCATTTGTTGCTGACCACTGCGCCACCAAATCCAATAAATGTTGTCACTATAATACACGCTCCTACTACCAACATGATGTAGGATGCAGAGTTGATCAGAGATCTCCCTATAATATTTGATATGAAGATTTGTTGGGATATAGCCCAGATTCCAATTCCCAGTATAATGGCTCCACAAATCTGTAACCAGCAAAATATACATTAAATTTTGATAGAGTTATAATAATTATACCGGAGACACACGAGTCTTAGACAAAGGGTCATACTCAGCCAAAACTGAATGCAGCTGTAATCCTATATATGATCATCTTCAATTTGGTTACTGAATGCTAAAACGCCATTTTTGCATCATTTGTGTCGGAATGAACAAGAAACAAAGATAATCACTATAAACTTGTTGCTCACCTCACCAAAAATCTGTTAATTTCAATTTAATTTTATAAGAGTCAAGTTATTGCTGAAAACAGATGGTTAGGATGATTCCTTTCTTAAATCCAGTGTTATGATTAAAATTAAATCTGGATGTGTATTGTGTAAATTACCAGGGCCGTACGCAGAAATTTTTGACCGGGGCCAAACCAGGAGGGGTGCACGAGGGGTCTCCCCACCGATTTTTTTTTTAATTTGGCACTTTTCAATGTGAATTTTAATTCTTAAAAAACTTATTTTGTGATACAATTTTACAAGCTTATAACATTTGTGTGAAATTCACAATTATGTGTAAAGCTTTAGATTTCAGAAACGTATGATGTTTGGTGAAGAAGGAAAACACACTTAATAAAAAACCTTTATAAAAAATAGTATTATCTCTTTGAATGCGAACCTCCTCTACAGTTTAAAAGCAAATTCCTAAAAAATGTTAACCATCTACTACGCATTTTATTTTCACCATCATCAACACAGATACACCATCATAATCGTCTACAACTCCTACATTAGATTGGACTCAGAAATTATGAAATTTCTATATAATAACCGTTTTCCGGAGTGTTTTTATGCAATGCTTTCAGATATTTAGCTAATTTTTGGTATGTGAGTCTACCTACATGACCTACAGATGAAGTGTGAAATTCGTTCCGGTCCATTGATTTTTGGCGAAGTTATGGGCCTTGGATTTTTTAATTTCATTTACAATAACCGTTTTTCCCGAGGCTTTTTACGCAACTCTTTCATACATTGAGCTGGTTTTGATGCGCCCGATAGAATGGCAAAAAGCAGTTGGACTCTCCGTCAATTTGTCCATCCGGCATTTCATTTTTAGGAACTATTTTTAAAAAGCTTTAAGATATTGACCTGGTATTTAGTGTGTGAGTCTATCTACATTACTTACAAATGAAGCATGATTTTCGTTACATCAACCATCGATAGATGAAGCATTCAGGATCACAAGGGGTAATTGACTGGTGGGGGGAGTGATTAAAAGGCGATAAGAAAACATTGCCTTGTGGCGTATCTCCACTGGCAAACGCTAATCCACTTGTTTATCAGGGAAAATAAAAACACATCTGCTATTTTGTATTGAAGGAATGTGTTTTGTTTGCTGTTTTATGACAGAAGAAGGCCTATTATTAAATAAAAATCCTTACTCAACAGCCAGCTGGGGGCCGGGCCCCAGGGCCCATGGCCTGGGTACAGACATGATAACAGTATGTATAAACATTTACACACCTGTTTGTTAAATACTAACCAAGTGACTTTAACACTGATCATGAACTGTCTAGGTTTAAATGAAATTCCCTCATCCTTTCAATAATTATAACTGACCACTTCAGTAACATTAGTTTAGTCTGTATGTTATAACAAACGGAACAGAATATGCATACATCATAATAGACATATCAAGTGACATCTTAATCAAAGAATGATACTTGCCAACTTAAGTTAATTGAGCATGTGCACACTTAATTAAATGAAAAGTGCAAACTACTTACGAATAGTAACACATTTATCATCAGCAGGAATGCTTTACACGCTTTCTTGGACACCATGATTATTGATCCTTGTCTTTACAGCTGAAATAGAAAAATGATATTAAAACATACCGGTACCCCACCCACCTCAGAAATGATATAGGCAAGCTACAGGTAAATACTCCAACTGATTGTAATTTGTATATCTCCAAAATGAACTCACAAATGTAATACATGTGTGCATGTATAAATTGTTAATTAACTATTTATACGAAAAACTTACTGTTTTATTTTGTAAAAAGCGTTACTTACTGCCTTAGCGTACTGAAAATTAAACATAATTTCTACTATTCAAACTGATGTGATGATTAAACGCAGAAGTTACTTGACTAGGATACGACTAAATTTTATGTTAACACGCCAGTCGACTGAAGGACGGGAACCAGTCGTTTTTACCTGGATGAATTAATAATACTATGTATTTTACATTGTGTCACACCGGTCTTACTGACAATAACGTAGTGACGTCACCATTTATGTATAGAATGATGTATTTTAGTGTGATAAATGTACGGTGGCTTAGAGGTGACATTCACTTCTCTTTTTAAAACTGCTCTCCTCTTTTTTTCTTTTTCGTGGCCACGAGTTAGCTATGTCGTGGCCACGAGAATGAAAAAACAGGAGTGCAAAACTAAATAAAAGCGGCGTACAATTAAAAAAAGAGCGGTGCAGTAAATAAAGGCAGAGCGCATTAAATAAAAGAGGAGAGAATTTTCGTCATCTCGAGATCCCGAGTTAGTCAACATAAATATTTTCCTGTCCGTGCGTTGGTGGCTTTGTGTTTTGAGATCCCCGACTGTTTTTTTGCCTCTCTACCATACTGTTCGCAAACAAATGGCATTCTACAAGTAAACAAAATATGAATATAAATTCTCGACAATCATGATAATTTTGAGTAACATGAACGTCGTGATTTTCATATTTTAAGCGCACAAAACAGTATCAACCTTTGATCAACTTTTGTTATTTAGACTGACTTAAAATATGATTGACATTTATGTCAATCTTTCGATTCTCTAGTTTAGTCTGTATACCACACATAGCTTTTCAAAAATGTGTCTCACACATAGCATTATTACATTTTTACACACACTCCGAATCAGGTGTATTTGTGCAAACATACAATGTACATAGCTTCTCTATGAAGAATTACAATGCCCGCCCTATTTTTTGAAACCTTCGACAATATTATAATGAGCGTTTTTGTTGATTGAATAAAAAAAATATACCACATATAGCATTTCACTTCGTGTGTTTTCAAACACGCGATTGCACTTTTTTGGAAAACTACTTAATTAATGTTGCGCAAACTTAACAAAGTTGTGTATTTTGACAATGGCCGGGCACTCATCTTTGTTGTTTTTTTTATAAATGGTTTTGACTTAATGAAGAAATTATCAAAAACGTTACCTGAAGCGATGTTTTGTTGACTACCGATGGTCCCATACATAGCCGAAAAAGTCACGTGGTATAGATACCTTGGTGGTTGTGTACAAACATTTATCCCACGAGTGAAGAAAGGGTTACATGGCGAGGCTTGACGAGCCTTGTAAGACTTTCTGAGACGAGTCGGACAAATTTTGGTACTCAACCACACTGACATAGTATTCTATTTATCCTACAATATTTTTTTATTTAATGTATTCCTGATGCAATCATAATAGCAGTCTTTAATTGATAAAATAAAAGCAACACGAGATGTGTCTGTCAGAAACACAATACCCCCTACTGCGCCGCTTTGGTTTATTATTTTTTATCATTTGGCAGGTACAGATAAGTATCTCCCTTTAAAGCTTAGTACTTCCCTTCGATTTGTTTTTAAACCTTTTACCTTGATGAATGACCTTGACCTTTCACCACTCAAAATGTGCGGCTCCATGAGATACACATGCATGCCAAATATCAAGTTACTATCTTCAATATTGCAAAAATTATGACCAAGTTTAAAGTTTTGGGACAGACACACACACACACACACACACACGCAAACACACACGCACACACACACACACACACACACACATACTTGTAAAACCTTCCAACCGGGGAAATGTGTTCTAAACCTACCAACCGGGGACCACCATTTCCACATATTCTAGAAAGCTGAAAGTGATAAAGAACAGACAAGGTTCGAACCTAAAATACGATTTTGACATAAAAATTATGATAAATAGGGTAATAAATCAAAGAAAATTTTACATGCACAACGGGGAATTATGTGCGTACCAAATGAGGAACTGCGATGTGTGCCAACTGGGGAACGGTGTATACCAACAGGGGTACTAAGTGCGTACCAACTGTGGAACTTCAATGTGTACCAACAGGAGAATGGTGTATACCAACAGGGGAACTAAGTGCGTTCCAACTGTGGCACTTCAATGTGTTCCAACTGTGTACTATGTGCGTACCAACCGTGGAACTTTTATGTGTGCCAACAGGGGAATTGTGTTAACCAAGAGAGAAACTTAAGCGCGCTATCACCGTGGAACTTCAATAATGTCCAACGGGTAATTTGCGTTTACCAACAGGGGTAATTGTGTGTAACGTGGCGTGCACGTTCATGGATAATATTTAAGTTAGTACAAAAATTGAAAAGAATATGTATGAAACAATATTTAAATTAAATATGTTTATCATATGACCTTATATAAGTTATACAAAAATGCCTTATTTGATTGACTCAAATATTATTCACATCAAAATAAGCATAAGAGACAAAACGCAAATCAAGCAATACATTTATGACTTCATTAGCTATAAGCCGACTACAAGCATGCAAGTGCTGCATTATACCATAACAATCATGGTGCAATTAATCAACAAATGAATACAATTCGTTCTTAAAACTAAAAAAATAATGTTATTTTTTTCAGGCCACGCTATTTGTCAAACCGAATGAAGAAAAGGGGGAGGCGGCTTATTTGTTTAATTCCCTTTTTTCATCAGAAAAAAGCATTCACGATTTTCACGTACTATGAAGTTTTTTATCCTTAAAGTAGAACTGCCCATATGCATGTAGATTGAGTAGTGTAAATTTACTTTGTCCTTACTCTGACATTATAAAATAACTCATGCATTTAATCCCCTGAAACAGGTAAACATCAGATAATTCATTCACACGCATGACAACTTCCACTTAACTTAAATTGTCTTATATACATTTATTGCATTTTCAAAAATAATAAAATCTGTAACTTTAAACAATCATGAACGTTTCACAACGAATGTGGCGAGGCCTGAGAAACTAAATAGTTTAGTTAACTAGCAAAACGACTTGATAACAATGCATTTTGATGCGCCAGTGACTAAGTCTACGGCGGTAGGTCAATCTGAACAATGATCAGTATTTATTCTTATAATATATGTATTCCAATTCTACAACTGTGATACCATTACACATGTGCTGTCTTAAAAAAATACAGTATGTATGCACTTGTTTGAGTAGAGAATGCCAAAAACGGGTTAACGTTAATAATGAACTTACATTTAATTCTACCTGTCGAAATAACAGATTATATTTTAAGGAAAATAGTCACTGGCAATCGCTTTGTTTTCCCTTGCAAACCAAACACCTTTTTTAAGATTTGAATTCACGTATTTTGTTCAAACTACCTTTATGTAAACCAACTTATGTACCTAATTTTTGCATAAAATATAATAGAAAGAGTGTATTTTAAGCACTGAAAAGTTATGCCGATGCGTCATCCATATATTATTTGTTGAAAACAATATAAAAGTTATAATTAATGTTGTTATACACGTATAATCACCGCTGACTTTGACAGCATTATCATTATATAAAAACACTAATAATTAAATATGAACCAAAGCAAACACTTATCAAACACGTAGTTTAATATTATTTTAAATCACTTACATTATAGTATATATACTTACTGGGAGTGCACATGTGGATCAATTGTTAGACCCTTGTTGGTGCCAACTTGAAAATAATATGTACCAACAGGAAAATTATAACAGTGTGACTAAATTCTGAATATACAGCACCAACTCGAACAAGATCAATTTCGCATACATGTCAAAACACTTAATTACATTCAAGATGGCATATAACAAGGTTAACATAATGATTAATCACTTAAAACAACCGACATTACAGCATCATATCGCAAAGTGTATAAACATGATAAATTATTAGCTTTGTGCATGCATTTACATATCACATATACATATATGTTTCAAATATGTTTTGTTCTAGGTAATCTACATCTTGTTCAAGTGTGTGTATATGAAGAGTATTCAAAAAAACAAGTAAATAGCTTGTGTTAGAATGCATAAAAGAGGTCAGTCGCAAACGCGATAAATTGTTTTAACAATATCTTAGTCTGGGAAATTGGTATGTTAATTGATCTTTAACCATAAATGAGACAAAAACATAACTAAATCTGGCATCTTAGTATTTTTCATCGTCGTTGAATTATAAACTTCAATTAAAAACATGGGAAAAAATGCATAACTCCTCGCGAATTTTTGTAGATCAAGCAATTTTGATATGAAAAACATATAAACATACCAATTATATACACAAAGCAAATATGTGAATTGATAGCTAATGTGAATATCTACACGCAAAACAAATGAACAAAAATCTGTGTAGGAAATTATTGTAATATTTAACAACTATTTAATCAATTCTAGTGCGATATTTACGCAATAATTTACATTTTGGTAAATGTTTACTTTAAAATAACTATTAAGTACTCAACTGCAAGTCAGACACCTGTCATTCAAAACAAATTTTGTAAAATTGACAAAATATTCATTTGTATTCTTCATATTGTAACAGTAGTTTAGCAGTAGTTTTTTATGTTATTTACATTTATCTTATTACATCTAAAAGTGTTTGTTTGTTATGCTTGAACAAAACGTTTGTTTCAATTTATCCGACTGAATTTTTGTGTGCCTTCTCTGAACGTTTTTTATCATGTTTGCTATATTCATTCATATTCACCAAGTTTAGGGTAAAAGATAACTTGTAAAGTGAGTAACTCGTAGAAACTCGTAATAGAAAGTACAAAGAAACACTCTTTGGCCGAACTATATACCAATCCTAATTTGTTCGGCGATATGATTATGAACAAATATCGTTTTTGACTGAACCGTATTAATAAAACATTCAAATACAATAAGCACACATATATCGTTTTCGAAAAGAGTATATAGAACAAGAAAACACACAAAACACATGTGGCAACTTCATCCTTTAACGTATTTTCCTAAACGTGCATTATTTGTGTAATATTTTTTTAAGTTAAAAGTCCCCGTCGCTTTTTTGTTTCAATTAAATTTCTGCAAGAGTCTTTGACATTTTTCCAACTTCTGTTGTGAAGGTCATTCTCACTTTCAAAACATGCAAGTATTTCTTTTTTCCCTGGTAATTTACCGATTATCAAAAAACGATCTAAGTGTCTGTGAACAGCTCCTTTTTCGTTTTCACTCCATTGCTTTTTGGCTGCTTGTTTTGTTCTCCTGGTATTTGAAGTACCCTTTTCTGTACATGGATAATAAAACACCATATGACGTCGCTAACTGCCATGTGTAAGATATTCATATTAAATATATATACTTCAGTACAATTTTTCATAGCAAAATTACGACAAAAGCGTCCAGGTACTTACGGCACCTGATAATGTCATCGATGTCACACGACAAATTTGGAAACATTATTTTGCCTAATGAATCATACAATTACTTTTTTAAAGACTGGCTGACGTAGCATGTCATAAATAAAACCAGGTTGTTCCAAACATGTTATCAAAGTTCGAAAAAGTATACAATGAATATTTTTTACAGATACTAATAAGACAAAATGAATGCACGGTTAAATGAAAGGTATTGTACTTCTCTGGACAAATGTGTTGGAAGAAAAAAGAACTGGTGAACGGACTGTGGTTCACGGTAAATCCTGTATGTATTGTGCGGTGGTGGGTATAAAATGAACTATATTTTCTTACCCATGTCAGAATGTATCGTATAGTAAAATATCGAGTAGACGCTATTGTTTTTTTGTCGTTAAGATAAAATATCAACCAATGTCCATATGTAACACGCAAGTTAAATTTCCTAATGTCTCAGAGTTTCATACACAGTAATTGGCAGCGTATAAGTCTTATACTGAAAATTAAAATTAATGATATCACACTTCTTGGATAAGCGATAATTAACGTTTTTGTGATTATGATGAAGTCGATGTTTATAGACTACAGTGGTTAATAAACATGCTCACCAGTTTTATTGTAAATTCTAAATTCTGTGTGTATATGAAGATTGTGATAGACAAGTAGTTCATAGTCACTACAACTGGTAAACAATATTTTATTCTTTTAAAATTCGCATAACGTGTGCTATAACATGTTAATATAATGATCATCGACATACGTGTTCTGTTAAGCTCAAATACCAATTAGCATTACCCGGAATAAATATTGGCACAATATAATTTAAGGCAAAATTACGCCCATTTCACTGAAGACTAAACCAAACCAGAAAATACGCCTTAGTAGCTTCGACATAGTGAAATATTACAAACCGTCTCATCGACTTCTTTCGTGTCTACGGATGTTGTTTGTCCTGGTTCCTGGCTGTCCGTAGATATAGTAGTCATTGTGTTGCCTATTCAAAACAACAATAAAAAATGGTATAACATATAATTTAGTCAGAGTTAAAAAATTCGTTATTCATGAAACCATTTAGTACAACACATTGGCATTAATTCCTTGTACAACAATTACAATAATTTCATGATGGTCATAATATGATTTTAGGCATGTGTAGTAATAACAAAATCAATGTGAAAAACACCCTTTTTTGTTCCGTACATTTCTGAAAATGCAAAAAACAAATACACATTATCAGACAGAACGCATTTCAAGTAGAGCTTGACGACGTTCAATGATAAACCATTTTAATTCACGGCTAAAAGGTATTTAACCAGAAAATACGCCTTAGTAAGGCAAAATTACGCCCATTTCACTGAAGACAAAACCAACTAGAAAATACGCCTTAGTAGCTTCGACCTTGCGAAATATTACAAACCGTCTAATTGACTTCTTCCGTGTGTATGGATGTTGTTTGTCCTGGTTCCTGGCTGTCCGGAAATCTAGTAGCCATTGTGTTGCCTATTCAAAACAACAATAAAAATTGGTATTACACATAATCTAGTCAGTGTTAGAAAGTTCGTTAGTTATGAAACCATTAAGTACACCGCATTTGTATTAATGCATGTGTAGTAATAACAAAACACTGTGAAACATACCCATTTTTGCTCCGTGCCTTTCTGACAATTCAAATAACAAATACACATTATCAGACAGACCGCATTAAAGTAGAGCTTGACGATGTTCAATGATTAAACATTTTAATTCACGGCAAAAAGATATTTGAATATCTGTATTTAAAATGAATAACTAATGAATGAACATGAATGTAATCATAAAACTGATTGGCTATATTTATAAAATTAATAATTCAAAAGACATTTAAAGCTAATTTAAAATGTGATAAATATCAGTGATAAATCCATCACAGATGACATCTTTACAATAGAATGTACCTTTCTCCATGGAAGTGTTGGTACTCCATAATCATATCGGAGTTCCTCGCCAATTACAATGTCTCTGTCGGCGAAAGTGCATAGGTGGGGAGTTTGGTTGACTTCAACTATTTTCATTACACAAATTTGTTTTGCGTCTCCATTTTCGGCATCATTTATCATTTGACCCTCATGAAATATATCGTTGGTAGCGTCAATGCTGAATAAGACATTAAAATAAACACTTCTGGTGCTTCAAACTAAAATAACGCGCATGCCGTATTTAATTATTATGGTGAAACAACTAAAGATAATTCTTCTTCTAATGGCGTGAATTAAACGTTTGATGTGCAAAGTAAAGATAATTTGTAGTTACCATCAAGATTTGTCTCTGTATTTAAAAAAGTAAATGAAGCTGTCATGACCCTCCTTTTCATACTCCTTTTCTAATTGCCGTTTTGCTCGTGTTATCAGATCCCCTTTGTATTCGAGAAGAGAGTCTCCGTTTTTTAAAAGGCTTAGTGGCGAAGACTCCTTCGCCTGAAATATTTATATTTGTAGACATTTTATATTTATTATCATTTTGGTCATATAATTGAAGGCTAGATATAGGCGCCAATAATGTTTCATTCATAAATAATCAATAAATCTTTATGCTACTTCCATACTTCTGCCCAGTATTAAGTAACCCAATAGTCCATGTTTGTTTTCTTCTTTTTAATGGAAAGGGGCTGCGATGTTCTTTTATAATTGCTAAACGACTTTAAACATAACCATGTACACAAATATTTGTACCTATGACATCATTGACGGTTTTTACTTCAAAACCTGGTGGATCAACGTAATTCTGGCAGTACGTTCTTGCGAGATCAAGGGGACTTGGACCCTTTTGGCTACTAAATGTTAAAATGGAAATGTCAATGAGAACAACAACAAGAGCTGTCAGAAAACAGCGCGCTCGACTATTCAAGTGCTTGACAGTATAAAGTAAGCCACCATGGGTAAATTGTTCATATTCAATAAGGTCAATGTACTATAGTCATATTCTAACTGGAAGAGGACCATAACTGAAACATATTGATCCTATGTCAATGTCATGTAACTTGTGGATATGTGACTATGTCGTAATAAATAAGTTTAAACCAAACATATTGATCGCTTATGTTTTAAAGAAGTGGTATATTATAGACGATTCTGAGTTCAGGTTTCCACAAAACATATGTATTGAACATTTGTAAAGACATAAAACAAACTAATAAGATTGTATTTCAAGTTTGATAGCAATAGCTTGGGTGGGATGGTTGGACGGTCTTAAGAAAAAACGAATTGCTTTTTTTAACATGTTAAAAAAAATAAGGAAAACAAAAACATTTTTTTTGGGGGGGGGGCGGAGGATTTCTAGGGTGGGGCGTGTGGGATGGTTTGGGTGAAGTCCATTGTGGTGTTTCAGGTAAGTGTTGTTTTGTCAAAGTATGAATCAAATCTGATCCTAAATAAAGAAGTTATGGCAGTTTAATCAAAATTTATTAATTTAACCTTCAGATTCAATGTCAAAGGTCAAGGTAAAAATCAACTTGCCAGGTGCAGTATCCTCATGATAGTAAGAGGGTATTTGAAGTTTGAAAGCAATAGCCTTGATACTTTAGAAGTAAAGTCGATTTTAACACAAAATTTAACAAAATATTCAAAGTTACTAAGTGGAAGAAGGGCAATAATTCTTACAAAATGCTTGTAACAGTTGTCTGCTCTTGTTTATAGATTGGGGTCATGTTGGTCAAGAAGTATGCAAAATATGAAAGCAGTATGTCAAGGGACAATTAAAATATTTGAGGTGGTACGCAAATTTAAACAAATAATTATTAATAATATGCATATTCTAAGTGGAAAAAGGGGCCATAATTCTTACAAAATGTTGTTTACAGTAGTCTGCTCTTGTTTATAGATTGGGGTCCTGTTGGTAAAGAAGTATGCAAAATATGAAAGCAATGTGTCAAGGGACAAAGAAAATATTAAAGGTGGTACGCAAACTTTAACATAGAATAATCAATAATATGCATATTCTAAGTGAAAAAAGGGGCCATAATTCTTACAAAATGCTTTCTACAGTTGTCTGCTCTTGTTTATAGATTGGGGTCATGTTGGTAAAGAAGTATGCAAAATATGAAACCTTATGTCAAGGGACAAAGAAAACATTTGAGGTGTTACAAACACTTTAATAAAGATTTATCAATAATATGCATATTCTAAGTGGAAAAGGGGCCATACTTCTTACAAAATGCTTGTTACAGTTGTCTGCTCTTGTTTATCGATTGGGGTTATGTTGGTAAAGAAATATGCAAAATATAAAAGCAATATGTCAAGGGACATAGACAGTATTTGCGGTGGTACGTAAACTTTAACAAAGATTTATCAATAATAGGCATATTTTAAGTGGGAAAAGGGGCCATAATTCTTACAAAATGCTTGTTACAGTTGTCTGCTCTTGTTTATAGATTGGGGTCATGTTGGTAAAGAAGTATGCTAAATATAAAAGCAATATGTCAAGTGACATAGACAATATTTGAGGTGGTACGCAAACTTTAACATTCCAACGCTCACGCTCACGCTGACGCTCACGCTAACGCCGACGCCGGAGTGAGTAGGATAGCTCCACTATATATATATAACTAACGAAAAACTGCCTAGAGCTCTACTTTGTTTAACGTAATTTATAAAATATATTCGTGAAATATGTACCGTAAAACAAGCTTTGTAATCAAATGATATTTATATAAATCGATCTTTAGAATTCGTCTTCCAGTATTACTTTAACGTTTACATAAAAACGCTTTGTAATAGTAATTGAAAGTTGTAAACATAATTAAAAATCTTACCTTAGTTTAATGCGTTTGTTCGCTCGAAACTCCATTTTTCCAACTTACTTTCACTAAATGATATAAATACCGAATGTATGCTTTTTAAACAGCGCAACCGGGGAACTGTTATTAGCCTGGATACACACTCGATTGTAATTTAGTAAAGATTTGTGTATATTTTGTGCATGCCACAAACCCACTAATCGGGGAAGGCGTTGGATTTCTAATTTAAATTGACAGTTTGGTATTCCATACACGTAGAATAGAGATTTTCGCCTAAAACCAACCGGGGAATTCCCCGGTTGGTAGGTGTTCCCCGGTTTGTTGGTGTGTATTCATACGATTTTCCCCGGTTGGTAGGTTTTACAAACTCACGCACGCACGCACGCGCGCGCGCGCACACACACACACACACACACACACACAATGACAGACAGGACAAAAACATTATTCACCCGAGCTTTCGACCCCAGGGCGTAAAAACACAAAATTAACTGAATCTAACATTGCGTAGTAATATTAATTGTGATCTTTCCCGTTTACGGAACTCGCAATAGTCCTTAAGAATTCCACGCAAAGAAAAGTAACGAGACAAAATATCGCTATATACGCCTCGATTCAAATTTAATCAGCGTTCCAAATGTTACAAACTCAAGTAGAACACAGGCGGTTTTGTTCAAACTACAATTCTTGTTTCACAACTGTAAAATACCGAAAACAAAAATGGCTGCCATTTTGAAATTTACCATTGAAATGTGTAGACAGCTACGTGAAGCATGATTCAGCATTTATCCCCGCCGATATTGTTTATTTAAGTCTATAAACAATTCTTCGTTTTACACACTTTTTACTTACTGACTTAAACAAGTAAAACATCCACTGGTTATTGTTCTACTCACCGAAGTTGTGTAATAACCATGTTTATTTTCGTAAAGTTCAATTTGCTTCCATGACGAGTTCAAATTCTGAACACATTTCTTCATCGCCATCCATCTTTTCCATTTTAAAGCACTGGGTGTAAGCAGGCAATTCTTTATGGATAGACATTCTTTGATCGACGGACAAAGGACCGACGTATTCATCAAAGAAATTACCCTGTTCACTCAACATCGATTTCCTTCGGAAAGTTAAAGAACAATTCACTGACACTTTTCTTAAATTTAATCAATCAATTATTCAACAAAACACCGCGTTATTCGAGTACATTCGACATTTTAACAAAATCGAAAATGTAGTCTCACCAGTTTCATTCCAGTTTTATATCCCAACACTGTTATTCACATTCATAATATTTTATTAAATAATCCATCGTAGACACACACACTCGTTTACTCGTTAAACGACTGCGTACCGAATGACCTGAATGACGCAATCAAGTGATTTCGTCATCTGTGTAGTAAAATATGGTCTTGCGAATTCAAACAGTGTCAGTCTACCACGCGAAAGACCCTAGTTCAATCCCTCGTTGGATCCATTTGTTTTCAAGTTAAATCGTCTACAATATAAAGAAGTGAAAATTCAGCTGCTGGAGCAGTATTGAATTTTCATTAAAAACAATTAGTTGGTCCTTTACAAGGTTTCTTAAAAAATAATAAAAACACAATACCGCCACCAGCCTCTGAAGGCTGAAAAAATAACAACATCGAAGATATGTACGGGGATACACGCTACTGCATCCACGCAGCACACATCAAACTGTTGTGCAATGCAATATAAAGAAGTGAAACTCCAGCTGCTGGAGCAGTATTGAATTTTCATTAAAAACAATTAGTTGGTCCTTTACAAGGTTTCTTAAAAAATAATAAAAACACAATACCGCCACCAGCCTCTGAAGGCTGAAAATATAACAACATCGAAGATATGTACGGGGATACACGCTACTGCATCCACGCAGCACACATCAAACTGTTGTGCAATGCAATATAAAGAAGTGAAACTCCAGCTGCTGGAGCAGTATTGAATTTTTATTAAAAACAATTAGTTGGTCCTTTACAAGGTTTCATAAAAAATAATAAAAACACAATACCGCCACCAGCCTCTGAAGGCTGAAAATATAACAACATCGAAGATATGTACGGGGATACACGCTACTGCATCCACGCAGCACACTTCAAACTGTTGTGCAATGCAATATAAAGAAGTGAAACTCCAGCTAAAGTCTTAACTGCATTTTGCCTTTAACCAGGGGTGAAAGGCCAAAAAGGTAGTCCCTATGTACATGTTCTAAAAATAACTGTGGGATAAAGCTATGTGTAAGATAAACCTTATCTTTTCTGTATGGGTCCTTTTATGTTCAATAAAATCATTTAGCTGAAAGAAAAAAACCTGTTCATTCATGCTAAAATTGATTTTAAAGTGATTTTATTCCAAGTAAATTACCCTGTCTGATTAACATTTCCTCTGATTATATAAAGTTGAATGACAAATCAATTTTTCTGCAATAAATTCATTCGTTTAAATGAAATAATGGCAAACATGTGAAGAACATCCAATCAAACTTAGTTTTTATAATATTTATAATATTATTATTTTTTATTTATTATATGCATGGACATTACATATGCAACCTTGGGTCACGTAATTCGAAGGGATTACAATTCATACACAAGTCCGATGAAGTGTTCATTTAGATTTTATTCTGCTAATTAACAAGTCCTTAAATATTCAAATAAATAAGATACATTCAGTAACTTTCGAGATCGTTAAATATTGAAGTCCAATAATTAAAATTACGGCGGGCGGCATGACCCTTACGGGCCTGCTCCGCGATTCACAAGCTAATTTCAAAATGCGTTGAACTGAAGTACATAAACACATGGCCATTTTTATATTTAAAACCACAAATCTACGTGGCTACTAAATATAATACTGTGCGACCCACTACATATGTATATAAATCCTGTTATTAATATTATTATATTTTTACATAAAAACTGACATTTTCTTGTTCGAAGTCAAAACTTATCTACATAACTAATGTCGATTTCCCAACCATTTATATATTATCATATGATGACTATGTATAAATGAATAAATGTTTGGTGACAATAACAGGTGATTTTAACATGCTTTCAATAAATTTAATTCTGTTCTTTAATACAAGTCGAAACTAAACAACTGTGGCTTTCTATTATGGTCAAATTTGTAATTATTATCTAAACTATTCATTAATAAATGTAAGGACCTCTCATTTCGTTGTTTATATCAACTGTGAAAGTCTTATGTATGCAACCTTAAAGGCTTATGTTGAGTGAAGTCTTAAATTGTTAAATTTTCCCCTGATGGACATCTTTTCACTTTAGCATATGTTTACTTCGTAATTCGATACTGTCTAACTTTTCTTAAATTCTTATGATAGAACTTTGCAATCGTGATACATCGGCTATCTCGGATTCCTCCGTAAGATAGGCCTCGTGGCTAACGGTCGCCATATTGCCTTGTATTACTACTTTACTACCCAAAAGGTTGTCAGTCTATTGTTATGAGGCTGTATACGATGCGCGTTGAACTAGCGCCAAACTTTTTACCGAAACTTTGATATTAATAGCACTATTAACGTTCATTTGTGTTGCATTTTGACCTATTATCCAAGCGATTTACTTTTCCATTATTATTTAATCACCCTATCATCCAATTTTTAAGATGAAATTACGGTGTTTACAAAACCAACCAAACCGAAAGTGAAACTGGATGCATTACGTTTCGCGATGTAAACATTAAATATTTGTTCAGTTTGAGGAAGCGAATCAATAATAGACGTTGGAATATGTATGCAATACAGACTATCATTGCCGATTGTAATACTGGCTAAAAAATACCTTTTATGACAGGTCATGTATAGAACGTTAATCAAATAGTGACCATAAATCACTACAAATGTCTGGGTTGTTCATTAATATAATTAATGCACGTTTCTGATCTAATTGCCTGTATCTAGTTGTAATTACCATGATATTGATAACATTAAAACGTTTTTTTCATAAATTAACATTACATGTTTTATTTTTATCATTTAGGGAATATATAATTGTATCATTATCATCATTAAATATTCTGAAGATCTAAATTATCATGATTACTTTAAAGTAGAATTTTTAAATTTTACTCATTATTTTTAATGAATTTGCACATTTGCTTGATTCAAAATAAAATGTATTAATAAGGGTTTCAGTTGTTAGTTTTAACCCATTTTTAGTTCGATTAAATTTAAAGTACTAACTACGTACATGTATGTAAAATGCTCTTGAGTTCGTTTCCTGGGCCTAGAACCAGTACTTAGGTGTCTCTTGGAGATTTCTTAAGAATGCTCCCACACTGGGGATCACACCAGTGACCTCCAGAGCATTATACAATTGAGGATGCATCAAGATTAAAAATGGTACATGTATAAATTAATAAAGAATCAATAACAATCAGAAACTGTGCATTTTTTTCAGTATTGTGTGAAAGGATTTGAAGTAATTATGTTTTTTTGAAATATGATTTATGTGAATTTGAATAAATATATAAAATTTAGTGATTTTCTCAGACAAAACTGTTTATTACATACTAAAGTATTCAGAATGTATTATTGTAATATTCATTCAAATTTTTTAGTACAAAAAGCACTTTTCCCTGGCATTTGTATTTATAGTACTTACATATTTTATAATTCTGACAGCATTTATAAACTGTGTTCATGCAAGCATGAAACTGGTTTCATTTTTTGAGTATTTAAACAAGAGGGCCATGATGGCACTGTATCGCTCCACTGCTGAAAAAAGGTTGAAACAAATTTCTCTGCATGTGCAAATACTTAAATATAGGCCCTATTTAAGCACATGTACACTTTTGTGACCTTCTGGGCTGGGTCAAATTTAACCCCAGGGGCATAATTTGAGAAAACTTTGTAGAGGACTACTATATCTCACTACATACAAAATGTGGTAGCCCTAGGTCCTAGAGTTAAGGACAAGAATATTTTTTAAGTTTTCACAAAATAAGCAAGATATAAGCGTATATAATGTTCAATTTTGTGACATGCGGTTCAGGATCAAATTTGACCCAAAAGGCATAATTTGAACAAACTTGGTAGAGGACTATAAGATGTTACTGCATACCAAATTTGGTAGCCATAGTCCAAATGGTTTTCGACAAGAAGATTTTAAAGATTTCACAAAATAGGCACTTTAAAAGCGTTTATTCAATTTTGTGACCCCCCCCCCCGGGGCAGGGTCAAAGTTGACCCCAGAGGCATTATTTGAACAAATTTGGTAGAGGTTTATTAGATGTCACTACATACCAAATTTGGTCAATTTTGTGACCCCCGGGGCAGGGTAAAATTTGACCCTAGGGATTAATTTTGAACAAATTTGGTAGAGGACTATTAGATGTCACTATATACCAAATTTGATAGCCCTAGGCCGGATTGTTATGGACAAGAATTTTTTTGAAGTCACTACATACCAATGGTTATGGACAACAAGATTTTTAAAGTTTTCACAAAATAGGCCCCATATAAGTGTATGTTCAGTTTTGTGACCCCGGGCAGGATCAAATTTGACCCAAGGGGCATAATTTGAACAAACTTGGTAGAGAACTATAACATGTCACTACATACCAAATTTGGTAGCCCTATGCATTATGGTTAAGGACAAGAAGAGTTTTAAAATGTTCACAAAATAGGCACTATATAAGCATATAATTGATTTTGTGGCCCCCGGGGCAGGGTCAAATTTGACCCCTGGGGCATAATTTGAACAAACTAAGTAGAGGACTATACAATGTCTCTACATACCAAATTGTGTATCCCTAGGCCTAATGGTTATGGACAAGATTGTTTTTAAGTTATCACAAAATAGGTATTATATAAGCATATGTTCAATTTTGTGACCCCCGGGGCAGGGTAAAATTTGACCCTAGGGATTAATTTTGAACAAATTTGGTAGAGGACTATTAGATGTCACTATATACCAAATTTGATAGCCCTAGGCCGGATTGTTATGGACAAGAATTTTTTTGAAGTTTTCACAAAATAGGCCTTATATAAGCATATGTTCAATTTTGTGACCCTCGGGGCAGGGTCAAACTTGACCCCAGGGGCATAATTTGAACAAACTTGGTAGAGGATTATAAGATGCCACTACATACCAAATTTGGTAGCCCTAGGCCCAATGGTTATGGACGAGAAGATTTGTAAAGTTTTCACAAAATATACCCTATATAAGCATATGTTCAATTTTGTGACCCCCGGGGCAGGGTCAAATTTGATCCCAGGGGTATAATTTGAACAAATTTGGTAGAGGACTATTAGATGTCTCTACATACCAAATTTGATAGCCCTAGGCCCAATGGTTATGGACGGGAGATTTTGAAAGTTTTCACAAAATAGGCCTTATTTAAGCAAATTTTCAATTTTGTGACCCCCAGGGCAGAGTCAAATTTGACCCCAGGGGCATAATTTGAACAAATTTGAAAGAGGTTCACCCCAGGAACATTCCTAAGAAATTTCATCAGAATTGGACCAGTAGTTTAGGAGAAGATGTTTAAAGGAAAAGTTTATGCATGGATGCACGATGGACACATGACCTTTGGCCAGTGGAGCTAAAAATCAAATTAAACATTTAGTTTTGATGTAAACTCAGTTTTTATATGCAAGTGTCTATTTCACTTATAAATTAAAACAGCATATTATTCATTATTGAAAAGATTATTCCAAGCTTGATGTCATATTTCAACTTTGCATAGTGTAGTTAATTGAACATTGTATTGAACTGTATGGGCAGCTATATTTTTTAATTTATGTATGTTGTATTATACAAAATGCATTATTTCTACCACAAGTAGACCATATAAGGCCTACTGCTACTAAATAGGCACTGGTATGAATTTGACACTGTTTTTGATGCTCATACAAAACTATAATTATTACAACACTTTAGTATATTAAATATTTTCAAGTTTTTGTTCAACATTTTTTGCAAAAGAAAAGAGTGTCTTAATGCATTTGAAAATATACTTAAAACAAACTAAAAATGCATTTTAACATACCTTTTTCCTGGTAAAGTGTATTTGGGATGATAAAAAGTACACTTGAAGAGTATTAATGCTGGAAAAATGCAGAAAAAAATACATTTGTTTCTGTTAGAAGTGTGTCTTGTCTGCATTTTTAAGTGTATTAAATACATCAAATGCAGATAAATACAATGCCAATACTGTTACATGTATTGTAATGGACATAAAATGCACTTGTTCTTGTAATTAAATGCTTTAGTGAATTGAAATAACCTTTTATAACGTTTTAACAATTAATAATACCTTTTTATATAAATTTTCTTCTGAAATATGACACTTAATAGATTTTTGCACCACTAGTAAGAGATATAATTTGTGCTCATAATGCTTTATCATTACACTATATAATATCATTTGTTGTATGAAAATTGCCCGTAAAATTCATGTGAAAGCTCAAGAGATCAATAGCAGCGTGCTATACCCTGCTCCTTTTTACATGACTTGATGGTATTTAGTCCCCAATTCTACATGGCTAAGGGAAAATTAATGTTCAGATTTGACAAATAAGTCTTAACTGGGATCCAATAGGCAGACTTTCATATTACTTGTATTTAATTTAAATCATGATCTGAATTGCTCTTTGGCAAATCTTTGTTGGTCACAGTAGTCAACTGAATTTTGTTCACTTTGTAGTGATTATATTTTCTATATTTATCAGACAACATCTTTCTTCAAAAGTTTAACATGATTGCTTGGTTAATTTAGAAACAAGATCAATGCATCATAACATAAATTGAAAATATGTGTAATAGTAAAAATGGCAGCAAAAAAGCATTAGATTATCTGCCTTAAATCTGAGACGATATGTTGATGTATTGGAATTTCTCATAAATAATGTGTTCCATAGTTGTATAATTGTATAGTCGCATGCATGAGTGGTGTCAATGTCACAATACCAAGTAAAGCCTATAATTTACTAAATCAATTTGAAGTTTGATGTGTGTTTTTTTCAAGATCTGTTATATATAATAATATATACATGTATATATATATTGTTGAAAAGTTAACATGCAATAAGTATACTGTAATTAAGTGACAAATAGTTTTACTGATTTGGTTGGATGCATATATGCAGATATATCATGGTTTGTGCAGAGGACAGTAGCAAAAACAAGAGCTGTCTCCGTAGGATGACATACGCCCCTGATAAACGCTTTAATAGAAGTTATGAGCATTTTTCAAAACCTAAACGCTGACCCTAAGTTCAAGGTCAAAGGAGTCAAAATTTGTGTGTGTATGGGAAGGCCTTGTCCATATACACATGCATACCAAATATGAATGTTACATCTGAAGCGACATAGAAGTTATGAGCATTTTTTCGAAACCTAAATGCAAAGTGTGACGGATAGACAGACGGACAGTGCGATCACTATATGCCCTCCTTTGGGGGCATAAAAATGTGTTTCACATTGTTTTGGTAAATTAGTAATGTAGTTAAATGAGCAGAATCATCAATTATAAAGTTATTGATTATAAAGTGTTGCTGGCATATTTGATGCATTCATCTAGCTATAAGAAGGTCCCTGTTTTATCCCCACTGGCACCGAGTGAGGGTTCTCAAAATCTTTAAACAATATGAATAACTACATATAGGGTCAAGAGCCTTGTTGATATGGGGGCTAAACACCTGAAATCAAAGCGACCCAGGTTAAAGGCCGAGGCAAAGTAAATAAACCAGAGGCCGCATGAGCCTGCTATACTCTGAACAAGTATTGTTTCTTCTCAGAAAACTGGCTTAAGTGTCTTACTAAGCTTTAGACTTTGAGTTTCAGTGCACTCAATCTTAAATAAATTGGTGAAATTAAAGGGTTATGGAGGTTTCGGTAAATGACAAGTTCGGTAAATTGATTTATATAGTAAAAGCCGTGGAGGTTTCGGTAAATTGATTTTATAGAGGAGGTATACCTACAACGAGGTGTTAATGACACCTATTATCGGCTTACAATAACATTAGGGGCATTTATTTGCAAACTGTGGATTAATTTTGATGTACATTAATTGAGTTGTTTGGCACTAATTAATTTATCTGTTTAAATGTACGGACTTGATTTTATCAAATTAGAGATGTTTGCAAAGTGTTATTATTAATTATCCAGGCTTGCAACCTATTGATATTCTAATCGATGGAGGTAAATTATATATTAAAAGTTTATCTTTAGGTCATGATCGTTTTGCATTTTATATATGTTTTTAAACAATTAGTTGATAAAAACCTTAATTAAAGCGTATCAGTTAAAAAAATATAATAATGTGGCTCTTACAAGAGGTGGCCTCCACTTGGCAAGAGCTGGGCAACATATTCATTATGTTAGCAAACTACCTCATGTTTATATAATGGTTAAGTTTCGGTGGTTTAAAATACTAAGATCAAATATGTTTGTTTCTTATATAAATAAATTTCTTGCTTCTTTTTCCTACAATCAGGTCAGCACATAAGGTATTATTCTTAAAATAATCTAGATATGTATGTTTAGATCGTGAACATGCTTCAACACTGGTGGCCGAGTTTTTACATACACGACCAGTAACTTTCAAACTGTGAAATAAACAAACGTTTTCCTTCTTTAATCATGTTTACCAAAAATACTGGTGGTGACATCAAAGGATGTTTATTTGTGGTAAAAATAACATTATTATGTAATTGGGTAATTATAAAATTATAATGGTCATTGTCAAATAAGAAATGATCATCAGCCACATCAATGCCCTGGGACCATCCACAGCGGTCCACCACATGCTCGACGACGACGAGTCTTGAACGATGAACGACTGATATGGTTGAAATGTAACATTAAATTGAATTGTGTCGTACATGTATCTCATTTGTATTAGAAATGTAATTAAATTAAATCAGCATGCGGAAAATCTGAATGATAATAATGTGTCGTATTAATATTGTAGTGTGTCAAAAACGTATCTTATTAATATGTGATTACTCCCTCATTATTGTTTTAAATGACATGAAATATTCAAATATATATATTGCATCTATGTTATACTTGTTGCTAAATAAAACGGATTACAAAGTAAATCAGTTATTATTTTTTATTGAACCGATTTGTTTAGGCAAAAAATGATATCAGTTATTTTGGCCGTAAAACCCATTGTTCCAGTACAGTAGCCAGGTGCCTGTGTATTAAGTTGATAAGATAATGATCATCACAGCAGCTTGCTATTACACAGTGTATTCATTCTGCTGGCGTTGTGTTAGATGTCATTTTTATCAGTTTTTAATTATGTGTATCTCTTCGCTTAACTCAACGTTCAATGACACGCGCACTTAACATAATTATAAAACATAACGCGTATCATTATATTACTTTTTATTAATTACGTACACGTATTAAATTTTATATATTGTTTTTTTTTCTTGTGTTTTTCTCAACCAGAAAGAAATAATAAAACATATAGGAGGTTTTTGTGTGACGTCACAAGAGGGGTTTTCCGTTACTAAAAATAGATTGGCCGTCAACTTCTTGATCTCGGCCAATTACATTGTATCAGAGTAAAGGTCGTCGGAAGACTTAATACTTACAATTTCACAAAACAAAACTATAAATACCCGTATTCTTTTTCGGCGTAAGCTGTATTAAGCCAGCTTTTCACCCTGACTTGACCTTTGTAAGTGTCCAATAATACTCAAATAAAATTTCCCGCGGCTAGGTACGAATGAATACACTTCATTTATTCCATTGGCTGATTTGAGTATAACACCAGAACATTGGAAACATATCCGCGTCTTTGTAACACTGTTTTACTGCATGAAACAATTTTATCTCTAAGGAAAAGGCTCAATAGATAGAATAGTTTTACAATCAATGTTCGACATAAATACAGTTTGTGCGTTCACCTTTTATTTTCAGAGAATTACCCAGCGCAAAAGCGTTTATATTAAAGGCTATGTTGTCATATTTAGTACTTACTTGCATTGCATTTCAACTCGCGAGGTTTCGGGTCAATTCGCGGCCATTTGTGAAAGTCAGAGTTTATATACAGTTCATCACCGGAGTTCGCAGAAGGGGTTGCGATCATTGTGTTACACCGGTCTTACTGACAATAACGTAGTGACTGTAATGCATTGCATTCCAATCCGCAAGGTATCAAGGTCAGTTTGCGGTCAGTTGCAGAAATCTTTATATAAACGCCGTCTCGTAAACTTTGTGCACTTGAAGTCTGTTTTGATCAGAAAGATACTAAATAAAGATATTCGGCGATATTATTGTGGTATGTCAATCATCGATTTTTAATATGGTTTCAACATTTGCATGATAAGGACCAATTTTGATAAAATTAATTAGAAATATTTATCCATTTAGACCAGTTTATTAAGCATGAGCACAATAATTCACTATACTATAATTATGCAATTAAATAAGATTCGAGTATTGCCGGCTGACCTATATGCACTCGTTTATTTTCATGTTTCTTGTGTTTTTCTATTCTGTAAATATAGATATCTGAGTAATAATATCACATAAAGCAAAATAAGCCACGAAATCTGGCGCAACACCCCGTAATTGATTTGCTTATGATGTAGCTAAGAACTGCGCAGAAAAAAGGCATCCGCTACTTTTTATCTCATAGAGATAACTTTTGATCGTTCATAAACATCGACCACAATCAACGCCGTATATCTTTTTTAAAGATATTTCTTGTTTAAAATAAGAATTTAATAAATGATATTTGAAAAATAATAAAACATAATAATTTGAATATTATTATAAGTGGTGTGGATGCGATAGTGTTATTTTTCATCCGCGATTGAAATTTAGTGTAAGGGGTGCATTGAATCAGTTATAAAACAAAGCCCTAAAATAGCTCAATACATTTCAATCTTGAAATGTATTTTTAATTTTCTTTTACATTGAATGAATATTCGTTTCGCTAACATTGAATGAAAATATTAATAAATTTAAGCATTCAAATCGAAAAAACACCTGCATATTTTGCAAATTGAACTGTCTTTGCATGTACACGTATTTAAAACTCGTCTGTAGTTATAATGAGCGATACAAATCTAGCATTTTATGATACCATTAATCTACACATTTAATTTATTTAACGCAAGTATTTTATATCCCTATAATGACCAAACGCGATTGCTTGTTTTCATGATGATGTTTCGAACACTGCAGTAACGCACGATCTTTACACATTAAAGCAGAGTTTACATTAGCAGGTACCCGTTAAATACGTTAACTGTGTAGCAGTAAATGTGTACAATATTTTAAATGTATAGTTAATAACACTTTATTATTATGTTTAAACTGGCTCATATATATACTTAATAGTTCCTAGCTGTTAATCCATTTCAGACAAATGTCTATTTTTAAATATGTTCAAATATTTTATTAAAGCAACAGTTAAGTTTTTGCTGAAACAAAGAGTGTCAAATTGGTGTGAACAATTAAATAAAAAACATTAACATTTATCAAGAGGATTTAGTTAATCTTTAACAAGGTAAGTTTTTACAGACAAATAGGTTCAAATCAGTTTCTATATGTTGATTACATAAAATCAATCAATTTGTTGTTTGTTTTCGTCCTTATTTGTGTTCGTTTATTGGAATTCAATTTAATCTGAAAGAATTTCAATTTCTGAGTATTTTTTGTTCTTCAAAAGGGTCGCGAATATGTTTGTAACCTTATCACGATGCGCTTCATCAATGCAAACAATAGCAGAATGGCCGCAGTTTTGACGGCCAAAATTTGAGCATGCGCATACGTGACGTCATTATCGGAATCCCCAAAACCTCCTATAAATAAATATAAAATTCAACATGAAATCATTTTTATTAAATCATATTTTACAAGAAACTTTTTAAAATAGCATTTAACTTAATTGAAGAGCTTACATTGATTCCGCCATAAATCATTACTTCTTATTACTATTATGTTACTATTATGTTATTTAAATAAAAGCACCAATTAAAAAAACAACAGTATTGCGTTATTTAAATCGTAAAATTAACCAAAAATTTCCTAACAGAATTCGTTTTTCAGAGGTAGCTCATTCATTTCCCTTAATTCCTTACCTTAGGCATAGCATTAATTACTCAACTCAAAATTAATCCACAGTTTGCAAATAAATGCCTCTAATGTTATTGTAAGCCGATAATAGGTGTCATTAACACCTCGTTGTAGGTATACCTCCTCTATAAAATCAATTTACCGAAACCTCCACGGCTTTTACTATATAAATTAATTTACCGAACTTGTCATTTACCGAAACCTCCAGCACCCAAATTAAATAATAATTTGTAAAAAATAAAAATTCTGCACAAATTCAGTTATGTACTTTACCTGTATGCATGAATCATTTCAGTCTTGATGGTTAGTGAACTATGTCAAAAGCACCATATCTATGAAACACTTGTATTTTGAATAGTGCAATGTTCCACAGAAATGATGCTGATGATAATTCTACACGATGATGAGTTATTAGATATATTTCTAAATTCCATTTCCACCAACAATTCGGTTATTCCACTACCAGTTCACATGCTTCATACACAGTTGAAAATAACACTATTTCACTCAACAACCGTGACACATGTACTAAATTTTTCAACTTTTCGCAATTAAACTTGTCTTCTACTGTTATTGTTGTTGTTGTTCTTTTGAAAGTAGTTCGAAAGATGGCGACCATTAACCCAGAGATTGATTTATGAAATAAATCGTCTGCTGATCCAGAGTGAGAACTTTGTCGATTATGCTACACATGTTATTGTTAATTGTTTGGTTATCGAGTATTGTCCGGACGGAATTTTCAGTTATTTTGTGTTGATTTTCATAAACGATCGAATTTAGCAGTGAACATTTTCAATAATTATTAGCGAATATTAACAAAACACGTGTCGCGAATGCGCAAGCGAAACAATAGAGACCCGGAAGGAGATTTACAAACAAAGTCTTTTCACGAAGTATATTCCGGATGTTTTTAAATGGCGAAATAAATGAAGTTGCGATCAGAGGTTCACTGTTTGGTACTTGTCAAAATTGAAAAAAATATTGCAGATTCGCAAAATTTCGTTTTAGTAATGTTATTTGCGTGGAAACAATAATTCTAAACATTTTCCATGCTAAAAAATATCTTTAATATGCCTCTTTTGACGATTTAAAATCTTAAAAATTATAAAGCGTTACAAACGCGAAACGATTGAATAATTTGAAGAGTTCTGTTGTTATCAGTATCGTAATATTTTGTGACACTTATTTTGTAACAATACCTGGATCTAATAAAAAGTATAAAATACATATTGAAATATAACAGAACAGATAACCGAGTGATTACAGCGCGATTAAGACTTTTATTCCAAGGGTCAGTGGTTTGAATGGATGGTAAGTTAATTCCTTGTTCATACCTTTTTAGAATAAGGAATAAGGAACAGTTCCTCATTCCTCATTCAAGCTTTACATATAATTAGATGCAACGTTTTTAAGAAAATTGTTATATATAATTCTTAAGTTAATCAAAACAAACCAACTGTAATATATTTACTTTATTTTTTACGTTACAAATTCACGTGTCTTCTTCGCGCTAACATACATCTTGTTAAAACCGAACTGACATTTTCAACTTCGAATGCTTATTCACATCAACAAAACCTAACGCCTATAACACAGTTTTACATTTATGTGATACAAAAAATGCAATAATGTACATTTTAGCATGTTTGTTTTTATTTATAATCCAATTCTCTAAGGGCATCACATTCGTTCACGTCAGCGGGCTGGGTAGGAAGAGACCGGGGTCATCGAGAACGCTCCCGGCAGGCATCAGCTTCGTTCGGATTGGTCGCACGTCAATATTTACTAATCAATATCCGGTTACTCCTGCCATTTGCTTGTCGAACCAATAAATGGACATGAGCACCCACTCTAACATCTACTGACATCACCCCTGCTGCTCAGCCTACATATTAGAAGGCCTCCGTTCTCTGCATTGCAATGGCCGAATGTAATATATCCGAATACTACTTAGGTACACATATTGGCCTATTCTCTGTTTATAAAAAAGACAAAATCTTATTTTAAAAGTTGACTCAATAGTTTGGATCTATTTGTATCTAACTGTATTATTTACTTACAAATGTGAACTTTTCCAGAAGTTCTCTGCCATAATAAACGGCAGTCTTTTTAAGTTTCTTATGAACGGCGTTGACATTTAACATATAACACAACAGTGACCCAATTAGGCGGGTCTACATATATACCATCGAACTCAGTGGTTATTACAAATACATGGTGGGCTTGGCGCTGGCTAACAACATAAGTCCGTTCAATCAACGTTTTAACATAAAAATTTATAACAAAATCACTTCATAGACATTAAGTGGAGTGAAACATGACTAAAATAAAACCGAACAATATAAACAGATAAATTATTAAAGGTACCCACCCCAACTCCTTAACAATTGTCGCGGTACAACTTTTGGGCGTCTGCCACTGTCGGGGCCAGTACATTCCTCGTGCTCTCACCATTATCTCTAGACAAATGCCTCTGATCCCAAAGCTCGCTCAGACATTTACCTAATTTCCACCGCTGGGACCGCTCCCAACGGCGACAGCTTGAGGGTCGCCGACCTTCAGAGCCACGCCTAAAAGGTTTTCGAGATCAATCCTCCCGACGTTTAGGGCAAAACCTAGCCGTTCTTTGCGCTCCTGTTCCCCAAGGAGTTACCTGGGGCGACTCCGTAACCGCACGCACCGCTCTGGCGGTTTACCATAGGGACGCCATAACTGGACAGATTCCTCTGGTTGTTACCAGAGGGGACCCTGTAACTGGACACCTCACGGCGGTTTGCCGAGGTTCTCCCATAGCTGGACAACCATTGCTGGCTTTTACCCGTGGGATTACGATGACTAGACACCTCTCGGTTGGTTACCGCGATGCTTTCATAGCTTAAAAACTCCTGCTGGCTGTTACCAGTGGGATTCCGGTAACGGGACACCTCACGGCGGTTTACCGCGGTGCTCCCATAGCTGGACAACCTCTGCTGGCTTTTACCAATGGGATTCCGATAACTAGACACCTCTCGGTTGGTTACCGCGGTGCTGGCATGGCTGGAAAACTCCTGTGACTCAAGATACGGCTTGCCACTGTTGTCTCCCATCGTTGTTGCTTCACCGACGTTGCCAGTCTCACCGTTGCCTCCTTTAGTGCTCATGTCGGTGCACACCCCAATGTCACGGACAACTTCGCGCACTGTTGGCGGCGCCAACGGAACTTCATCATACACGTCTTCGATTAACGTGTCTTCACTATCGCCGACGCCGCCAGTCTCACCGTTGCCTCTTACAGTGCTCATATGTCGGTGCACACCCCAATGTCACGGACAACTTCGCGAACTGTTGGTAGCGCCAACGGAACTGAGTCATCGACGTTTTCGGTGAACGTGCCTTCACTGCCGCCGACAGTCTCATCGTTGCCTCCTACAGTGCTCATGTCGGTGCACACCCCAATGTCACGGACAACTTCGCGAACTGTTGGTAGCGCCAACGGAACTGCATCATCGACGTTTTCGGTGAACGTGCCTTCACTGCGGCCAACAGTCTCATCGTTTCCTCCTACAGTGCTCATGTCGATGCATACCCCAATGTCACGGACACCTTCGCGAACTGTTGGTAGCGCCAACGGTGCTACATCATCGACGCCGCTAGTCTTACCGTTGCCTCCCTCAGTGCTCTCGCCGATGCAAACACCTATGCCACGGACGACTTCTTTCAGCCACCGTACCTGGCGCTCCACGCAGCGAGCCGTGATATCCGCCTCCAAGTTGGATATCTCGGCGGTAAGCTCGGCCTGAACCCTTTCCTGGGCCTCGCGGTCCTGGGTGAGGTATGGTGTGCCTGCATATATATACTCACCTTCACTGTGACTGGCTAGAGCATCATCCACTAGCCTCGGATTTTCAGGAGAATTCAGGAAATCCATTTCGTTGTAACTCAACGGCCGTTTAATCACTACCTCTAGGGTTCTTATGTCCGGATTCACCACGCTCTCCCTGAGCTGGACAATGACCCGCGCAAATCTGGGTCCTACACCATAAATTTCCCTAAGGGCTTGGGGTGGGTCGAAGTTCACCAAAATAAATTGTCGACACGGTGAACGATTTTTACTGCTTACGCTACTCATTATAATTACCATTAACTAAGTGAAAACCACACAAAAATAAAAATGGCTATCAGCCTACTACGCGGAAACAATTAAAATTATATTGCCCAATAATAACAATAAATAAAATCGCAATCGCTGTTGTTCCTATAAATAATCAATAAAAACTGCAAATAAAAACACGCCGCTTTAAAGACTCTTTAACGCTCAAAATCAACGAAAATTTCGTGAAGTATTTCGTTAAATAAAGATAACACCTAAACAATCAGTGATCCGTATAGCAATAGCCACAATGTCATCGCTAGATGTGGCATGATTGCATAGATTTTTGAAGATACAAAATGGTCGTTTTTATTTATTTGTGACACAATCTATTCCATTTTAATTTCCCGCGAATATATCTATACATACGACACAAGAACACAAAATGGTACCATGTTAGTGTCCATGTGTCGTATGAATATCGTTGCAAGAAATTAAAATGGAATTAAATATGCAAAACAATAAAAATTAGCATTTTGTATCTTTAAACATCTATTTTACCCGACTACATCTGGCGTTGCAATTGCCATAAGGAACACTAATTTTTAATTGTTTAACTTTATTTTACAAAATATTGTACGAAATGTTCTTTGATTTTTTATTAGTAATGGGGCTTTAACTTGACGTTAAACACCAATATCCTGGCACCCAGTTAACATTAGTGATGCCGCAGGTGTTACTTCATGTAGCATTCGACCACACCTGTGCATGAACTGCGATGCTCTCAACGCGCGCCAAATATCACGCGACCTTGGAATGCAAACAAGGGAAACGTCTAGATTATTTCAGCATAAGATCACGCGGTCGTCTGTGATGTCACACGTCTAAAAATAGACGAATGTTGCGTTTACAAGTGTATAGCAAAGGCCGCTTTATGGAAAGCAAAACTGCAAATTAAATACGATGCGACGGTCGCAATAATATAGATTATAAAATATAAATTAAAAAGTTACAAAGCTAACCTAACCGTCATTTTTCACTTATCCCACTTCTGACACCATTGTAATGTTTATACCGGTTAGTTCTTCGAGGGTTTCGTCTACAATTATTACAAGAACTAGTAACCACACTAACGTAGACTACTAATCGGGTCATCAACCGGAAACCTTGTCATGAAATCGTCCTCGGCAGTACACACTACGAGGAAAACACTCGTCTGCTATCGTCGGCTACACGCCACTTATCCTCCCGGGAATATTTACCTCACGCACATTGCAACACACAGTCGCATGTACATAGTCACAAGTGTGCGACAATGGTCCAGAGGAGCCAAGACCCGGAAGAAGAAGAGGAGAACGCTCCCGGCAGGCATCAGCTTCGATCGGATTGGTCGAACGTCTCCACATCATGCAGCATGATCAATACAGCATGTGCGTGTCACGAGCCGGGTGCCAACCCTGCATGGGAGTGTGTCAATGGGTGGTCATCGGCACTACAAATAGAACATTTTACTTGGTAAAATAATCTATAAAGCCACTATCTGGGCAAAAATAAACTACGGAAGCATTGCGTACAATTCAGCCAGTGAAACATTACTCAATAAATTACAAGTAATCCAAAATACGGCACTTAAAATTATAACTGGTACACGTAAATCTACAAGCACCGTTCTGTTGCACGCTGAATGTGGAATGATAGAACTGGGTCAACAAAGGCAAATTAACCAACTAAAATACCGCGCGCGCACGCTATCTATGGGACCACACCTCCCAATTAACCTTAGTGTTACTGAAGACCCGGCCTACCAAAAAAGGAAAAAGAAGAGTGGTCTCCCGTACGCGCAGAACGTGCTCGAGCTAGGAAATTATTATGAGACTATTGACATTAAAACTCAGGAACCTACTTACTTTAGCTTAAGAAATCTATCAAAACCAAATATTGACTTACATCTGACAACATTAATTAAAAAATCCGACAACGACCCAAACAGTGGCTCTATAGCTCAAAACTATGTAACAAATAAATATGGGGATTACACCCAGATTTTCACTGACGGTAGCAAAAATGAGGAACTTGAAATAGCAGGCGCGGCTTTTGTAGTGTATCAACCCAAAAATGTCATTATACATGAGTGCAAGGTAAAATACAATAAAGAACTGTCTATATTTGCTTGCGAACTAGCTATAATAAACAGCGCCATAAAGTGGCTTAATGAACTTGAAACCCACGAACGCTCAAACTACGCGATATTAACCGACTCTCTCAGCGCCTTACAAGCACTTAATGCAGGATCATCGAAAACGCGTCCCGACCTTATATGTGCAACATTAAAGGGAATCACAAAACTAGCAAACAACAATATCACTCTCCAATTCGTATGGATCCCGAGTCACGTAGGCATTCCGGGTAACGAACACGCTGACCAACTTGCCAGAATAGGTTCCCATGAAGGTCTACCCTCTGATTTAAAGCCTAGCGCGCGCGAACTAATTGCAATCATTAACCAAAAAGGGTATAATGAACAGGATCACAAATGGTCAATTTACTGCGCCGATCATAATTTACCGATATTAACCAACCCTAGCCATAAGATTAACATCTATAGTCCCATTAAAAGGGAGGACAGGGCTTACTCGCGCATGCGCCTAAGGGTGACCAGATTGCACGGCGACTATTACAAAACTGTCCTCTGCCCCCAGTGCAACATTCATAACACGTTTGAACATCTTTTCTTTATATGCCCTAAACACGCTGAACAGAGACTAGAACTAAGTGCAGGGGTAATAGCGGCCTTCAAAAACCCACTTATCATTAATCGCGACTCACTGTTGATGCCTCCAAGCGGAATCGCTCCTGTTGTGCGACTGCACGTGTTTAAATTTTTGCGCGACACGGGCTACTTAGATAAAATATAATATTCCGTTGGACTATTAGCGGTAGATAGAAATAACAACACATACCGTCAGTTATATACTGCTTCATTTATTCAAATTAATAATAGCAATCTTATGTACTAATGACGGGCGGGACTCGGACGATGGTCACTTCGGTGTGCACCATATGGCCACTCGTCTGGGCCCGAACTGAACCTAACCATATTATCCCGGCCCTATAGGAAAAATTAAAATAAATAAATAAATAAATAAAAACTCAGATCAATAATGGCAACTTTATGTACTAATGACGGGTGGGTCTCGGACGATGGTCACTCCGGTGTTGTCCATATGGCCACTCGTCTGGGCCCGGCTCGAACTTATATACTATTATTAATTAATTTGGTTCTAAAACTGTACCGTAAAACAATCCATGATATATGTAATTTTAAAGATTCCAATTAATAATGACTATCTTATGTACTTATGACAAGAGGAAAATTGCATCAATAAATAAATAGATATAGAAACACTGCATGTAATGTGCACGCCGAGAACCTATATTTGTATTTGGGGTCCAAATGTACTTTGGATTGGTAGTACATTACAATGCAGTGTCCAATAACACCTTGTTGACGTCAATACATAAATAAACAATACTATAAACAAGGCAAAGATGAGGGAGCTGTCTATAACGAACGATCGCGGTTTCCTCGTCTGCGCTTTATGATATATAGGAAAATTACACCAATAAATAAATAGATAAAGACTAATAATACTAAAACGACGGAAGGGTACGTCCCCCCCCCCCAATACATATGTCACTTGGCCCCTTTCGACCACTATGGATAAGCTCTAAGCCTTCTTTTACAACCAAATAGCGCTCTAGGTAACAAAACCCAGGGTTCCGCGAGACCCTCGCTTTCCTTCTCTTAAGCTGTAATCAGCAACAACGACGAAGGTAGGGGAAAAGCACACAGACAACATACTTCCACGCAGGATCGGAAGACGCAGTAAGTGCGCACGTGGGCAAATTTACCCACAGTGCAACCCCTATAGGTGTAAATATTGTTGTAATTAAATGCGATTAGTTAACATTTTTCCCATATGTACAAGACTTAAACATGTTGAGTAGAGCGTGTCAGCTGGGCCAGAGGGCGCGCCTGAAGAGATATCTCTCGCCCGTGCACTCTGGCTCCGTTGACATGACATCCGTGCACTCTGGCCCCGTTGACATGACATACCCAACATGACAAAAATAAAAATAAAAAGAGAATGGTGACGGTATTTGTTGTTGTTGTTTCCCCTACTGTAGCGTAGGTGATGTTTTCTTGTAGAGTAGTGTAAGTTTTTTCCTTGCATGCCTGTGCCTTGTTACGTTTGACGTTGAATTGCAAACCTTGTATTGCTAACCTGCACGTATTACCCTTGTCACTATGAGGATCAGATCGAATTAGAGGGATGGTCAGCATTAACATCCCAGATCTATTCCCTCCTGAACAAAATGCACTAATACATATAATTACCATCTGTGTAACCACTAGCAATATAAACAGGAAGAAGAACGTGCGCTCTCTCTCTCTCTCTCTCTCTCAAAAACAAATAAAGGCGCGTGAAAATTTTCTCCCAAAGAACGAAAGTGTAGAACCAGATATTGTCCTCCCTGTACCACCAACAACCAACCAGTCATCTCGGTCCAACCACACAAACGCAGCCCCTTTTCTACTATATTAAACCTCAAAACTATTCTGACCCTTGCAACACCATTAAACACCTGACAATATCCACCAGCACAACAGAGAGAGCCCATGTGAATTTACAACAAGACACAGGGCAATAGAGTTATATCTGTACTAATCTATGTTTATGTACTAACAAGTCCTCCGCGAGGGACGTTAAACGGGGGTGCAGTGTATCGGTGCTGTACACCGGGCACTTAAAAGAACCAGGGGCGCCTCTGGAATCGGGGCGCCCTCTGTATCCCGCTCGAACCCCCACTAACACCTCTTGGGGCGGAGAGCACAAAAACCACACACAAACTATAAGGAATTAACATTAATGCCAATAAGGATAATGATAATCTAGAGATAATAGGAATACTGCAAAAACCATTTTGATAAAAGGCAAACCACTACATAATCCATTAAAAAAAAAAAAAAAAAAAAAAAAAAAAAAAAAAAAAAAGAGCATCTAGTCACATTAAGGTCTCATTGGCCATCGTGCTATGATGTATAATATGACCTTATTTTCTCCCCTGAAGGGTCACAGGGGCAGGTCGATACATCTGTAGTCGAGAAGACGCTGGACGACCTGTAAATAAATCTCAAATACACACACACACGTAAAATAATCACACTTCAACCAACTAAGGAAATGGCGGCACCTAAAAAGGAAAGAGTAAACATTTTTTGCTAGATGACCGATAGATCCTCTGCAATTTGATGGGGTCGGAGTGTGGTTTAGCCTGTTCGTAAACATGACCCCACGCGCCTTGAGCAGATTAACCGAATGTAGCACAAATGATATTAAATAGTGTTTGAGTCTCGCACATTTTGCAACTGCACTATTGAACAAAATGTTGTTTCGGTACATAATCAAACAGGTAACTATATCAATTCCTCGTCCTTGCTAAAAGATCTTAATCACATTATGAACACAACTGTTTACAATGAAAATCTCCTCAAAATAATTTCTAAATAATTATACTAAATAACAATCATTTTCATTTCATTTCATTTTCTAGATTGAAAGGCAATGAAAAACAGTAAATTATTTTTGTTATTTACCTATTAAATTACTTAAATAAATGTATTTAATACTCTTAAGTATACTCAATGTACCTCGGGTACGGAAAATATACTAACACGTCGTAACCGGTCAATTAAGACTGCACCCGAGTTTTATTACCGCCCAAAATCCGATCTCGTAAAACACGCTAAGAATACAAAACAAAATTTTCTTTAAACAAGACCTGCATCGACATGCTTTCGATTATATAGAGGCCACCATAGAATATTGACATAAATATGAACATAAATAATTTGAAAAAAAACAACAACTGATAATGTCCAATTAAGCGCTAGAATTGGTGGGTACATTTCAGTATATTTTCCGTACTCGGGGTACATCTGAGTATACTTAATTTAAGTAGTACCCGAGCCGACAAAGACCAATCGAGCATTACTTAAGGCACTGTGCACTGACTGGTAGTCAAAAATTAATTGCAAAATGGGACAAATGTAAAGAACAAACAAAAGTTTAAGTTAGTCATGTTAAATTAAGTTACTTGTAGCAATTGTTTACTTTTCCTATCAAGTGCAATTATTTTGATACTAAAGTTACAATGTGCACCGAGGTGCCTGCAATTGCTGGGGCTGCAACAGTGGCTCTGTACACTAGCTTCAGTTTAGTGCAGTCGTTTTCAGTTTTGTATGACATTTTCTTCTTTCAAGTTAAAAGCATATTAACAGTATCCTATTAGCTTTGTCCGTATGTCATCCAGACTGCCTGTCACAAAACCTTTTCAGAATTATAGCATAATCTATATTAGATGTCAACATGAAACTTAATGGGTGCATAATATATCAATCAGGAGAAGTGCCATGCACAAAAAAATACCCAGACACTTTATTAGTTTAGAGTTATTTCCCTTTTTTCTTGTATGATGTAATTTTTCATGGCTTTATCTCAGAAACAATACCATATTTCAACATGAAAGTTAATGGGTGTGTATAAATCAATGGGAAGAATTATCATGCACAAGAACCAAAACCCTGCACTTCCTAAACTAAGAATTCTTGCCCTTTATTGTTTTTTTATGATGTAACTTTTCAAGGCTAAATCACAGATAAGATTTCGACATCAAACATCATGGACGTATAGATAGATACATTGAGGACAATTGCAATGCATAAAAACAATTACCCTACAGAAAATAATCGTTTTTTTTGGATGATACCATGACATATCGAGGGATTTTCACTCATTCATAAACTAAATTTATTTGGCGGGGAGTAGTAATTCAACAAATTTGATTGTTTTATATCTTACTTGGGCATTTTAATGATCATACTTGTTAATGTATAATTAAGGACAACTTGCGGAAAACACAATCCCAATCATAGAACAAGTTCAGTTGCATTTATTTATTTGCTTGAAAACATCATGTGACAACTTCATAACTGAGAATTATCTCAAATGCTTAATTGATTTGAAGAACGAATATTATTATATTTTAACTTTAACATACAATTCACAGGTGGTAAGCGTGTGGATATGATATTAGTTAGTGAAAACATCATTTTGAATGGTAAATAATCATATTATAACGAAAAATCAACTTTTCTGAAAAAAAAACAATTCACTATTAAATATATATATAACAAGGTATTCAACTCGAAATCACCCGACAACAGGGTGCATCGCTTTGAACAGCCATTACTTCATCAATTTTGCAGCGATTTTCAAAATATCGGTCTTATTCAACGCATAAATGAATTTCCTTTCTGGAAATGTCCGTGTCTTGCAATATTTTTACAAATACTGGGTCAACTTTTAAGAAATAACATGATACGCAACTCGCGTGACCCTTTTGATAAAATTCATGAAAAATTATTTTCAAAGAAACGTCTGCCAGTGCCCAAATCTCGGAATTGTGTGTTTATGCCGAAGATTGTTAACATTGTAATTTTTAACGAGAGTCTTATATAATTACTACCTTAATTGAACGGCAATATAGTATGCGCGTAAATGTTTACACCAAATAAATATCAACACTTCAAAAATTGACGATGTACGTGTAATTGAAAATTACATATTTCTCACACATATTCATGTACATGTTTTGTAGTAGCAAAATGCCAAAAGACTACTGACCGGAACTCATTGAATCTTGACAAAGATATGGGACTTAAGGCCAGACTAAGGAAGAAAAACAATTGGTAACAAGAAACAATTTTAAAGGAGCCTTTTTACGTTTGGGTAAATTGACAAAATTGAAAAAAAATGTTTCAGATTCGCAAATTTCGTTTTAGTTATGATGTTTGTGAGGAAACAGTAATACTGAACATTAACCATGCTCTAAAATATCCATTATATGCATCTGTTGACGATTAAAAACTCCGAAAATTATAAAGCGTTGCAACGCGAAAC
The DNA here is from genome assembly GCF_020536995.1 of Dreissena polymorpha. Classification (NCBI taxonomy): domain Eukaryota; kingdom Metazoa; phylum Mollusca; class Bivalvia; order Myida; family Dreissenidae; genus Dreissena; species Dreissena polymorpha. Next base: position 129,460,632 of record NC_068355.1, on the reverse strand, counting down.
GAAATAATAATATGGAGAGTTCTGTTATTGTCGTTATATGTTTGTAAAACTACGAGGATTGCGTATATAAAGTATAAAATACATCAAACTTTGTATCTGGAAGAATGGCCGAGTGGTCTGAGTTGTATAATTTTTACTCCAGGGGTCAGTGTGTCGAGTCCTGCTAAGGGTTAGCTTGTTTATTTTTTTATTTTATTCTTGAAACTGTATTTAACTGGAGCTTTTATATCCAATGTTTACATTTATCAATATAAAGCGTTTAATGACAAACTTAAACATGCCAAAATCTGTGAATAGGCCCCTTTAAGTGAACACAAATATCAGTAAATAAATTACAATTGAATTCATTAAACGTTTCCGTCGGACACGTTGTTATGTTTTGATTAAAGTGATTTTATGGGCATCTAACAGTATAGAGGTGTCTATCGCAACCGTTGTTTATTTTTGGTGTTTTCACTTCGTATACACTTATAATTGTTAATGCAGCATCAACATACTAAACAATATCCCGGAAAGAGAAAAATATAATCCATTTGCAGGCTTTCTACTGCCTGCCTCTCTACAAAACACTAGGGCAAAATTAGGGCAAGATTTTAGCAAAACGTAGGGCAAAGTAGGGATTTTTACTGTTACAAAGTAGGGCTAAATTAGAAAATTATTACCATTTTTTCAGCTGGAATTACCGTTAAAGTGATACATATCCTAGTTCATCTGATTCTGTGATAATGCCTTGTTCTGCCCATCCTTGAAATACAGGCACCTGAAATTTGTATTTCTCATTTAACATAAATTTACACAATGGAATACAATAATGAACATGACATTCAAAACATACGCTGTTAATCTTATCCAGCAATATACAAAAGCCCTAAGTATTACCCCTTTCCTCCATGAATATGTGCCAAACTTCACCCACTATGAATATATAAGTATTCTTGCACTAGTACCAAAACAAAGAATTTTCTCCCCACAGGCAATAGTGATGAATAATATTTATAGTATGAGTGTACAAGATAAGTATTGATGCAAAGCATCAAAGGGCGTCGGGAATTTCAGTGTAAAAGGCACTCAATGAAGTTACATGGAACGATTTTTTTCTACTGTAAATATTAATATATTGGCCGATTTTTTTTAACAAAATAGAAAAAGATACTGGTACAACCATTATCTATGATTTTGTGTTATACCCCCCAAATAACCATTATCTATGATGTTTTGTTATAACTCCCAAATAACCATTATCTATGATTTTGTATTGTAACCCCCAAATATTTCATAGTTCATTTTATTTACACTGGTTTCCGTTTTTATGCTCCCCCAAAATTTATTTTGGTGGGGGGGGGGGCATATAGTCACCGCTTCGTCTGTCCGTCCGTGCACAATTTTTGTCCGGACTATTTCTCAGCAAATAATGACCGGAATTCAATGAAACTGTATGGGAAGCTTCACTACCAAGAGGAGATGTGCATATTATCAGCCGGTTCAGGTCGAATGATTTTTCACAGAGTTGTGGCCCTTTGAAATGTTCTATAAAAAAGTATTGTCCCCCCAACTACTGTGCCCTGAAGACGTTTCCTTTTATCTGAATATATAGTGCAATATTGTAACAAAAAAAACATGTGGGGAGCGTCACCCGTCTCCGACGGTTTCTTGTTTTTACTGGCATTCGTGTGCAGTTTTCATTAATGGAACAGAACTGTGTAGGTTTTAAAAAATCTGCTTTATCTTGTAAGCGTAATGTCATATTTTTCTCAACTTCAAGGGGAGATAATTCTGAACTTATTCTTAGGTTGCTCATTTACGATAGGGGTTGAGTACTCATTGATATGAAAACACTGTAAAAGTTTAAATGTGTTTACGAACCGCCCCCCCCCCCCACCCTCTCACACATATATTGCATGGGCATAATAAAAACAAAAAATGGTAACAATAAAACAGCATGTTTATTTAAACTAAAATGTCTACATCAAAACAAAAAGTTAACATAGAACACAAATAAAATTATTTGATTTTACTGGGGCTCGAACCTTGGGCCTCTCACATGTGAAGCGAGCGTGCAACCACTACACTACGGAACCGCTTGAAAAATCACCTTCTAAGATATTAATAAGCTATTAATAGTCGGTTTAAATGTAAACCCGGAAGTTAAAAACGCTGGATAGTGAGCGGGGTTAAAGGTTCATACCAAAGGGTCCATACCACTGGCAAGATACGGGTCAGGCCTGCGGCCTTCTATATGTGGTTCTTAAAAAAACAACATGTAGGAGGACTTGATAGTAATGAGACTGAGATGCTGTGATGGTGCTCCTCATTGATAAGCGGCTGCTTCCTTTATCAAGACTCATTATTACAATTAATAATACGTGTCACGCTTCGCGCTCTATAGCGCCTTTATTAGTAACTAGGTGGTTGTTAGGATAGTGGAACAAAGAAGTTTTGTTTTTATACAAAACCAGAAAGTTTCACCGGTTCGCGTATTTCCCCAGTCCCTGTGATCTTTTATTATTGCCCAGTCCCTGTGATCAGTTATTAATTAAAAGAATAAGCTTTGCATTATTGGCAATAAATGTTGTAGTAAATGTAATAGGCACAAATGCAGTACTTATTTACACCAATTTACACAAAAAATCACCACTATGCAAGATATTCTGACAACAAAAATATATACATTGATCCGTAAAATAACTTCTCCTCCCATTAGTCCATATAAACGGACTCCCAGAGCCTTTGATAATTTTTGCTATGGCGGCTCTGGCAGTCCATATGCACCCCTTCATAAACTAGGGTGCAGTTCAGCGCGGCGAATCCGTGCGCTTCACTAAACAGACGTCGTTCGAGACAAATTGAGGAAAATAATGAATAAACTTCATAAACATGTTAAATTTATCTGAATGGCAACCTACGGGTGTCATCCTTTGCATGCACCCTATAAAAACACGACGATGTTTCAACACACTTTTCTCGCTGACATGTTTATGTTTAAATTTGAAACAGTGTATTTTGTATCGAATACCACATCGTTATCGACTTTATAGGCTGGAGCACTAACCCGACGTGCAAAATATTGGTGTACTGCGACCTAACCAATATTGGGTCAATTTTCCAATATGGCGGATACTGAGTACAAAACACAACCTAAGTCAATAAGTTCAATTATTTCTTGCTTTAATGGTACCATTTGGATGAGTTTGTGGTTTAGATAGGTAAATTTGTATTAGTTCTTGCAGTTTCAGTGTTCCTTAACCCTTGCATTGTTGATAACATTTTGCACCCATGGCCAAGAGAGAGCGCATTGCAACCATAGGGACTGTTAAGTAAAAATATTCTATTATACTACATATATATACAAGGGATACAACTGTGAAAATTCCTGCACACAACCATGGTGTAAACAATAGCAAAAAATTTGCTTCCAAACGCAATAAATACACCAATTAAACTGTATTACAACAGCCAAGACATTTATCTTTCAGAAAATAATACACTTGGCAATAAAGTACAAGCTTTTCATTGAACTAAGAGAGAAAGTTTCATTCAAAATGCTCAAAAATCCTTACTTGGACACAGGTGTGCACAGCTGAAAACTGAGAATTCTAGAAGTAATTTTCGTATTCCTTTGTTATAAAGCTCTTTTGCTGGTATATATTCCTTGGATATTTTTCTTTCATAGTAAAATAGAACGTAATTACTATTTAGTGAGCATATTTTGCTAGAAATTCATATCAATCTTCTTCAATTTCACTATGACAATGTTTTACTTTCATTTTGGATAGTTCACATGTATTTCTAACATGCGATTTGATTGGTTGAAATTCCACTGCAGTAATAAATCCAGCCATTCACGTTCCACGTAACATTACCTGACAAATTGCATACAAATCCTTGAAGATAATAGAAATGTAAACAAATTTAATATTTACGGTGTTTTACATATATGCAGTTACATGCAATTATGGAAGGTATCTACTTTGATTAATAAAGTGTCTATGGATAATAAAACAAGGTAAAATTTGCTCAACTTCTCTGTAATAATTAAATTATGAAACAAAATGTGTCAAAGTGGGTGTGCACACCTGTGTCGCATTTCGAAAATTTTACCGTTTTTCATGAAACTTTCGTTTCAAACACAACTATGAACACTTTTACTGCTATAAACATAGTCATTATCTGATAGATAAATGTCTGAGCTGTTGTTATACAGTTTTTTTGGTGTTATTATTGCTTTTGGAAGCGATTTTTTTGATATTGTTCAGACCATGATGTTGTGCAGGAAATTTGACAGTTGTATCCCTTGTATATATGTATATAGTATAATAGAGTATTTTTTACCTAACGATCCCTGTGATTGCAACTATCAGCAACCCATTGGGTTATACTACTCCTCCAATAAGCGAAAAAAACGTATTACATACTAGTAGCCGCACTTCAGTGCGACGCCAATAAGTTAAAATGAGTATACATGGAGTAAAGGGTTAAACAAAATAAGTTTCAAACAATACAGGGTTGCCATTATGATTGCAAAGGATTATGTGGAATGTAGTAACTGATAAGGCCGGGGATCAAAGGGGCCGCCTAGGCCCCCTTGTGGGTACAAGCCCTGGTAGGGGGCCAGGGGGGGGGGCGAAGCCCCCCGAACGTTAACGAATTCTAGACATTTTCAGGGACAAAATACCGCTATTCTCAGAGCACAAAAAGTTAAAATAAGGTTAAAAAAAGTAGAGAAAATTTTAAGATTTTCACATTTTTAGTATACTGTACAATTTAAACACATATTATATTGATAGATCTTTGCATGTTCCAATTCTATCCATTACCCGATAATCCATTATTATTACGATTTCTTTCTTCAAAACCAAAATACGGCCAATATTGACAATGAATGTGTTAAAGAATTTAGTAAACACAAATGTCCGCCATTTAACTCAAATGCATATACAAATTGAATGATTAAGAGTGGTTACGAGAAATTTTTATGTTAGTTAAACTGACTAGTTATAGTATTAAAATAGACATTGTATGGATCTAAGTTGTTAGTATGTCACTGCTGCAACATAGTATTGAAACAAAGCAAATCAAGGCTGGTCAATGAAGTGTCTTTGTCAAACTACAAATACCACGTTGTTAATCAAATTATAATTAATTTATTAATTTTAAAGTAGATGTGTGTCTATAGGATACAGATGCCCCCACAATTTGGCTCTGTCACAAAGATTCCTATCGTTTACTAAATCAGGGGCCATAACTCCATAGATATCTGATATACTTGCATCAAAATACTCAGGTATACAAGTTCACATGCTGACAACTATTCACAGAAAGATGGCTCTTGCAGTTATACTTTTGAGTTCTGCACGACACAAACTTTGGGATATGGACAGCTAGATGGACAGACAGACAAACAATGGCAAATCACATCCTCCCTTTTTGTGGGGTCATACAAAATTAGTTATGATTAATAGGACAGTTAGGAAAAGAAAGCGTAACATTTAAACTAAAATGTATGTTGTAAGAAAGGAAAGCAGCATCTGCAATTAGGAATTTAACCCATAAGGTTTAAAACACAGCATGGCATTTGTGGGTTCCTTCAGTCAGTAGCATCATTGGGGAAAAAAGAAACTTGGCAGTATAAAGTCTAGATGAAGCGTGCATATCTGTCACCTTTATTTCAAGAAGCACATGTTATGATTAAATGGAACATACATGTATTTTCACAGTGTAAAAAGATATTATCTTACCTAAAGACCAGTATGTCTGTACTGACTAGCCAATGAACCATGGTGCTTTCAAGGATGGACATCACAAGGTGATCCCCCAAACACATCTGAACTGTACTCATTACAAAAGATTCATAATGGATGGAAATTCTGAAAATACCTAAAGAAGAATCATGTAAGCCTTCATTTTACATTTTATTTATTTTACTTGCAAAATGAAAAAGTATAGATAATAGGGCTATTTTTGAAAAAAAGTATGGAAAAGTAGGGTTAAGAAAAAAAAAGTAAGGAAAAGTAGGGACCAGTAAAAAGCCTGCATTTGAATATCAACCGTACTTTCGTTTTGACAACTGACGACAGAAATGGTTCGATGTACGATGCGAGTCTAAATGTAGTTTTCATGCAGATTCGTTCATACGACACAATTTTGTTTCACGGATCATTTCGGCTTAGAGGACTGGGTGAGTCATGTAAAATATCGAAAATAATATATTTTTATAAACAACTGGTAACAAGAGAAGTTGAAGATAATTGGTCAGTTACCACATTTTAACTAATTCTTTTGACCTGTTGATTCTTTTCAGCTCAATTCAACAGTGAAAATGCCCATAATATCACTTGTAATTTGAAGGTTAGCGATTTTTATAAGCTTACACCTTGCATAGTGTTTTCATAACCGAGATATCGAGGAGTTTGCGCACACTAAATCCAAATCAACTTATAAACAATTCTGGGAAACTTAAATACTATTGGAAATACTGGAAGTTTGTGTAGATCAAATTTCTGTTTAAAGTTACAAGACATACCGTTAGTTGTCATATAGGCCTACTGGTATCTCTGTATTGTGCTAGATGTTACGATGACATTGGCAGCAATTATTCTAAACGTATTTGTATCACAATTTACTTCTGTCCAGGTTTAACCGTGTATATCTTGCGTTGGATGCAATTAAGAGATACAATGAAAATCAGTAAAAAAAAATACTATTATTTAACAAGACTATTGCCAAGCAATATAATGTCCCCTATCGGCTCCACCATTGTCAGAAATTCCACCATTATCAGAATTTTGTTGTTGCCATAGCAACCAGAATTTTTGACGTAGGAACAAAATGAAATGAGGTGCATAATGTCCATATTGCCATCTATCCATGTTTTAAGTTTCATGAAAAAATATGAAGAACTTTTTAGGTTATCAAAGGATTCAGAAAACCACCATTTTCAGCAGTATTTCTTGTCTATTTGTTGCCATAGCAACCAGAATTTTTGACGTAGGAACAAAATGAAATTACATGCATAATGTCCATATTGCCATCTATCCATGTTTAAAGTTTCATGAAAAAATATGAAGAACTTTTAAAGTTATTGCAGGATCCAGAAAAGTGTGACAGACAGACTCACAGAGAGCAAACCATAAGTCCCCTCGGGTGAAACCAGTAGGGGACAACAAATGGACGCCTTTTATTTTTGTTCTTAGCCCGAGCAATGCACGAGTCATATGGTTAACTTATCAGTCCTAAAATGAAACAAAGTCAATAGTTCGCGCCTTGTGTATTTTAAATTGGGTTTCTACAGACTTCCATATTTCTAAATTCACAAAGGTGGAGTTCAGCTCACCAGTCAAATAGGTTAAGAGCATGCGTTTCTCACAAGTACCCAGAGGCAATTTTTTTATCCAATCGCATTGCTTTGAAATATCCAATTAGAATACGAAGTAATAATGAACTTGTGTTCTTTTAAATAACCCGCCCTTTATCTGGGATAATTATTAAGAAGTGCTCATTCATATATATTGCACGTGCAGCACAGCATAAGATTTCTCTCACTTTGCACATGATGGTAAACTTGCATTAAACCAATCAAAACCACAGTTTTGCTATTTATTCACAATATACCGGTACTCAAAAGTAAAATGTAAAAGGATGAAAATATACATGAAGCATTTACATAAAATACTACAAGTATAAACCTTTACATACATACATATCTACCTATACAAAAATATGTAAACCTATACATACTTACACATATAACTATACAAAAATACAATATTAAAACGTTCACTAAAATAATGGAGTATGGTATTAATCTCTATGGTCATGTTCACAGAAATAATTGATCCAAGATATAATAAAAAATACTTTCCATTTTTTATTGTGTAAATGTAAAATGTGTCAACTAAACGTGTCTAATTACAGGAGACTCCGAAAGAACAGAATTTAATAAAAATCAATATCCTTTACTTAAAGGCACTCATATAAACTAAAACAAGTTATACACATTAAAAGAGAGAATTTAAAATAATTAACCTAACAAAAAAATAGTCATACACAACCTTTGAATTTCAACTAGGACCAAAACCAAAGAAAAACAAGATGTGTTGTGAAACATTATGTCCCCCCCCCCCATATATTTGACCTTTGACCTTGAGGGATGACCTTTACCTTTCACCACTCAAAATGTGCAGCTCCATGAGATACAAATGCATGCCAAATATCACGTTGGTATCTTCAATATTGCAAAAGTTATGGCCAATGTTAAAGTTTGACGCAAACAAACAAACCAACATACCAACAAACAGACAGGGCAAAAACAATAGACTGGGGGACATAAAAACAGTAAAAGTATGAATGCATTCAATGGAACCGGGATAATACATAAAATTAAATACAATCAACAGGACAAAGCATTAAACAATATGATGTTAAACTTTCCGAACTTGAAATTTATCTTCTGATACAACCTATGTTTAGAATAAAATGTTCTGAAAATTTACTACAATTTGTAAGCTTGTTCTGAATTTAACATACTTTAAAAATACAAAATTTGCATATGACAAGAAAATTTACAATATCCAGGTCGTACTTGTTTCCTAAACATATCTTCAGTCCTGAGTGCACTCACATATCCTAAAACCTTTTTACAGCAATCATGAAATCCAATTATCTAATAAACACTAAAAAAAATTAAATCATACACAAATGATGAATTCACTCACAAAATGTTTTAAATAAAAGCTGTTACCATACATGGCACAAGTATGATATGCGTTCAGTTATGATATATTAAAATAACTTTTATGTTTTAATTTATTTATTGCATCACCACATAACATCTTATAAAAATCAATTGTTAATGGTAATAATTTAAGTTATCGATGCATGATAATATTCAATATCTTATCAATATTTGCCGTGTACAATGTGAATTGAGCCCAATATCAACACTAAAATGGGCCTTGCTCTAGGAAAACAGGGCCCAATGCATGTTTGTAGTGTTCTCCCTTATTAGCCATGCTGTACGCAAAGGTCAATCTGACAGGAAGACATTTGCTGCTTTAGGAATATTTGTTTAATAAAAGTCTCTTATAAACACATATCCAGTCTGGCAGAAAGTGTTGTCCCTTAAAAGCCTGTATGGACAGCACAGGCTAATCAAGGATGACTGTTACACTTTACACACTTTCATTGAGCCCTATTTTTCCATAGCAAGACTCAACTATTTACAAGTCATTGATTGACCCATATTTTTCTTTAACATTCATAAGACTGGGCCCGTATTCACCAACCCATTATTAGACTTAAAAATAACGAAAAGATTTGGGACCAAGAAAAAATGCGTTCAATGTTTGAATATATACATGCCTCCACTGGTAATAATGTCATTAACAAAATGTTCTACATGAAAAATGCCATAGATAGAGATGTTTAATAACAAGTTTTACTCAAAATTCAAGCACTTATTGAATATATCAATTTAAAGAATATTCTTCATTTTTAGACTAAAGTCTAAGAATTGTTTGGTGAATACGGGCCCTGATCATTAAAACAAACTTTCCATGGAGTAACATTACGAAGTCAATGTACCATACATGGACAACTTAGGCATGCATACTTATCATGAACATTCATTTCAACGAAACATGTTTTGAATGATGAACATTTTGAAAACTAGATTTATAAAACATAATACATAGTCATACTCCTTAAAAAAAATAAAACCATTTGTGCCTAAATACAACGCATGACTAAAGCCCTCGTTGTACTGAAACATATATAAACACATGCACATGGATTGGTATAGAATGCATGTGTATGCTTAAAATATTGCTGCCAGAAATTGAGGTCACACAAAACTTAATTGCTGTGGGAAACTCCCAAATCCATGGATTTGTCATCACTCACTGTTTCATTCAGAATTAAAAGATTAAAAAAAGTGTTTAACTATTCACATTGATTTCAAATAAACCCATTTTGTACCAAATTTCTAAATGGTTTGTATCATAATTCACAACTTAGTCGACTTGAATTTCATCTTCAAAATCTTAGAGTAATTGGTTACAGCAAACAGATTGCTTCAATTATAACATATTCCATTTTACTAACAAATTCTTTTTTCATTTGACTTCTATTGAGATTTTCGCTATGAATGCACGAATTATTAATCTCCTCTGTCAGCCGTACGCACGTTATAATCCCCTTGGTCACTTTCTTTCAACTTCAAGACAAAGATAACACCCATCACAACACCAGAAATCTGAAAGAAAACCTCTCACCATCATTCTTAGTACTCCATTTCCCCTGTCTCACCCAACTTAAGGATAAACAAAACTCCCGCCACTACACCAGTAATCTGAAAAAGATATAAAAAATCACAATATATCATTCTGCGCATGAAATAAGCCTAGTTCACTGGGAAAACTGGGCTTAATGCATGTGCATTAAAATAAGGTTCATGCCAGCCAGATAAGCCTGTGCAGTCAGCACAGGCTTATCAGGGATAACACTTAAACTTTCAGGGATTTTTTCTTTTTAAAAAGCATTTTCTTATAAAAATCCAGTCTAGACGAACAGTGTTGTCCTTGATTCACAAAGGCTAATCTCAGTTGACCTTTTTCGCACATGCATTAAGTGTCATTTTTCAAGAACAAGAATCAAATTATTTACAAATCATTTACAAATACACTAGCATCAAAAATGACACAAATAACTATAAAGAAAAGTTCAAAGTCAATGTATTACATACAGTATCAAACATCTATCAATGAAAGGGAAATAACTTGAAATTTACACAATGAACACCTTCTGTATTCAACTTTACTTAGGTAGTTATCTTAATACCTGATGTGTTTTTTATATGAATGTTTGTTGTGATCTGTCTGAGAAACATTATTTTTACGACAAAAAACACACAAACACATTTACAAAAACACGTTGCTTTTGTTTTTAAAGAGATATAACAGTGCAAGTCATGGTTTGAATTTTATAAATAGTATGAACAGTAGATTATTCTTAACAAGAGCACCGCCTTGCGGGTGCAGACCGCTCATCTATTTTTCTTTTTAAAGGTGTAAGGACCTATCTCAATTTCAATCACAAAGGAGGGAGGGTTGGAGTGGAGAGGGGTGTATAGTGGTGGTGTGTGGTCATTTATTACATTATCTTCCAAAAATGCAAAAAAATAAATATATTTTTTTGGGGGGGGGGGATTCTTGGGTGGGATGGTTGGACGGTATTTCAAAAATAAAAAAATAAATATTTGTGATTTTTTAACCATGTTTGAAAAAAACAAGAGATGTGTTTGTCAGAAACGTAACGCCCCCTATTGCGCCGATATACAAAAAAAAAAAAAAAATTACCTTTGACCTTGAAGGATGACCTTGACCTTCAACTTCAACCACTCAAAATGTGCAGCTTTATGAGAACGCCGCTTTGAAATATTATTTTTTTGACCTTATACCTTGAAGGATGACCTTGACCTTGAAGGATGACCTTGACCTTGAACTTCCACCACTCAAAATGTGCAGCTTCATGATAACGCCGCTTTGAAATTATGATTTTTTTATCTTTGATCTTGAAGGATGACCTTGACCTTGAAGAATGACCTTCACCTTGAACTTCCACCACTCAAAATATGCAGCTTCATGAGAACGCCGCTTTGAATTATTTATTTTTTTTACCTTTGACCTTGAAGGATGACCTTGACCTGGAAGGATCACCTTGACCTTCCACCACTCAAAATGTGCAGCTTCATGAGAACGCCGCTTTGAATTTTTTAATTTTTTTTTTGACCTTGAAGGATGACCTTGATCTTTAACTTCCACCACTCAAAATGTGCAGCTTCATGATAACGCCGCTTTAAATTTATTTATTTTTACCTTTGACCTTGAAGGATGACCTTGACCTTGAAGGATGACCTTGACCTTGAACTTTCACTACTAAAAATGTTTGGCTATATTATAACGCCGCTTTGAAATTATTTTTTTTTACCTTTGACCTTGACCTTGAAGAATGATGTTGACCTTGAACTTCCACCACTCAAAATGTGCAGCTTCGTGAGAATGTCGCTTTGAATTTATTTTATTTTTTTTACCTTGACAGATGACCTTGACCTTGAACTTCCACCACTCAAAATGTGCAGCTTCGTGAGAATGTCGCTTTGAATTTATTTTATTTTTTTTACCTTGACAGATGACCTTGACCTTGAACTTCCAACACTCAAAATGTTCAGCTTCATGAGATACACATGCATGGCAAATATCAAGTTGCTATCTTCAATATTAAAAAAGTTATGGCCAATGTAAAAGTTTTCGGACAGACAGACGCCATATATTTGACATTTGACCTTGAAGGATGACCTTGACCTTCACCTTTCACCACTCAAAATGTTCAGCTCCATGAGATACACATGCATGCCAAATATCAAGTTGCTATCTTCAATTTTGAAAAAGTTATGGCCAATGTTAAAGTTTTCGGACGGACAGACACCATAAATTTGACATTTGACCTTGAAGGATGACCTTGACCTTTCACCACTCAAAATTTGCAGCTCCATGAGATACACATGCATGCCAAATATCAAGTTTCTATCTTCAAAAGTGAAAAAGTTATGGCCAATGTCAAAGTTTTTTTCGGACCGACGGACGGACTGACTGACATACTGACGGACAGTTCAACTGCTATATGCCACCCTACCGGGGGCATAAAAATTATTTTTTTGGGGTGGGGGGTGGTATAGTATGAGGGTGTGGTGGTCATTTATTAGATATTAGTTAATTTAAAAAAAAATAATGGGGGGGGGATTGAAGGGGGATTCGGGAGGGGGGGGAGGGGGGGGCATGGGGGATGGTTTGGGTGGAGTCTATTGTGGTTTGTCAGGTAAGAGTTGTTTTGTCAAAGTATCAATTGAATCTAATCATAAATTAAGAAGTTATGGCAATTTTAGCAAAATTTAATAATTTGACCTTGAGAGTCAAGGTCATTCAAAGGTCAAGGTAAAATTCAACTTGCCCGGTACAGTACCTGATAGCATGAAAGTATTTGAAATTTAAAAGCAATAGCCTTGATACTTTAGAAGTAAAGTGGATCTAAACACAAAATGTAACCATATATTCAAAGTTACTAAGTCAAAAAAGGGCCATAATTCCGTAAAAATGACAACCAGAGTTATGCAACTTGTCCTTTACTGTCCCCTTATGACAGTTTGCGAGTGTTCCAAGTATGAAAGCAATATCTATGATACTTTTAATAGGGGTAAAGTGGACCAAAACACAAAACTTAACCAAATTTTTAAGTATAAAGGGCCCAATATTCCGTCAAAATGCCAGTCAGAGTTACATAACTTTGCCTGCACAGTCCCCTTACGATAGTAAGTAAGTGTTGCAAGTTTGAAAGCAATAGCTTTGATACTTTAGGAAAAAAGTGGACCTAAACACAAAACTTAACCAAATTTTCAATTTTCTAAGTATAAAAAGGGCACATAATTCTGTCAAAATGCCAGTCAGAGTTACATAACTTTGCCTGCACAGTCCTCTTATGATAGTTAGTAAGTTTTGCAAGTATGAAAGCAATAGCTTTGATACTTAAGGAATAAAATGGACCTAAACACAAAACTAGACAAAAATTTTCAATTTTTTAAGTATAAAAAGGGCACAATTCTGTCAAAATGCAAGCCAGAGTTATCTAACTTTGCCTGCCCAGTCCCCTCATGATAGTAAGTAAGTGTACTAAGTTTGAATGCAATAGCATTGATACTTTCTGAGACAAGTGGACTAAAAACAAAACTTAACCGGACGCCGACGCCAAGGTGATGAAAATAGCTCATAATTTAAAAAAAAAATAGATGAGCTAAAAATGAAATTTGCTCCAACTATTCTAACATCTTCCCAAATACAGGTGTGTATAAAATAAACTTATATGTTAAAACCAGATAGAGGCAAAGCATTTAGTCAGTAATTGCTATGAGTAAGAACCATGACGAAACAAGATATGTGTTCGTCAGAAACACTATGTCCCCTTTTGCGCCGCTTTGAAGCTATATATTTGACCTTTGACCTTGAAGGATGACCTTGACTTTGACCTTTCACCACTCAAAATTTGCAGCTCCATGCAATACACATGCATGCAAAATATCAAGCTGCTATCTTCAATATTGCAAAAGTTATTGCAAATGTTAAAGTTGGGGCAAACAAACAAACACACAAACAAACCAACAGACAGGGCAAAAACAATATGTCCCCACACTATAGTGGTGGGGGACATAAAAAGAGCGTTCTTTCCCAAATAGTGCCAAATACCAGAATTTTCTTTTCATAAAGAGAGAAAGCACTCAAGAAAAAAATCAGAAAACTTCAGAATAGAATAAGATGGTGAGTTAAGCGCTACCCACATCTATTTTGGCTATTATATGAAATAATCAAATATAACTTTAGATCCAATTTGTTACTTGTAATTTAAAGAAAATTGAATAATTAATAAATATAACAGTGCTTTCCACAGGCCATTTTAACGGTCCCTCGCCGGGGCACTTGAAGGTCGAAATCAGAGTCTGCTGGCCCTTTGAAATTTTCTGATAAGTGTGTATTTTTCATACTGCAACTAGGCATTATTAAGATCAAAGCGATATCGACTGCGCCGAAATTGTAAGAGCCGATTTATGATCCTCTGTCAAATACGTCATGCATCTCTTTACCCACCTAAAGCCCGCCTAAAGGTGGGTTGTCGTTGTAATGGAATATCAATATTGGCCAATGAGAGCGCACGGTTTGAATGAGCGACAACACTTATGGGCAGTAATACTTGCATTAAGATCATGCATATGACGAGTCTCGGTCACTAACTTACTTACAACCGGGTGTAATCCTCGTGGATATTGTGCATTTCATGCATAATATGGTCAAAACATGTATTCGACTCGTAATGCGCTTTTACAAATTATCGTTGAATTAATTACGCACAACTGTAAATGTATCTGTCGATTCTCAAATGAGTATTATTAAATTTGTAATCCGAAACACGTTTCCAAATTTTAATGCTAACAAATATCAACAAATTATAGCGTCAAATAAACAGTGCTTTATCTTTTGTCTCAATAAAAAGCGCGCGAAAATTATGCAGACATGTAGGACGTCGCATGGAAAGTGTGAGTTTATTTTGTGTTGTATAAAACGGAGAACATCTGTTCAGGAGATTTACGCATGTTTAGAGGGAAAGAAACGCCCCGATTGGACATTTCATCATATCTTTAAATAGTAACATATGCCAAAATGTATTTGATACTTAAGAAAAATGGCGAATGTTTGTGTTTCTTGAATTTCTTGAGCACTTTTATCATAAATATTTACCAGATTTTGCTTTTTAAACTGGAATATACCAGATTATCTGGTAATGAGTAGCGGCAGGAAAAGAAATAAGTACCTCCCCCCCCCCTAAACGACCCGGGGCGTCTGAAAAAAATCCTGTGGAAGGCACTGTATAAGTCACATACATTAACTTGTGTTGCAATACTTGATTTATATATATTTAACAATACTTAATTTAATTAAAAATTATTTTAAGTATTATGTATATAAGCAACTTGATTATTAATATACTTATACAATGGAACTAAATGTTTTAAACATGTTTAATTAAGTAGTACGGCAAATCTCATATGTCCCCTTCTGCGCCGCTTTGAAGCTATATATTTGACCTTTGACCTTGAAGGATGACCTTGACCTTTCACCACTCAAAATGTGCAGTTCCATGATATACACATGCATGCCAAATATCAAGTTGCTATCTTCAATATTGCAAAAGTTATTGCAAATATTAAAGTTGGGGCAAACAAACAAACACACAAACAAACAAACAAACCAACAGACAGGGCAAAACAATATGTCCCCCACTATAGTGGTGGGAGACATAACAACATAATAGTTAAAATAAAATAGACAAGTTTTAAATTTCAATTTTTAACGATTATCACCCCACAATATTAAATTGATGAATACAAAACAAGACTCAGGACAGTGGTTTATAGAGGTTGCACAGTGTACGTGATATGTTAAATACCTATAAAAATACATATTTTCCTTCTTTCTAAATCAGCCAGAAGCATTATTTTATAGCCAGATTGACAGGTGATTCGCCACTTCATTGAGCAACAATTATTATTAAAGCTTGTCTTGAAACAAAATAACTAACAGGACAAGTGGACAAAGGCAATTTTCAAGCCCCAAAGATATAAGTTTTACTTTTAGAAATATTGGAACTTACTACTTGTACTAGCTGTTAACATGAATTCTCTATCATACATACCATGTAAAAAGAATTTAATTAACTAAAAACTGTACAACTTTTGAATAACAAACAAATCAATAAGTATTAAATCATAAACATTTTAACTACTGCACATTCAAAAATAAGCATGGACAGTATGGCCATTATCTTGTAAGTCTTGTTTTGTATGCTTTTTTGTACTGAACAAGAGCTGTCTCCATAGGATGACATATGCCCCCAATAAACGCTTTGATAGAAGTTATTGAAATGCACTAAGTGACCTAGTTTTTGACCAGGCATGACCCATATTCCAACTTGACTTAGATATGGTTTAGATACAACTTCTGACCAAATTTGGTGAAGATCTGATAAAAACTACTTCAACTAGAGAGCAGACACCATACTAAATCCTTGAAATGCACTAAGTGACCCCGTGACCTAGTTTTTGACCCGGCATAACCCATATTCGAACTTGACCTAGATATTGTCTTGATACAACTTCTGACCAAGTTTGGTAAAGATCAGATGAAAACTCTTTGAATTAGAGAGCGGACACGAAAAGTGTGACCGACCGACCGATGGACAGTGCGAAAACTATATACCCCCTTTTCTTCGAAATGGGGGCATAAAAACTTTGAGAAGGTGAAAAAGGTCAATTAAAAAATATATATATAATTGGACATTAACTAAAACTTAAATTGTATTCAAATAATGTGTATCTTTACTTCACTAACATAAGCATTGATTCTAATATTGATTTCTGTCATCACATGAATGGAAATGTATATCAATATTACATACACCTTGTACAGAACCTTGCTCTGGGAAAATGGGGCTTAATGCATGTGCATAAAGTGTCGTCCACGAATAGCCTGAGCAGTCTGTTAAGGCTCAGCAGGGCCAAACCTTTCTGCTTTCTGACATTTTCCCTTTAAGGAAGTCTCTTTTCAGCCATACCTTTCTGCTTTCTGACATTTTCCCTTTAAGGAAGTCTCTTCTCAGCCAAACCTTTCTGCTTTCTGACATTTTCCCTTTAAGGAAGTCTCTTTTCAGCCAAACCTTTCTGCTTTCTCACATTTTCCCTTTAAGGAAGTCTCTTTTCAGCCAAACCTTTCTGCTTTCTCACATTTTCCCTTTAAGGAAGTCTCTTTTCAGCCAAACCTTTCTGCTTTCTCACATTTTCCCTTTAAGGAAGTCTCTTTTCAGCCAAACCTTTCTGCTTTCTCACATTTTCCCTTTAAGGAAGTCTCTTTTCAGCCAAACCTTTCTGCTTTCTCACATTTTCCCTTTAAGGAAGTCTCTTCTCAGCCAAACCTTTCTGCTTTCTGACATTTTCCCTTTAAGGAAGTCTCTTTTCAGCCAAACCTTTCTGCTTTCTCACATTTTCCCTTTAAGGAAGTCTCTTTTCAGCCAAACCTTTCTGCTTTCTCACATTTTCCCTTTAAGGAAGTCTCTTTTCAGCCAAACCTTTCTGCTTTCTCACATTTTCCCTTTAAGGAAGTCTCTTTTCAGCCAAACCTTTCTGCTTTCTCACATTTTCCCTTTAAGGAAGTCTCTTTTCAGCCAAACCTTTCTGCTTTCTCACATTTTCCCTTTAAGGAAGTCTTTTTTCAGCCAAACCTTTCTGCTTTCTCACATTTTCCCTTTAAGGAAGTCTCTTTTCAGCCAAACCTTTCTGCTTTCTGACATTTTCCCTTTAAGGAAGTCTCTTTTCAGCCAAACCTTTCTGCTTTCTGACATTTTCCTTTTAAGGAAGTCTTTTTTCAGCCAAACCTTTCTGCTTTCTGACATTTTCCTTTTAAGGAAGTCTCTTTTCAGCCAAACCTTTCTGCTTTCTGACATTTTCCCTTTAAGGAAGTCTCTTCTCAGCCAAACCTTTCTGCTTTCTCACATTTTCCCTTTAAGGAAGTCTCTTTTCAGCCAAACCTTTGTACTTTCTCACATTTTCCCTTTAAGGAAGTCTCTACTCAGCCAAACCTTTCTGCTTTCTCACATTTTCCCTTTAAGGAAGTCTCTACTCAGCCAAACCTTTCTGCTTTCTCACATTTTCCCTTTAAGGAAGTCTCTTTTCAGCCAAACCTTTCTGCTTTCTGACATTTTCCCTTTAAGGAAGTCTCTTTTCAGCCAAACCTTTCTGCTTTCTCACATTTTCCCTTTAAGGAAGTCTCTTTTCAGCCAAACCTTTCTGCTTTCTGACATTTCCCTTTAAGGAAGTCTCTTCTCAGCCAAACCTTTCTGCTTTCTGACATTTTCCTTTTAAGGACGTCTCTTTTCAGCCAAACCTTTCTGCTTTCTGACATTTTCCCTTTAAGGAAGTCTCTTCTCAGCCATACCTTTCTGCTTTCTCACATTTTCCCTTTAAGGAAGTCTCTTTTCAGCCAAACCTTTCTGCTTTCTCACATTTTCCCTTTAAGGAAGTCTCTTTTCAGCCAAACCTTTCTGCTTTCTCACATTTTCCCTTTAAGGAAGTCTCTTTTCAGCCAAACCTTTCTGCTTTCTCACATTTTTCCTTTAAGGAAGTCTCTTTTCAGCCAAACCTTTCTGCTTTCTGACATTTTCCCTTTAAGGAAGTCTCTTTTCAGCCAAACCTTTCTGCTTTCTCACATTTACGTTTTAAGGAAGTCTCTTTTCAGCCAAACCTTTCTGCTTTCTCACATTTACGTTTTAAGGAAGTCTCTTTTCAGCCAAACCTTTCTGCTTTCTCACATTTACGTTTTAAGGACGTCTCTTTTCAGCCAAACCTTTCTGCTTTCTGACATTTCCCTTTAAGGAAGTCTCTTCTCAGCCAAACCTTTCTGCTTTCTCACATTTTCTCTTTTAGGAAGTCTCTTTTCAGCCAAACCTTTCTGCTTTCTCACATTTTCCCTTTAAGGAAGTCTCTTCTCAGCAAAAAAAAGTTCAAGCAGAAAAATGTCAACTCTGACTGCACAGGATTATACGGGACTACACTTTATGCAGATGCATTTAGCTCCTTTTTCTCGGAGAGTGGCTCATTATGTTTAATTATTGCGCTTACCAGGAATACGCAGAACGCGAAGCCGATGCCGAGAACAATGTTTGCCTGCTCTATGATAAACTCTCTAGCAGCCGTGTAACAACCCTGAAATGCGGCCATAAGTTGCGATTTAAGCATTAACCAAAACGCGCCCACACACAATACAACAATAAACAACAGCCAAACTTTCATTAACAAACTTGGCCTATGGACCCCAGGTAGTTGAAGAGCTTGTCTTTTCTTTTCTTTGACCAGTTAGCATCTTTTTTTGTTTTATCAGAATTTAATATAAGTAGCAGTAATTTACGTCATCAACAATGCCACCACAAATGTCTGAGAATAGTTTTCATTAGAAAAGTAAATAATTTAACTTATGTCATTACAAAACAACAATAAACAGTTATTATGAAATGAAATAATGAAATTTAGTATTTATGTAATTGCTTGAATGAATGGATGAACAAACACAACTTTGTTGTAAGCCATATACAATGCAACCGTAACATAAACAGCCCCACCAAACAAGAGATATGTTCGTCGTCAGAAACACAATGCCTCTACTGCGCCACTTTGAATTAAAATTTCTATTTATCATTTGGCAGGTATATAAATCATCTCCCTTTAAAGCTTATTACTTCCCTTGGATTTTGTCCAATCCAACTGGGGGAGGGGTGGGTGGGGGGATCTGTAGACAGTCAAAAATGACCAAGTCAGACATCACTGAATACCAAGGCCTGTGGTTTATCCAAGAAATCATAGCCAGAGTTCATCATGTATCTATGGACATAAGTCCACAGGTATGTAATGAACCCTACCATTCACAAATTAGTACAGGAAAGAACTGATTTTTATATCATTTAAAAAAAAAACTTGAACAATTCAATCATTTGAGTTATAAATAATCAAAATAAAAAATCTGTACAGTAACTGTGAAAAGAACTTAAATTCTTGGTAAGGAAATATATAATCTGAGATATTATTATATAAATTACTTCCCTTGAAAATAATTGTCTCCAACAAATCTCTATTTTTAGTAGCAAATAATTAAAAGCCACCACCGTGACTGTAGATTCACCACTCAAAATGTGCAGCTCCATGAGATACACATGCATGCCAAATATCAAGTTGCTATGTTCAATATTGAATAATTATCTCCCTTTTAAAGCTTATTACTTCCCTTGGATTTGTAATTTTGACCTTAGACCTTGAAGGATGACCTTGACCTTTTACCACGATGTGTTTGTCAGAAACACAAAGCTGCCTACTGCGCCGCTTTGATTTATTTAACAAAAATATATAATTCGGCAGGTCAGATAATTCTGTCCATTTAAAGCTTATTACTTCCCTTGGATTTGTTTTTTCGACCCCGTGACCTAGTTTTTGACCTGGCATGACCGCAGGGTTGTCATTATGATCGTAAACAAAGGATTATTTTGGAAAAGTAACCGATTCGGCTGGGGGTCAAGGCCTAGGCCCCCTTGTAGGTCCAGGGCAAGGCCCTGGTAAGGGGGTCAGGGGGGCAAAGCCCCCCGACCGAAAACGAATTCTAGACACATTTTAGGGACAAAATACTGCTATTCTCAGAGCATAAAAAGTTAAAATGAGGTCTAAAAAGAATAGAAAATTTTAAGATTTTCACATGTTAAGTAAACTGTACAATGTAAAAACATATTATATTGATAGATCTTTGCATGTTCCAATTCTATCCATTACTCGATAATCCGGTATAATTACGATTTCTTTTTTTCAAAACCAAATAACGGCAAATATTGACGATGAATGTCGTCCACCATTTAACGCAAGTGCATATACAAATTGAATTGTGGGATTGGGGAATTCCCATTTAACATGCGTGAATCACGTGACGCGATTTGAGAGCATTGAAAATCGTTTATGTTTAGTAATTACGACAAATCGACGACTAAACTGTTACATGTACCTCCTTTCAGAAAAGTTTGCGAAAGTGAAATTCTGAGAATAAAGATGCGCCTTCTTTTAAATTTTACCAAGTACTTTTCATTCCGGATTGTGATATAACTTGTCAGGTCATTCATGCATGTATACCTATAAATATGCATAGTTTGGCAATCTCAAAACACGTTATTTACCTACTTATTACATTATGTGTTATGCCCATTTGTATAACAAAATACATTATTTAATTGAAGTATTTTCAAATGCGTATAATTAAATGTGTTATCCGAAATCATTTCCAGATTTCATTATTCACGGAAAATTAAGAAAATTCTAGCAACAGAGACACATTTCTCGTGTTTTTCATGCACAGATGAAAATCATGCCAAAATGAGACTTCATGTATAACATCACGTCATTCTTCATCGGGGAAAGCATGGACTTTAATATTTAGATGCTAAATAACAACTTCGTTACGCAGAGGTCGCTAATATATTTTATTTTGGTAGAAAATCGAAGAGCATTTTTTAATATGTGGAAACTTTTTCTCTAACTAAAAAAACTAATTAATTACGCTCTACATTGCTACATTCGTTGAGATACGGTCAGTAATACTGTGAAACCATTATTAATCGTCAGGCATTAATTTTCATAAATTTCGTCAGTCGACCGATCGGCGAATTTAAGATCCTAACGAACAATCATGCTCTATGTTTGAACAAAAACAAACACTAAGTTTAACAATATTTTAAAAATTACAGTATACATGAGGCATTAAATTCCAACATAATCCATGCACACATTCACTGCTGTTTCGTAATCAAGATTAATCCGGTTTTGACACAAAGGGATGTAGATTACACAAGGTACTTAACTGACACGTTACACTTCTTTTAAACGCGTGTGCAGCACAGCTGTATCGAATGCGTTGACTTCGTTTATGCAGAATGGTAATGAATTAGCGCTAATTGTTTATAACTTTATTACCCATTAGGTGCATTGTGTTTTTCAAGGGTGTTGCATATTAGCCATCACGCAGCGATTGCCGATGAAAGACAATAAACCAAATGAAAAGATGACGATGTGTGATCAACATGCGTATTTATCACAAATTAATAAAGAATATTTTAATTGCTGTTTGTTGTTTGATTGTTTGCGTTTAACCACACTTATAACCATTTTATGTGTATCAATTTATTTATTTTTAAATTATTGACATTATTGATTTATATACCTGTAGTTTACTTTTTAAGAACAAACACACACATAGAGTTTATAATTTTAATATTGATATCAGAATAAAAAAGCATTTTATTTGAAAAAAAAAAACACTTAACAAACTGGAATTTCCTAACACCAGTTATAACCCATATTGTTCGCACCTTCCCTAATTGGTGCCGATAAAGGTACGATTGTTATCAGTATGGCAATTATAATAATAGAATAAGACTAATTGGCAATTGGCTTCGTTGTTACAAACACTCGTTAACGGTTATTCGATCCCACTTGTCCGCTAATCATAACAATGAACATGTGAATGGCATACATTAAGAGGGTCCATTACTGTCCCTTGATAACAAAAGACTAGTTAATTGGCATGTTCCCGCATTCGTGCCACGATTTTTCGCAACTGCGATTGATCGCGAATATGTATTACACACAAATCGGATATTGACTGACGCATTTTTTTTTTAATTCAAAATCAGAAATCGGCGAATTTAAGTGCTGACGAAATCGTCATTTTTATAAAAATGACGAAATTTTGTGCTGTCGAAAATAAATGGTTTCACAGTAATCTGTGAAATGTACAGCTATTTGATACAATTTTGCGTGGGGTCGGCGTGTATTCGGCTGCCTGAGCGCTGATTGGTTGACGTGCTTACCAAGAAGAATTTGATTGACAGCTGGAAAAATTAATATTTGGCACTCGCTGAGAAATTCATTGAAAACAGTAGTTCTTAGGCGGAGTTAATGTACTGACTGAATGGGCGTCGCTCTACTATACCACGGTTATTCCTCGTCATTTATTGTCGGTTTGCGTGATCACAACTTCCGATAGCAATTTTAAAGATTCAGGAAAAACAACCGATTTTCTGGCGATTTTAACCGATGAATTCGATCGGCAATCGGTTAATAATGACAACCCTGATGACCCATGTTCGAACTTGACCTAGATATTGTCTAGATACAACTGACCAAGTTTCGTAAAGATGGGATGAAAACTATTTGAACTAGAGCTTTGTCACAGACTTGACGAATACCCCCACATGCCGCATTGACACATAATATTTTGCATGCTGTCTTCACAAAATACAGCTGACACCATGCTCAATTTTTAAAACGCACTAAGTGACCCTTTGACCTAGTTTTTGACACAGAAAGGCCCATGTTCTAACTTGGCCTTAAGATCATCTCCATAAACTTCTGTCCAAGATTGGTGAAGATCGGATGTAAACTACTTGAATTAGAGAGCGGACACCTTGCTGAATGTTAAAAAACGCACAAATTGGACCCGTGACCTAGTTTTAGGCCCGGAATGGCCCATGTTCAAACTTGTCCTAGAGATCATTTAGATAAAACTTGTGACCAAGTTTGGTGAGGATTGGATAGAACTACTTGAATTAGAGAGCGGACAACATGGTGCGGTTTAAAACGCACTAAGATACCCCGTGACCTAGTTTTTGACCCGGCATTACCCATATTCAAACTTGACCTAGACATCATCTAGATACAACTTCTGACAAAGTTTGGTGAAGATTGGATGAAAACTACTTGAATAAGAGAGCGGACAAGATTGTGTTGTTTAAAACGTAAAGTGACCCCGTGACCTTGTTTTTGACCCGGCATGACCCATATTCAAACTTGCCCTAGACATAATCAAGATACAACTTCTGACCAATTTTGGTGAAGATTGGATAAAAACTACTTGAATTAGAGAGCGGACAACATGGTGGGGTTTAAAACACTCTAAGTGACACCGTGACCTATTTTTTTACCCGGCATGGCTTTTGTTCGAACTTGACCTACACATCATCTAGTTACAACTTCTGACCAAGTGTGGTGAAGATCGGATTTAAACTACTTGAATTAGAGAGCAGACACCATGCTCAATGTGTAAAACGTACTAAGTGACCCTGTGACCTAGTTTTTGAGCTGGCATGGCCCATGTTCGAACTTGGCCTTCAGATCATCTAGATAAAACTTCTGACCAAGTTTGGTGAAGATCGGATGAAAACTACTTGAATAAGAGAGAGGACACCATGCTGAATGTTAAAATACGCACTAAGTGACCCCGTGACCTAGTTTTTGACCCGGTAAGGCCCATGTTCGAACTTGGCCTTAAGATCATTTAGATACAACTTCTGACCAAGTTTGGTGAAGATCGAATGAAAACTACTTGAATTAGATTGCAGACAACATGCTGAATGTTTAAAACGCACTTAGTGACCCCGTGACCTAGTTTTTGACCCGGCAAGGCCCATGTTCAAAATTTGGCCTAGACATCATGTAGATACAACTTCTGACCAAGTTTGGTGAAGATCGAATGAAAACTACTTGAATTAGAGATCGGACAACATGCTGAATGTTTAAAACGCACTAAGTGACCCCGTGACCTAGTTTTTGACCTGGCATGGCCCATGTTGGAACTTGGCCTAGACATCATGTAGATACAACATCTGACCAAGTTTGGTGAAGATCGGATGAAAACTACTTGAATTAGAGAGCGGACACTTAATACGGACTGACAGACAGACCGACAGACAAGTTCACTCCTATATACCCCCCTTAACTTCGTTTGTGGGGGTATAATTAGAGAGCGGACACGAAAAGTGTGACAGACTGACTGACAGACTGACGGACAGTGCCAAAAGGGGGCATAAAAATAAAATAATGACCCATGAAAATGAACATTATGTAGCTCTTTTAACATTTTACTCATTGCATATAAACTTTAAACATTAAATATTTTACACACGAAAAAAGGTTATATTTTTAAGAATATAATTTTTTAAACGGTTCATGCAATTGTACTGCAGTATTTGTGTATATAATACAAGCTTATACTTACTTTTTACTAGGCATGAAAGACCAGATGTCAATGCAAGCTCATTGTTGACTAAAGATTACTTTAAAAAATGTCATATTGCTTATGTTCTGTCAATTGAAAGAAAGTAATTTAAGATCGCTTAAGTTATAACATATGATGCCATATCAGTTTTTAAATAAAAATGTGTTATAACATTAATTTAAATAATTTTGTAAATGAATGTTAGATTTAGTATTTATTTTTCCTGTATTAAGGCCAGCATTTTTTTTTATTTGTTTAACGGGAAATTTTTCAAAAAAAAATGAGTCGGGGGGGGGGGATAAATAAAAATAAAAGCATGAAAAGTGAGCAGTCTACCAAAAAAAAAAAAAAAAAATGTCTGAACCGATTATTTATTTTATTTTTGAAAATTTAAAATTCAGCAAATTTAACCTTATGAATACTTGCATTAACCTTTAAGTGTTTTATATATCTCATTACACTGTTGCAGAAGCTTTTTATAATAATAGTTAACATATTTTCATATATATTTATAGGTTAAAGCACCTTTAGCATGTATTATACTTTATTGCCTCAAAAGAGACTATTAAACACGCCAGGTGTGTAGTGTATTATAGTGATCGTTAAACTTTTGTTGAGTGAATATCATAATGTATGTTTATAACAAATATAGCATGCATTTGACATAAATAAAAAAGACTTGAAAACTGTTTACATTGTTTAATAGCTTTATCAACCAACTTTGTAACTTTCATCCATGGGTGGAATATGCACACTAAAAAATACTCTTTAATATACAACAGACTTGCTTTATATCATGATAATTTGTATCAATCATGAGAAAAAATGAGCCATGTAACAGGAAATTGGACCTTAGGGCAATTGCAACATTTTTGGCTCTAAAAGAGCATTCTGATCAGGATCCAATCTGTTTAACATAATTGTCATTCAGTCAGTACTTCTAACAGTGTTTTTTTTCACCTATAGGGGAATGGTGGCGGGGCCCGTCCAAAGGGGAAAAACGCGTCCTTTTTTAGGAAAAGGGGAAAATTAAGAAGTCATTCTTTTATATGTAATGATATTTATTATATGAATACACATGTATGTATGAATGTAATATTCACAGCTGAATGTCTCTGTTCTTTTTCGTAAATATATATCAATGATTTGTTCAACATTTGTTTCAGTCAGTTCAGCCGTCATGCACAGTATCAGTTTTCCAAGCCAATTAGAGTCTAATTGGGATTTTTGTAATCAATAAAATGGCAAATTTGAACATTTTTTATCAATAAAATGGGCCAAATTGGAATGTTTTTATCAACAAATATTGACACAATATAGATACATCAGGCCTTTTCTTGGCCATTTTGGAAAAAAAATTAATTCATGAAGTCCACTGATTTGGGAAAACCTAATGTGATATAACTCTTTTTAATAATAAAAAATCATATTAATTATAGTTATATACCTTGTTAGATGTTTATAAAATGAATTTGAGATATATCTATCATGAGGCATTTGTTTCCAAAAAAAAAAAAAAAAAAAATTTTTTTTTTACTTTTGGAGGGGATTTTTCAAAAAAAATTGGGGGAAAATATATACTATTTGTGGAGGGGAATGGGGCCGAATATCGGCCCCGAAATTGCCATAAAAAAACACTGTTCTAAAGATGTCAAGCGAACACTTTGGATCCTTATAAGACTGCGCTTGAATTGATCTTGATCCAAACTTTGTGTAGTGAAAGTTCTAGTACAAAAATGTGAATATTTCATTTAAGAAACCGAGAGTTATAGACTTAAAAAAACATGTGGTGCATTTCATTTTATATTCAGATAGAGTTATAGTGTTTATTTATGTAAAGTGAACACAAGGGGCATGACTACAATATTTTGTGTATAACATCGTTATGAGGTTCTCTTTGAAGTTTGTTCAAATCATGCAGAAAATTTGCCCTCCCTAGGGGTTACTGTTTTGCTTATTCTCTGAAACCGCAAGGCCCATTGGTTTGTTACGTTGCATGCCAACCATATAGTGGTTCTTTGCTAAGTTTCCTCAAAGCATGTCTCCGTGATCAATACTGTTTGTGCTTCATGGGTCAACTGATTTATATAGATTAATGTATTTGATAATTCCTAACAACACAGAAACCGCAAGGGTCAGTGGTTCAATATTTGGTGTGTAACATGTTAGTGTTTTCTTCTTCTAGGTGTGATCAAATCATACATTTGGATTAAAAAATAACCCGTCCTTGTTTCACATGATTAATATTTACTTATATAATATAGATCTTAAACAATCTTATTCTCTCAAAACGCATGGGTCAGGTGATAATTATTTTGTATGTGAAATTGTATGGTGGTAATCTTAGTTGTTTTTGTATCATGTCCATTGGCTTCACATTAGCCCCATCAACATATTGAGGTAAAAGACACAATTAATCTAGAAACCTGGATTTATTTCATTGTACATTTTCTTAAGTGAAAGCCATATAAAGAATTAAATAGTACATGTAGCAAGGATTTAAATTGTTCTAGTAGAACTAGAATTACTCTGCTGACTGTATCTAATTTACTCGCAAGATTAATTATATACAGAAAACAACTTTTAACCATGTAATTTTATATTTTTAAAATAGTATTTAATTTTAATAATTTCGTTAAAGACTCACAGTATTGTCAAAATAAAATGGTGTAAACTTTTGCACATATTATTTTGTTCCTCTTATTCACTGTTTTTTAGTTCAAATGAAAATTTCTATGGAATGTGTTGTCTGTATTATTTCAAGGAGAAACAACAATGACATTTTCTTGGATATATAATAAACAGAGAGAGCTATATAAATATGAAGATAATAATAACCCTTGGAACAAATACATAGAGCCAATTGAGCACATTTATCAACAGAGCCTGAGGTGTGGTAAATTTACTTGCATTCCTTGCAGTACAAATCCTGCAGTATGAAAACATTATGTACAGTTGATAGAACATCATATTTCAGCTAAATAATAACTCATTTTTGAAAAATAAATTAAGATGTATTTCTGATTTACAAAACTGATCAAATAATTAAGAAATAAATTCTATTTACTTTTTCATGACATTTCGAAAGTCAAAACTTTGGTTTCGTCTGTAGAAATTCAATAAAATGAACTGATCCAAACAAAGGACATAACTTGGTCAAAATGTACCGGAAAAATGGTTAAAATGTCGATATAAAAATAGTTATACAGTTAAATGTATGGAAAAAAAATTTTGTTTTAATTTAATAAAGAATAATAAGCATGTTAATTTGCTACTGTGTCAAGAAAAAAAATTAAAACTGTCTTGTGACTTTGACGGACATACAAACATCCGGACCCAATGTTATTTTATTCAGAAGCTGTGTTGCATACTTTTTTTCTAAATAAAGAATTTATATGGGTGGGGAATGGGATTATTGATGCAAATACCTGTGGTTCAGTCATCATGTTCATTATAAAAAAAACGTAAAGAAGTACTTCTTGGACATTTTCGGGATCTTGATTTTTTGTCTATAAAAATATTACAGGATCTACATTTTAATAAATACGCATATTTATTAAACCTACCCAAAACTTTAACACATCGCATGTTATTGATGGTGACACCTCTGTATCATCTGCAAAAGCTCTAATTATTTTTAATTTTGTATCCCATAATATGGGAATGATGTCAACAATGGTGTTCTGAAGATTAACTTTTCTAATTGAAATTGTTTCTGCTCCATTTTTAATTAATTTGATTTTAAAGTATGCTACATTTGTCTTGTTGTTGTTAATGTCCGCCATTTCAGAAATGAAATATGAAAATCATTTGTTAAATACTCGCCGATTGGCTAATAGTGTGTGGTATTGGCTGCAATAGCCAATGAAAATCGCTGACGCTTTACAAGTCGACTTGGCACAACGAAACAACCCGTATTATAAACAAAGTTTGAACAACACTTTCGGCAATCTGCGCAATTTTTTTTATTTTGGATAAAACACCAGGTCAGCGGGTGAAATGTAAGAAAAAAAAGAAATTTTTTATTTGAATTTGGCGAAAAATAGGGTCGGGCGCTCCCGTAAAACAAATAATAAAAAAATGCTGGCCTAAAACATATGGGTTCAAAGTTATAAATCTACACAATGTCTTAAGGACTTTCTCATCAAAGAAATCTTAGTGACAAAACATTGAGCTGGAGTTGTGATAATTAAATCTTAAGTTATCAACGTGATTAAGGACTTAAGGTATGGTTAATCTCACAATAGTTGTACCACACTCGAAAAAAATGGGATTAATGCAATCTGCACACGCTAAACAGGGCCAATACTTTCCGCTTCTATGGTATTTTTTGCTTAAAGGAATTATGTTCTAAACGAAAATCTATTGAAGTAAAAAAGTTTTAGTCCCTTATAAGCCTGCGCAGACTGCACTGGCTAATCTGGGACAACAATTTAGACGCAGTCATTATGCCCTGTTTTCCCAGAGCAAGGCTCATTTATTTACCCTGTAATGAAGAGCGTTATTCTGAGCCCCAGTTTGCATCCTCGGTGGTCCAAATGCGAATGACTGACAGTTTTGCAGGTTCAGATACTGGCCCAGTCTGTTTTCATATACACAGCAGCTGGGTGGCACGAATTTTTTGTCATACTCACCTGCAAAATTGAAACAAGTGAAACATGAGTAATAAACAAGTGAAACATGAGCAATAAACAAGTTAAACATGAGCAATAAACAAGTGAAACATGAGCAATAAACAAGTGAAACATGAGCAATATTTATGGAAATCTCACTTGGCTCAGTATGGACAATTATTAAAAGAGAGTTTGTATTTATATATAAATATCTAAACATACATAGCAATCATAATAAGTTGAAAATTAAACACTCCAAGAACTTTCCACAATTGCAATTCAGAACAAAAACTTTGTTGTCACAAAAATAAACCAGTCACTAAAAAAATTCAGGTTAAGAATGGATAAAGTCTCAATTAATTTCTCTAATTGTTTGTCTTTAAATTGTAACCTTTACATTCAACCTACATACTTGGTTGTAGTATGTGCAGCTCAGTGTACTTGTAACTGCTGCAAAGTTATTTTAAAGTAATTAAATTCCTGAATTTCAAAATCATTAATTTGATCAATGTAATGATCGTATTTGTGATGTTGACCTTAGAGCTAGTTACCTGGATTTACACCTGACATTCCGCCTCATCTTTTTGATCAATTTTGCTTGTTAAGGTTTTTGAAAATCCAGCCATGCTGGACAAAGTTATGCTCCAGACAAAGTGTCAATTGTGAATTTCCACAATTTAACCTTGGACGAAGGTAGTTCAAGCACATCCTTGCATTGTAACCTTGACCTTGGACCTAGGGACCATCATGCTTATCATTTATGCCAAGTCATTTCAAACTCAAACAATGCTAGACAAAGTTATGCTCCTGACAAATATTTCCCTGTGCCCACCTGCCCCCCCCCCCCCAAGCTGTTTTTATGGCCTGAAATCATGACTAACACAATGCATATTATGGAAATCTGACACATTTAAATAACAGCAAATACACCTTAATACTTGTACAACTTCAATATAAGAATGTGTCCCTTGGACATGAAAACTAGCTGCCACAAAAATTGAAGTTTGCATAGTCATAGTCAGTGTCACTGACCACTGAAAGCATATATCAACAGTACCTTCAGATATAAGTGATTACTTACTGTACTGCCGGGTGAACCAGTTGGACTCCTGGTACAGACCCCAACCCTCATCATTGACAGCACAGCATCGCAACTGGAACAATAACATTGGGATAAAGTTGGTAAAAGCTGTTTTAAAAATCAATATGGAATACTTTAGCATATATTATGTTATTAAACATACAGTGTCTATTTTTAAGGAGGATAATATTGTGGTAGTTGACATTATGAAAATACATATAGAATATTTGTGCAAGTAACAAATTAAACTCTGTAATCTATATAAAGCCATCAAATTTTAAATATTTTGTATTGCCAATTAGGCAACATAGTTTGAGAAAGGTACAGGAGTTTGATGTTCAGTATATCAAAGGGATAAATAATGTATAATCTTGGGCTACTGTCTTGTTCAGTAGAGATGCTCCAAAAAGCTTGTAATGAACCTAATGAACATGTGCATAAAATTATTTGAGAAAACCGTACTTGAATATCTAGCAGCAAAGACTAGTATCAGAGTACTACAAAATATTGTGTTGTCTATTTTGTGACACAAGTTCCATTTTTAGCTCAATCTGGTATTTTGTGCAAGGGACCTGAACCTTTCAGAATGATTTTTGCAAACAACCAACAAATACAAATATGTATGAAATTGTTTGATACATCGAAAACAGCTTTTAGACACATACGTCTATTTTAAGCTTAAGCAGCAATTTTTCAGTGAAGTGGAACCATGCAAATAATCTATTGTAAGCTCAAACAACCATTTTATACATTTTTTCCTTACCTTATGGTTAGATTTGAAAACAAGTTAACACAAACATAATTAAAGTAGGATTATTTTTTTCAAAAGGAACCTTTTGAAAAAAATTCCAACTTAAATATCATTTGCGTGAAATTGTTTGCAAATCTAAACATAGGGTAAGGAAACAAGAGCTGTCAGAGGACAGCGCGCTCGACTATTCGAGTGCTTGACAGTATAAAGTAAGCCATCATGGAGAGGGGGGAGGGGGTATAATGGTGGGTGTGTGATCATTTTATAGATGATCTTTTAAAAATAAGAAGAAAAAAAAAAAATTTTTTTGGGGTGGGGGGTTGGGGGGGGGAAGGGGGTATAATGTGGGTGTGTGATCATTTAATAGATGATCTTTCAAAAATAAGAAGAAAGAAAAAAAAATTGGGGGGGGGGGGTGGGGGGGGGGAGGGGTTCTTGGGGGGGGGGGGGGGGGCGTGGGGATGGTTTGAGTTGAGTGCACTGTGGTATGTCAGGTAAGTGTTGTTTTGTCAAACTTTAACATAGATTTATCAATAATATGCATATTCTAAGTATAAAAGGGGCAATAACCTTGTTTATAGGTTGGGGTCATGATGGTTAACAAGTATGCAAAATATGAAAGCAATATGTCAAGGGACATTGAAATTATTTGGGGTAGTACACAAATTTTAACATTTGCACGCAAACCGACACGGGAACGGCAACGCCGACGCCGGGGGAATAGGATAGCTCCACTATATATATTTCATATATAATAGTCGAGCTAAAAATGTGTTAAGACATATTTCTTTTTTTCGCTTAAGTGGCAATATTGTGCTGTGAAGCGGAATCGCATGCATGTTAGGTACAGGACCCCAGAAGGAAAACTTCTAAAATATCATAAATATCAGCCAAGACTATTTGAAGATATGAAAGAAACACAGATGTTTGTTAATTTTATTCAAAAAAATCTTAGGATCCATATAAGGCCCTTTAATTTGCTTATAACTTATAAGCTGCGATTTCTTGTTGAAAATAAAAAACCGACTATTGTGTACACTTCTGTCACAGCAAATGACAAATGTTAAAACATGTAAAAAAAATATTATGAACAAACCTAGAAGTAATGTTAAGTGGGAGACATAGAAATATACAGTCTATGACATTTACCTGTAAAATTGATAATTTTAGCATCCATTAAAACAAACTAAGAAATTACCCGTTGTTGCAACATATCCCAGGACTCTGTGACATCCCTGTTTCTATCACTGTAATCAACACTGGTGGCATACTGAGTTCTGATGCCACGCTTCATGTCCTCTTGGAGGTTGTCTTCAAGCTGACAAACATAAAATATAATGGTAAACAAAAACAGATACTTATAAAAATAAATACATATGTAATTAGTGTCAGACATGATGTAAAACAGAGTCTATATTATTTGTAGTGGCCTTTTTTTACCATATCATTCATTTACAAATCTAAGTACATGTTAATATCTCAAACAATCAATTATTTTAAAGAGCTGACAACTGCTTAGGAGAATACAAAATCAAGTTATTATTGATTGAACACACTGCTTTTTAATGTAACTGTAACAAGACAGGGCCCTCAATCTATCAAATCTGCCGACGAATTTCGGCGGCAGTCCCCCACCTAAAAAGAATACGTTTTTCCCCTTTTGGGGGAAAAAATTCCCCCTAAAAAAAATATATATATATATTTTTTTTTAATAGAAAGATGTGTCTCATGATTATTATATCTCAATTCTATTTCAATTTAATTCTTTTCAAACATACTAAATTATGAAAAATGCAATGAATATAGTGCAAACATGTACAAATGTAATAATGAGAGAGTATGTAAAAAAATCCCCCAAAAAGGGAAACGCCGCGAAAATTCCCCCTCCTAAGGGCTGTGGACCCCTTCCCCCAAAGTAGTGTGAGGGCGCTGCAAGAGCCCAAAAGGCCCAAAGTTGCTCAACTGAAATTCAAAGGAACTGACCTGTTCTGTGCAGCCCAAGATGTCATGAGAACAAATGTTCTAACCAACTTTCATGACTAGTGAACACCCTGGCAGCCACATTTTTCAACAGACCAGAACCATTTTCATACACATCCAAGATAACATTTAAACAAATATTCTGACAAAGTTTCATGAGGATTCATGAAGCCATATAAGGAAACATGCCGTGGCCCCTTGTGGCCATGTTTTTCAACCAACTGGAACCATTTTCGAACTTATCCAAGATATCATTGGGACAATTCTTCTGACCAAGTTTCATGATGATCGGACTATAAATGTGGTATCTAAAGTGTTTACAAGGTTTTACTATAGCTATATAAGGATAAATGCCACGCCCCCTTGGCGGCCATGCTTTTCCACCAACTGGAACCATTTTCGAACTCATCCAAGATATCATTGGGACAAATCGTCTGACCAAGTTTCATGATGATCCGACAATAAATGTGGCCTCTAGAGCGTTAATAACTAAAGCCATATATACAGTAGCCATATTAAGAAAATTGCCTTGCCCCCTGATGGCCATGTTTTTAAAGCAACCGAAACCATTTTTGAACTCATCCAAGATATCATTGGGACAAATCTTCTGACCAAGTTTCATGAAGATCGGAAAATAAATGTGCCCTCTAGAGTGTTAACAAGATTTTACTATAGCCATATATAGGGAAAAATGCCCCGCCCCTTGGCAGCCATGTTTTTTAAGCAAACGTAACCATTTTCGAACTCATCAAAGATATCATTTAGACCAATCTTCTGACCAAATTTCATGAAGAATGGACAATAAATGTTGCCTCTAGAGTGTTAACAAGGTTTTACTATAGCCATTTAAGTGAAAATGCCCGCCCCCTGGCAGCCACGTTTATCAACCATCTGGCATCATTTTTAAACTTGTCCAAGATATTATTGGGATGAATCTTCTGACCAAGTTTCATGAAGATCGGACCATAAATGTGGCCTCTAGAGTGTTAACAAGATTTTACTATAGCCACATAAAGCCATTTAAGGAAAAATGCCCCGCCCCTTAGGGGCCTTGTTTTTCAAGCAAACTTAACCATTTTCGTACTCATCCAAGATATCATTGAGACCAAATTTCATGAAGATTGGACAATAAATGTGGACTCTAAGAGTGTTAACAAGGTTTTATTAAAGCCATATATAGCCATATAAGGAAAAATGCCGGACCCCCTGGTGGCCATGTTTTTAAAGCAACCAAAACCATTTTCGAACTCATCCAAGATATCATTGGGACAAATCTTTTGACCAAGTTTCATGCAGATGGAAAAAAAATATGGCCTCTAGTGTGTTAACAAGGTTATACTAAAGCCATATAAGGAAAAATGCCCCACCCCCTGGCCGCCATGTTTTTCAGCCAACTGGCATCATTTAAAAAAATATTATTGGGATGGATCTTCTGACCAAGTTTCATAAAGATCGGACGATAAATGTGGCCTCTAGAGTGTTAACAACAAGATTTCACTATAGCCATATATGGCCATATAAGGAAAAATGCCCTGCCCCTTGGCAGCAATGTTTTCCAAGCAAACCTAACCATTCTTGAACCAATGCAAGATATTATTGAGACCTATCTTCTGACTTAATTTCATGAAGCTTGGACAATAAATATGGCCTCTAGAGTGTTAACAAAGGCAAATCTTGAAGCCGTGCAACGGGCGACGGACGACATAGACTGACAAAAGATCACAATAGCTCACCATGAGCGCATTGTGTTCAGGTGAGCTAAAAAAACATTACTCGAAAACCATGACACTTCAGGAGCTGTACAAGAGCCTCACTTACATTATCCCTGAAGACAGCACCCAAAATG
Source organism: Dreissena polymorpha (assembly GCF_020536995.1). Lineage (NCBI taxonomy): Eukaryota > Metazoa > Mollusca > Bivalvia > Myida > Dreissenidae > Dreissena > Dreissena polymorpha. Next base: position 129,425,132 of record NC_068355.1, on the reverse strand, counting down.
GCGGCTGTAAGAAGGAGCACAAACATCAACCCAATCACAGCTACAAACTGAAATAAAAAAAACATTGAAAGTAATTCAAAGCAAAGACAATTTTATTCAACCCTATATTTCTTGCTAATACAAGAATTATTAGGCTAAAATATAATGAAACGAAGCATTTTTCTGGTAAAATTCCTGAAAAAAATATGAGCTGGTTGGGAAAAGGATTCTGGTCAAATTGGGATTGTTTTAATTGCAAATTTGGGAATTAATTATCAACAAAAAGGACTCAATTAAAGTTATATATTTTGCAGGATGTTTTAATAAAAAGTTGAGATCTAGAGTTAAGAAGTCATAAGAGACTTCTTTCTTTAAAAAAAAAAAGGAAATTGGGCTTTTTTAGGGAAATTTGGGTCAGCTTTTTGGGAAAAAACTTTTATTTTTGCGATTGGGAAGCAGCCAAAAATCGGCTGTAATTTTTAGCAAAAAAAACCCCACTGGTATGCAAAACTTAAATTTATCACAATAACATGAGAATTTGTAGATTTGCATGCCCCTATTAAATGAGCAAGATTAATGGGAAAATTAAGACAACTATACACTGCAGATTCGATGTACCTTCAGTTATTTTTCGAATCTTTAATGTCCAATAAACCATGAAATGCAGAGGATCAAGTATGTTCACACACTTAAATTTTCTTTCGATTATCAAACATTTAAGTATTAAAGTGATATTATGGGCATTTTTCACTGTTGAATTGAGCTGAAAAGAATTAACAGGTCAAAAGAGTTAGTTAACTGACCAAGTATCTGCAACTCAACAGTTGTTTATAAAAATATTCATTATATTCGATATTTCACATGACTCACCCAGTCTTCTAAGTCGAAATGATCTGTAAAACAAAATTGTGTCTTTGTGTCATATGAACGAATTTGCACTAAAACTAAATTTAGATTCACATCTTACATCGAATCATTTCTGTTGTCAGTTGTCAAAACAAAAGTACGTTAACAGGGGTCTCGCTAGTGGGCAAAGTGGGCGATTAGTTTGCCCAGGGAATATTAATTTCGCACATTAATTTCATGAAGGCGAAGTAACATCTCCCCCTTTAAATGATTTACTTTGTGTCAGACATTGACAGGGTTCATACAGATTTTCTTGTATAAAATTCAAGCACTTTTTAAGCACTTTTCAAGGGAAAAAATCCAAATTCAAGCACTTCTTTAGTCCCACATACTGAAAAATGTATATAATTTTAGTGTCCAATACTGACAACATTTTTCGCTAAATTGGTCCCTTCTTGCTTAACATTCTTTGTGACTTACAACAGTCTGCACTACCCTGATACCGTACCAACTGTTTTAATCAAAAGTAAGATATTTCATTATGATAATTTAGTACCATAATTGACCAAAGGCATTACACATACCAAAACAAAACCCGTTATTTGTATTGAATATGTATTCTAAATGTTTACTCTTCTGATGGCTTTACAACGCGGATTCCCCCATACTAGCCATCTCTATATCTGTTCTGCATACTTAGAATTGGCGTTGTCAATTACCCAAGAGTACTTAAAAAACAACCCTTTCTGAAAAATGCACTTATTCACTGGCATATTTCAACTTGTCAGCACCATAATAGCATAATGCATACAAAAAAAACAAAGTAGACCAATTTGCGACAGATGAGTATTAGTTACCTCCCTTACATTATAAAACCCGTACCGATCCAGTACCTGCTAGTATAAACAGATGGGAACTGTCATAAATCTGGAGAAAAAAACTATGACTTCGTATGAAAATATGTATTTTTGTCCTTAGTACAGGCACCTTGTACTTAAACAAACGCCACTCGCTGCGGTATTCATCTCACTGTGTTCGCTTACCAATATAAAGCCTGCAATGAGTGTTCAGATCAAAAGTCACGGGGCCGTTTGCCATAAGGCAAACACCCGAATCACAGCAGACCAATAATTTATACCGCCATGTTCATCATGTTCGCTTAAAATATAATAATGCAACATAAACGTATTGTATTGATCCCTTTCATTTAAAAGTGATAATAAATAATGTATTTCACACCCATGCCCATTACAGTGTTTTTATCTTATAAAACGCTGCGTATAAAAGAAAACAGTGTACGCACCTAGCTGAAGGATACTGCACCTGGAGGATTGTTAATTGAGTGTTTGATTATTCAATTAACAGTTTGAAGCCAAGGAGAACTCATAACTGATTGTAGTAATCGTATGATCCCCGAGTCTCCAGATTCCCTGATACATACGTTTCAACTGTCTCAATCGCATACATGCAACTTCTCCCATCTTTATTCATTACTCAATAATCCCATATATGCCTGATTTCCATTTTTAAAATCAAATTATGGGTGGGTTATATAGACGATTAAAGTCATAAACACAAACGTTTGCAATTTTTGAAAGTATCAAATGAATTTCCTCATATGATTCTATTTAAAGATTTGATGAAATAAGTGCCCAATCAGGACAGTTGTATTGCAACATGTGTAAATCATCTGACACGGTTTGCATGCATCGTGTACAGCTATTTAAGGTTACAACTTCTACATGAAATAAATGAATTTCTTTGTTCTGATAAAAAGCGCACGAAAATTGGCGTGGGTCAGATAGGAGGAGCGATCAATATCATCGGATCGATATGACGTGAAATTATCTGAAAGCTTGGAAATAATGAATATGTTTTTAACATATTTAATTGTTGTTATTTAATTTTCAAGCAATTTTCCAGCCAATTTCAAGCACTTTCTAAGCACTTTTCAAGGCTATGGTTGAAAATAAGCACTTTTAAGCACTCCAGATCGTTTTTAATAACTTTTCAAGATAAACCTTGATTTTCAAGCAGTTTTCAAGGTCTGTGAGAACCCTGATTGACTGATTAAAATCCATTTGATATGGAGGATTGGACACAGGAGGATTCTCAGCCATAAGTTGCCCCATTTACAGGTCATGCAAAGTTGAACATTCAAAAGAACAATCTGGAGCTTTTAGACTTCTTGAAATCGTTCATAGAAGATGCCTTGATTAATTGCCTTGTGCTGGCTACAAATAACTATTCTTAAACAAAGCTAAATGGCCCATTATAAAAACAATACTCAAGAATGATCAAATGGGAAGAGATAACCTAGTACTGGGCCAATAAATATGGGGCTCATTTACAGGTCAGATTTGGAATCTCTGCTGTAAAATGAGATTTTAAATGAATTTTTAATTTAAAACAAATATTTGTAACAAAATAAGAATTTGTTTTAATGTTGTAATGCTTAAAATTAACAAGGAAGTAAAAATATTCTGAACATTACTGGTTTGTTACAATTGAAGTTTATTTGATACACCTGTTCAGGAAAAAATATAAAAAATACCATCATTATCAACAATCCATGAGAAATAAGAAAAATGTAGGTTTCATACACTTAACATGTCTTATTGTATAAAACAATTAGTGCTGCAACAATAAGCAAAAAACTGTATTGCAATATATTGTAAGTTCAAAAACCCGTATTGCAATATATTGCAGCCAATATATATTGCTAACTTGTACCAGTATTATAACTCTCCAGCTAATCACTAAAACCAACTTAATTGCATGAACATAACCTTTGTATTGTATGTTTAAGTTCTAGTTATATCCTTGGCAATTCTAGCATTTTTTACAAAAATGTCTATAAAGTCAAACTCGGCGTTCGTTTCGTCTGCCATTTTGAAAACTATTATAAAAGCCGACAAGAAGAATAATAACCGGAATTTTTTTTATGGATGTTTAAAAGCCGGTCGTGTAACTTATCAGAATGCTGTTATGTAAATTTGTTTTTGATCATTATTACTTATGTTTATAATGTAAACATCTATTTACATTTTTATTAATATGTAATTAATTGTTTGTTTTTTCGTATTTCCATAAGCTTCATCTTAAATTTAACACGGGTTTTGTATTGTTTACCTTGATATCATTATTTCGAATGGCTTTTCTGGGCGAAATATGGATTAATTTTTGTATAATTTTTGTACCGGTATGATGAAAATCGTATCGCAATACAATATGCGGATTTCATATTGCGATATATTCTGATATACCGGTATATTGTTGCAGCACTAAAAACAAGTGAAGAGTTGATTGAGCGCTGAACAGAAACCACTTATCCTTTAAGTTGCGGCAAAATATACATTAAACTAAGATCTATGAAGCAAATGCACCATTTCTCCCAAAGATGTTACCATTTCTCCCTATTTTGACTTTAGGGAGAAGTGGCTTCTACCTAAATTTTGAGCCTAGCTAGACCCCTGTGAGCCTAGCTAGACCCCTGTGAGCCTAGCTAGACCCCTGTGAGCCTAGCTAGACCCCTGTGCTTGATATTCAAATGCACTATTATTCTCTTTCTCGGATGTTGTTTAAATATAATGATTCTGCATTAACAAATATATGTGTATATGAAGTGAAAACACCGAAAATAAACAACGGTTGCAATAGACACCTATAAACATGGCATATACTGTTAGATGCCCATAATATGAGCCCGGTTTTTCCATCCAGCACTTTTTAGTTACATCCCAAAAAATCATGTTAAATATAAATTTCATGTATGTATTTGAATATGTTGTGGCCATATTTGATAAGATTAATATAAAACATGTTGATAAATATCATAAAACTACCAAGTTCTACCCTGTTAGTACAAAAATTTGTAACAAATACATGCGGATTCTGGACAAAAAAGTATACCTTTTATAGTGCCCATGAGTTCCTGCTTCCATAACTCTACCAAAAAATCTTGGGCTACTTACATGTACCTTTATTTCAATATTATCAATAAAGGTTATTTCTTGGATATAAAACTTAAACAAGAGCACCTCCTTGAGGGTGCAGACCGCTCATTCATTTTTCTTTTTAAAGATACAGGGACTCTCAATTTCAATCACAAAGGAGGGAGGGGTGGAGTGAAGAGGGGTGTATAGTGTGGGGGTGTGGACATTTATTACATTATCTTCCAAAAATGCGAAAAAAAAATGCAAACAAAAAGAAATTCGGGGGTGGGGGGGGGATGTGGGGGGGGGAGGGGATTCTTGGGTGCGATGGTTAGACGGTATTTCAAAAATAAAATAATAAAAATAAGTATTTGTGTTTTTTAACCGTTTCAAAAAAAAACTTGGGGTGGGGGGGGGGGGGTATAGTGTGAGGGTGTAGTAAGGGGGAAGGGGGGGAGGGCACGGGGGATGGTTTGGGTGGAGTCTATTGTGGTATGTCAGGTAAGAGTAGTTTTGTCAAAGTATCAATCAAATCTAATCATAAATAAAGAAGTTATGACAATTTTTGCAAAATTTAATAATTTGACCTTGAGGGTCAAGGTAAAATTCAACTTGCCAGGTACAGTAACCTCATGATAGCATGAAAGTATTTGAAGTTTGAAAGCAATAGCCTTGATACTTTAGAAGTAAAGTGGATCGAAACACAAAATTTAACCATATATTCAAAGTTACTAAGTCAAAAAAGAGCCATAATTCCGTAAAAATGACAACCAGAGTTATGCAACTTGTCCTTTTACTGTACCCTTATGATAGTTTGCAAATGTTCCAAGTATGAAAGCAATATCTATGATACTTTAGGGGTAAAAAGACCAAAACACAAAACTTAACCAAATTTTCAATTTTATAAGTATAAGGGGCCCATAATTCCGTTCAAATGCCAGTCAGAGTTACATAACTTTGCCTGCACAGTCTCCTTATGATAGTTAATAAGTGTTGCAAGTATGAAAGCAATAGCTTTGATACTGTAGGAATAAAGTGGACCTAAACACAAAACTTAACCAAATTTTCTATTTTCTAAGTATAAAAAGGGCACATAATTCTGTCAAAATGCCAGTCAGAGTTACATAACTTTGCCTGCACAGTCCCCTTATGATAGTTAGTAAGTGTTGCAAGTATGAAAGCAATAGCTTTGATACTTAAGGAATAAAATGGACCTAAACACAAAACTTAACCAAAAGTTTCAATTTTCTAAGAATAAAAAGGGCACATAATTCTGTCAAAATGCACGCCAGAGTTATCTAATTTTGCCTGTCCAGTCCCCTCATGATAGTAAGTAAGTGTACCAAGTTTGAATGCAATAGCATTGATACTTTCTGAGAAAAGTGGACCTAAACGCAATACTTAACCGGACGCCGACGCCAAGGTGATGACAATAGCTCATAATTTTTTTGAAAAAATAGATGAGCTAAAAAGGCACAAACCTATACAATTTTCAATTAGACATTATTTTTTATTAATGGTGATTTAACAGTCCGTGTCCAATATGTTACATCTTGAAGTCAGATCTCAAACTTTTTTTAAATAACTTGTGTAGTGTCTACAAATGTTTTGATAGGAACAAGGATGAGGTCGAAACACTGTGATGACGAATCAATGCCGTTTATTTCAAAGAGAATATTTAAAGAATATTTAAAGATTTTGTATACAAATCATGTTTGCTAAGTGGTGTCTAATCTGTTACATCATTGACTTTAAACAAATATAAATTGTCTGTTTTTGCAAAATGCCTTAACATTTTTTTTTTTATTTATTAAATCGTAGGACTTTCCACAAACTCAGCACTGAAATAAAATTTTGTGGTTAACACAGCAGCTTAAAATTCAGTGTTAAACATCAAGCTATTTATGATGTAACCAAAAAGTGCCGGACGGAAAAACCAGGCTCATATCACTTTAACTAAATTCAATTTCATTGTGCATTTTTTGCGAAATCATTATACATTACAATCACACTAGTACAACAAGAATTAAACTGACTTCCCGACATCATCCAGGGCTTTTTTTCCTTCTTTGGGACCCGCCGAAAATCGGCCCTTTCCCCTAAGATTTGTTTTCCCCTCAGCAGGTAAATTTTCCCCCAGACTTCATTTTTTTTTTTTAACTTTAAATACATAAGTTAACCTGATCCAGTGTAGAAAATATAACATATTGCATAATTAAATTATCTGTTGCCTTGATTTTGTTTTAAAAACAGCAAAATATGTTGAATTGATTATTTAAGACTTTCCTTATTTCCCCCAAAATATGGCGTTTCGCATGATTTTTTCCCCCAAAACCCGGCATTTTGCGCGTTTTTTTTCCCCTCAAAAAAGGCCAAGCCCTTTCCCCAAAATCAGATAAAAAACCCTGTCATCTTACATTGTGTATGACTTATTAATAACGTCCTTAAAATGTAATTACAACTCATTTATGTTTGTTGCTAAAATATATTGATTTGTAAAAATAATGATTTTGCACTTAATTCTGACATAACATCGGCATTGTAATTTTCTGAAACACACCATTTTTGTTCAGGCCTTACAACACATAAACATATACTGCAAAATTAAAATCTTTTGAATTGTTTTTATAGTTGATTTTATTTGTTGAATGTATTGTCAAATAAATAAAAAAAATGATTTGTCTATTATAAAAAATGCCATTTACATGTCAGAACAATAAACTTGTTAAACTTACCACGGCAACAAGGCATTTGTTGTTGGCCACTGCGCCACCACATCCTATAAATGTTGTCACTATTATACACGCTCCTACTACCACCATGATGTAGGATGCAGAGTTGAACAGTGAGCTCCCTATGATATTGGATATGAAGATTTTGTCAGCTATAGCCCAGATTCCTATTCCCATTATAATGGCTCCACAAAGCTGTAACCAACAAAAGATACATTTTGTTTCATTAGAGTTATAATAATTATGCAGCAGATAAAGGGACATAATCAGCCAAAGCTGAATTCAGCTGGAATCCTATATCTGATCATCTTCAGCAAACATCTGCTGCTCAGGCCTAAAAAAAAAAGTTTTGTTTCTGGTAACATGCCCAAAAAAATGTGGGGGGTTGGTAGGCTTTTTTCTTCTTAATACCACAACACTTAATTGAATATTTAACTCAATGAGAATGTCATTATTTTCAGGTATCAGCAGTGTGAAATGCATGACGACATAGCACCAACTTTCAGATATAGTTCTTAACAAGAAGATGTTTAATCCAGATTGTCTTTATCTGTAATCTACTGTTCAAATAAATATTCTTAGAAAACTAAAGACTACTTTTTGAATAAAGCATTTATTGACTAGAATAAATGTCAATGAAACAAAACATTAACAAAATTAACAGTTCAACAGCTGAGTATTTACTAAGTTAATATAATACTTTTTTTATAAACATGTCAAAACTCAACTAGAAATGGCGCGGCAGAGGCCGACGCGTATCCCCACGCCGAATGTTTGACCTAGGTGTGCCCCAGGGTTGGTAATGGGGCCATGCATAGCTGAGATTGACCGTATTGTCATAAGAGAAGTTCATCATCAACTAGAAGTGAATTGGTGTAGAAATGAAGAAGTTATAGTAAAAGGCAATTTTGGGTGGGTGTGACATATGTGGGCAGGGCGCCCCAGGGTTGGTAATTGTGCCATGCATAGTTGAGATTGACCGTATTGTCATAAGAGAAGTTCAGTATCAATTTGAAGTGAATCGGTGTAGAAATGAAGAAATTATAGTAAAAGGCAATTTTGGGCGGGTGTGGTCTATGTGGGCGGGGCCCCAGGGTTGGTAATGAGGCCATGCATAGTTGAGATTGACCGTATTGTCATAAGAGAGGTTCAGTATCAATTTGAAGTGAATCGGTGTAGAAATGAAAAAATTATAGTAAATGGAATTTTTTGGTGGGTGTGGCCTATGTGGGCGGGCGCCCCAGGGTTGGGATTGGGGCCATGCATAGTTGAGATTGACCCTAATGTCATAACAAAAGTTCAGTATCAATTTGAAGTGAATCGGTGTAGAAATGAAGAAATTATAAAAAGGCAATTTTGGTTGGGTGTGGTCTATGTGGGCGGGGCCCCAGGGTTGGTTATGGGGCCATGCATAGTTGAGATTGACCCTAATGTCATAAGAGAAGTTCAGTATCAATTTGAAGTGAATCCGTGTAGAAATGAAAAAATTATAGTAAATGGAATTTTTTGGTGGGTGTGGCCTATGTGGGCGGGCGCCCCAGGGTTGGGATTGGGGCCATGCATAGTTGAGATTGACCCTAATGTCATAACAAAAGTTCAGTATCAATTTGAAGTGAATCCGTGTAGAAATGAAAAAATTATAGTAAATGGAAATTTTTGGTGGGTGTGGCCTATGTGGGTGGGGCGCCCCAGGGTTGGGAATGGGGCCATGCATGGTTGAGATTGACCGTATTGTCATAAGAGAGGTCCAGTATCAATTTGAAGTGAATCGGTGTAGAAATAAAGAAGTAAATGTAAAATAACCTAAAAAAATGAGTGATAATTTCTGACGCGGCCCCACCCCAACCGCTATAACTTTTGACCCAGGGGTCAGATCAAAATTCCAAATAGTGCAGGGTCGCACATATGCTCATAGCTACCATGTGTGTAAGTTTCAAGGTTCTAGTGCTTTTAGTGTAGGAGGAGATAGTGGCCAGGACGGACGGACAGACAGACGGACGGACGGACAGACGGACGGACGGACGGACGGCGGAGATAACCACAATATCCCCACCTTTTTTTCAAAAAGCGTGGGGATAATTAATCATCGAGTTCAGATGACTAGGAATAAATGACTAGACTTGTTTATTTTATACACACTAGATATTGAATTTTGCAAATTTATAGCAAACATTTTAGAGAGGTAAAATGAGAATTGTATTGAGATTTGACACCATGCCAGGATCTTGTCTGAATGTGCTCGATTCCAAAATATTCACAAATAACAAATGCAGTTCAGAAGTGACCGTGCGTTGTCAATTTTTTCTTACCAAAGCTTCAACTTCAAATCCTTCCAATTCACCGTGTTTATTGCCATCAAATACATTGGCAATAGTTGAGTTATGGGGTAAGGACAATATACTGTTGCATCCATCTGGTTTGTGGCTGCATTTACCCAACCTAACGGCAATCAATGAAGTTGCCATTTACATGATTTAGCTAGAGAGTTCTTTGCTTTTTTATCCCCATCCTTTTTCAAAAGCGTGGGGATATTGTGGTAATCTCTGCCGTCCGTCCGTCCTGGCCACTATCTCCTCCTACACTATTAGCACTAGAACCTTGAAAATTTAACACATGGTAGCTATGAGCATATGTGCGACCCTGCACTATTTGGAATTTTGATCTGACCCCTGGGTCAAAAGTTATGGGGGTTGGGGTGGGGCCAGGTCAGAGATTTTCACTCATTTTTTAATGTAATTTAACATTCACTTCTTCATTTCCAGGCTTTCTGAAAAGGCCGGACCGCCGGTCTTGTCCGGCAAAATTCTTAACGGTCGGGCGAAATTTCTAATATCGCCAGTCCTTGTGACAGGCCAAAAAAATTGTGACTAAATACCGAAAAGTCTAATACTTGCCAAAAGAACGAAAACACCCCATTAGAATCCCTCTTTTTGTGAATTTCGAGCCTTTCTGTCATTAAGAACACTAACGCGTCACTAGTTTATAAGAGTGCTCTCCCTTTGTTGTTTTTTTCAAAAATGTCAATTTTATTGGTCCGACATATTACCACCTATCCAATTACAAACGTTGTAACAAAAACTACACATGAATAAATGTTGTTGCTAAAGTTTCAATGGCGCTATACAAGGCCAGAAAAGGAAGCTAAGCGATGAGGAAAAAAACAAAATCGAAATAATATGAAGCAAAACAAGTAAAAAGAACTTTTCAAAGTAGTGGAAGTCTGACAGAAATTGGCTGCATTATGACGAGTCACAATCAATATGTTTTGTGATGTATGTTGAAACGATCCAATACGGTGCAAGTCTACTAATCAATGCGTAGTCATGTTATGTTATTTTGTTTTGAGTCTGAATATAATTTAAAGCTGTTGTCCATCATACACTCTAATCACAAGAACACGCAAACGTTTTGTTTTACTTTATCGAGTGTACTTGTACACAGGCTGCACATTGCAATAAATATGAGTTAAACTTTACTTAATTCTTCAATTATAAACTTAACGCTGTTCGGTCAGGTGAATTTTTGTCCAGACAGGCATACTTTTCCATCAGCCTGTCCGGTTGACAGGCATTTTTTGGGACTTTTCAGGAAGCCGGCATTTCTACACCGATTTACTTCAAATTGATACTGAACATCTCTTATGACAATACGGTCAATCTCAACTATGCATGGCCCCATTACCAACCCTGGGGCTCCCCGCCCACATAGACCACGCCCACCCAAAATTGCCTTTTACTATAACTTCTTCATTTCTACAACGATTTACTTCAAATTGATACTGAACATCTCTTATGACAATACGGTCAATCTCAACTATGTATGGCCCCATTACCAACCCTGGGGCGGCCCCCCCACATAGACCACGCCCACCCAAAATTGCCTTTTACTATAACTTCTTCATTTCTACACCGATTTACTTCAAATTGATACTAGACATCTCTTATGACAATACGGACAATCTCAACTATGCATAGCCCCATTACCAACCCTGGGGCGCCCTTGCCCACATAGACCACGCCCACCCAAAATTGCCTTTCACTATAAATTCTTCATTTCTACACCGATTTACTTCAAATTGATACTGAACATCTCTTATGACAATACGGTCAATCTCAACTATGCATGGCCCCATTATCAACCCTGGGGCACCCCCTGGGTCAAACATGCGGCGTGGGGATACGCGTCGGCCTCTGCCGCGCCATTTCTAGTTATGTATTTTTACTGAGCACCATTTCCGGTAGTCTCTATATCATCTAGGCGTATTGATGATAAAGAGTGTCTAAAAGATTCAGACGCTTTCTGCAGTTGTGTAAATTTCACACACAAAATTCGGACGCAGATTTTGTAAGAGAAAAACTTTTGAGTTGGCGGTTCAAAATAGGGTTGGTCGGGTAACCGGAAACAAGACTTCTTTTTTTTAGGCCTCACAAAAAATCTATTAGTTTCAAGTTAATTTAAACGTTTCAAGTTATTGCTGAAAACAGATGGATAGAGGAGTCATTTCCTTTTTTAAATCCAGTGTTATGATAAAGAATTTAATCTGGATGTGTAAATTACAGTATAAAGATTCACAAACCTGCTTGTAAAATACTAACCAGGTGACTTTAACACTGATTATAAACAGTCTTGGTTTAAATGAGATTCACTCACCCTTTCAAAAATTATAACTTGCCACTTCAGTAACATTAGTTTAGTCTCTGTTTTGTAACAAACATAATTTACAGAATATACATACATAATAATAAACATATCAAGTGACATCTAATTTCTTAATCAAACAATGATACTTGACATTCTTAATTAAATTGATACTGTATGGGTACACTTAATTAAATGAAAACAGCAAACTACTTACGAAAAGTAACACATTTATAATGAGCAGGAACGCTTTACAGGCTGTCTTGGACACCATGATTTTTGCTCCTTGTCTTTAAAGCTGAAATAGAAACATGATATTAAAACATACCGGTACCCCACCCACATCAGAAATGATACATAAGATTATAACTGACATTATAAAAATGTGTATTGTACAAGCTTTCCAAAAATATATAGTTATCTGTATGTTCCTGACTTTTGTACAAGTTACTAATTGTGTGTTAATCTTAATATGCTCAAAAGAACGCGAAGTTCATGTTATTTATTATGTTCGTTTCCATGTTTATACGGTATATTATGATATATAAGATTATAACTGACATTATAAAAATGTGTATTGTACAAGCTTTCCAAAAATATATAGTTATCTATATGTTCCTGACTTTTGTACAAGTTACTATTTGTGTGTTTATCTTAATATGCTCAAAAGGACGCGAAGTTCATGTTATTTGGTATGTTAGTTTCCATGGAAATGCGGTATATTATGACATATATAAGATTATAACTGACAATATTACAATGTGTATTGTACAAGCTTTCCAAAAATATATACTTATCTATAGGTTCCTGACTTATTTATTCTCTTATCATAACAAAATCAAATAATATTGGTTAAAATCCTACATTTTCGGTGCCTTTTAGAAGTTTTACTACACTATGTATATGATATAATATGGGAAAAAGTTGCCGAATTTGACCATATTTTCAAGACTAAAAAATTGATATAAAAAACTATAAGTCGTAGAATAATAAAAATTGCATCATTGTAAAGGTAATTTTAAGCTCTATTTAATTTCATTAAAAGAATTTAAAAATAATTAAAAACAAAAAATGGCCTGAACCCTCTAATACAGGGGTTTCCGGACGTTTCACCCCCAAGATGTTTCCTCCCCTAGACGTTTCTCCCCCAAGACGTTTCCTCCCCAGACGTTTCTCCCCCACTTTGGTTTAAGTGCAGACGTTTCCCCCCTAATAAATGTATGATTGTTTGGTTGAAGTTTATTCTTGATTTATTATCAAAATAATTATTTTGTTTATGAAGTTTTCAATTAACTTTATTTATGAAGCAGCTTGTTTGATTATTTGTTTGGTTTAACTGTGAATGGAATGCATGTAAATCATAAGTGTTGAGGAACTGTAGTTGTTTGTTGTCTTTAATCCAATTAATCCAATTAAATAGGGTCAATTGGTGAATTGATTAAATGGTTAAATCACATTTATATTAATTTCAAAACTGTTTTCATTGTAACAGTTAAATATGATAAATAAATAAACTATATAATTGTCAACAATTATATTTTTTTCATGCATTTATATGTATGTATATAATAAAATGATTGGATGTCACTGTGAAATACAACAGATGCATCTATGACTACCATAGTTTGGATCCAAAACCAATTATAGCACTGTGGATGCTATTTTCCTACTAAAGGCTTTTATAGATAAACATTTAGTTCTAAAAAGAAACTATACTGTTGCTATATCGACCTTATGAAATGTTATGATTCAATATATTGAAACGGACTATAGTACAAGCTTATTAAGAGCGAAATAAACGGTAGATTGTTAAAAATTATTCGGTCTATGTATGATGAAGTGAAATTATGTGTTAGACATATGGGGACGTTGTCGGATTTCTTTAATTGCAAAGAGTTCACAGAAGATTTTTGAAACGAATACTGGGTGTCAAAATGAGTACCGCTAATTCAGCTGTATACGGGGAACTAGGGCGATACCCATAATATATAAATCGCTATGTACGAATAATAAAATATTTCATAAATTGTATACTGTTAAACAAACTAATTGTATATTATATATAACACCTTTTAATGTACTAGTTTGGTCACTTTCGCATTACTATGCATGTGCTTATTGCTTATTATATTGTCAGTTTTGTATATGTAACGATGAACTGTAAATGTTCAAGTTATATGAATAAACTATCTGTTCTGTTCTGTTCCATATATAAAACTATCAATTAAGTCAAATCAAATCTATTCATTAATAATATTTAATACAGTGATAAACTATTTAAAAACGTTTTTTTTGCATTATAATGTGCTAATCTCATCTTATCCCCCTGTCACCTAATCTCATCAATGCTGATTAAAGGGCCTGTATATTGCACCCATAATCTAGCTGTTATCTGTTGTACTACACTTGCTAATCTAATCAATGCTTGTTTATTGCACCCTAAGTGCCTAATATCTTGTATAATGGTAGGTGTGGTTGTTATTTAATATTAGCCAAATGATGAAAATGCTGTCACATTTTTTTGGCTTCAAATTAAATTAATTTTTAAATTGGAAGGTAAATGGTATTAATAAAGATCTATGACACACTGATAGTTATTTATCAAAATTATTTTTGAGAACTACAATTCAATATTGGCTGTAATAAATTATAATTTTAATGTCATATAACAACTTTATTTACTCAAAATAAAAATAAAAATATGTTATAGTTATTATTCATTCTTAAAAATCATAACTTATGGCTTATTTTCATTATAACACTGCATTATGTGGATTGGGAATAAAACATCAATTTGGGAATAAATTGTGTTTTATCAAAAGTGCATTATATACAGTTTTATATGTTGTATTTATCTAATTTTACAAATTATAATTAAAACATATTGCCTACTGAATGTAATAAGTCATGTAACTGACATTTTTATACATTTTATACATTTTTACTTTCTTCCAATTTTGTGTTTATTAAGGTGACATACATCAACTGATAAAATATTAAGTTAACCTTTTTGGTAAAAATAATGTTTTTATCCAATTTTCGAAATTGACAAAATTAACAAACGCATGTCATTTTCTGAATGTAAAAAGTAGCGTAAGTGACATTTTGTTAAATTTTCACGAGAAGCACAAAGATGTTTTATTAAAATAATAAACATTTTTCCGTATTTAAATTTTCTGATTATAATAGCATTATTTAAATTGATTTTACTTCAAAACTGGATTTTTTATTAATTAAAAAAAAAATCCTCATAAAGTGAAACTGTGTCCATGCCGTGCAAAAATACACTTTAAATGAAAAAAATTCAATCACTGTTAATGAACAAGTAATGGAAAATATCTTATTAAACTTAAATTATAGATTTGTTTGTAGCAACATGAATTCATTAATTCAATAATAGTAATTCTTTACTTTGTAACATACCATTCCACTTAAAATGATCATCAAAAAAAAGGTGTTTGTTTACTCAATTGATTTATACAATAGTTATAATTGTTTAATTTGTAGCATACCATTCCACTTACAATGACCATCAATGACCATCAAAGAACATCAAAGGTGTGCTTTTACTCAATTGATTAATACAATAGTTATAATTATTTTAATTTGTAACATACTTTTCCATTTAAAATGACCATCAAAGAACATCAAAGCTTTGATTTTACTCAATTTTTCAATGAGCTTAATTAATGCAAGAACAATTTAAGGCACTTATAAAATCAAGTATTAAATTTGTTAGAGGCTTCCCTAAACAACCATATAAAATCATTAATTAATATTTCAATTAGTCAGGACTCAACTAACATCATTTTTTTACACATAAAATGCACTCAATTAAAATACTAATACTTTATTTTCACTTTATTACAAATAACTATTGCTAATATACATTTACATATTATGCAGACGTTTCACCCCCATTTTGGGGGTGAAACGTCTGGGGAGGAAACGTCTGGGGAGGAAACGTCTTGGGGGAGAAACGTCTGCCACCCTAATACAGGTACGCTACAGGTAAATACTCCGACTGATTGTAATTTGAATATCGCCGATATTAACTACCATATGCAATTCATTTGTGCATGAATAAATTGTTAATTAACTATTTTTACAAAAAAACACTTTTGTCACTTACTGTTTTGAGTTGTAATAGCTGTTACTAACTGCCTTAGCGTACAAAAATCAATTATTTAAAAATAATTTCGACTCTTCAAAGTGAGGTGATGATAAAACGCGGAAGTGACTTGACTGTGATACGAATATTTTATAGGTAAAGACGGCAATCGACTACCGCACGGGAACCAGTCGTTTTTACCTGGATTAGACCTGCATTCTATACATAGATGGTGACGTCACTACGTTAGTCATTAAGACCGGTGTGTACACAATGTTAGACCTGTGTATTCAAATTAATCAAAGCGCTGAAGACACTGAAGTTGTTCGCCATTGCATAATTTAAGACGCAACTCATTTTTTTCAAAATTAATCACAAGTTTGAAATGAACACGCGCCATTCAAATACAGTAGTCAAGTCAAGTAAATTTTATTAAAAGTCGACAAGAGTGCATAACATATAACAGGGACCTATACAAACCCATTTGTTTGTATAGGTCCCTGGTTATTATTATAAAATTGTTAATAATGTCGGTTCAAAAGCTTATTATAGCTTATGTTTATATGCGGGGACCTATACATAGGTCCCTGTAATATCATTTTAAAAGCAGCTGTTAATAGAGACAGTGAAGTTATTTAAACATGGTTAAGACAAACAAAATACTAAAGTACATTATGGCATAAATGGCAAAGCATTTGTTACGCTAAAGGAAGTACCTAGGAATAAAACATAAAAACGAGAGATTTGTGATAATCTAGACCTTGTGCACTTTTTGACGATGCTAACAGCATCGTCCAAGGTATCATAATCGTAAATTTTTTTTAACAATATCGACCTATGTAAAAGACCGAGCCAGTCCGATTGAGATAACTCGATTTTTCAGTTACTTCCCTTTTGCATTCGCCACTGCGTAGGAGATTGCTCGTCATTGATTACATTCTCTTAGCAGAGTTGTCGTTCGTGTTTCAATATTCAACAATGGCCGCCCCCATGAGAGTCTCGAGTCAAAACTTTCTTACTGCATAAATTGGCTTGTTTCGCTATTTAGAAGCTGTCATTTATGATATATGAATTATTTATTCACTAAATCTCCGCTAATGACAACAAAGGATGGAATTCGAAGGATATATTCGATGTGAATGGATCACTTTCTATGACTTCGCCCATGAGAGACTTGATAACACTCGTGTCAAAACTTTCTTACAGCTTAAATCGGCTTGTTTCGCTATTAAGTAATGCAACAATTAATGGAATTCGACAAGGCAAAACTGGCATACTGAGGATACTGGTATTTTTAGTTATCAATTTAAGTCACATTTTGCTTTATAAATTTTGTTTAAGCATTTTGCGACTTATTGAATGGCTATGATACCCGATATCAACATGTCATATGGGATTTGCATATCACCAAGCTGTCCTGAAATACAACATTGAATACAAACTCTTTACTCAAATTACTGGTAAGTATGAATTCTTTCTTCTTTCTATTTCAGTAGTTGATGTCTTCTTCTTCTTCCATGTGATGTACTAATCTCACTCTGGAGCATACTCGTACATTTGTTATATACAAGGTGATCGTGAGAGTGCAGTTAAAAGAATAAAACATTTAATATTTATAATATGTACAGTCAGGAAAGCTCAATGTTTGAATTGGAGGCCGGCCAGTCCTTCCCTGAATGACTCTGGGGTCTGTAGAACTGTGAGGTGCTTTGGTAGCTGGTTCCACAATCGAGCTCCAGAGATAAAGAAGGAGTGGCGGTAGGTGTCTGTTCTGCAGTAGGGTATCCAGTAACGGACCACTGCACCATCCATGTCTTCGAGACCACGTCCTCTTGTAGATGTGATGGATCGCCGGAGAGGGTCGGTGGCTGGAATGTCGAGAAGACCATATGTGATCCGATACATCATCAGAAGTTTAGAGTGCTGGCGGCGGAGTTCTAGGGTAGGTAGCCCAAGGTCTGCGATCATCTGGCTAGTGCTGCTTGTAGTCCTGTAGTTGCCTGTGATGAATCGCGCTGCTCTTTGCTGTACAGCCTCTAACTCTTGAATACATGCCTGTGTGTGAGGGTCCCAAGCTGCTGATGCGTAGTCGAGGACAGGTCTGACTAGTGACTTATAGCACTGCAACTTTATGTCTTTTGGGCAGCTTGAGAGGTTTCTGCGGAGGAAGGCGAGAGAGTTATTGGCAGACTTAGTGCGGCAGTCCACGTGTGGTTTCCAGGAAAGATCACTGGCAAGTGTCACGCCTAAGTACTTTCCTGTCTTGACTAAGGCCAGCTGGTGCCCGTGGATGCTGTAGTCTGCTTGAGTCGGGGTTCGCTTTCTTTACATTATTGTCATTACAGTCCAAATAATTAGACGTAATTTACCGTTTAGTCCATGTATATTGACCTCATATTTATAGGATTAGGTATTATGTTAAAAGGCGCCTTTTCACAGATTTTGACATGTTTTGAAGTAAGTCATTAAATGCTTTATATTGATAAATGTAAACATTGGATATTAAAAGCTCCAGTTAAAAATCCAGAATAAAATTCTTTAAAAAAAAAGTAGTCCGCAGCAGGGCTCGAACCAGTGACCCCGTGGAGTAAAAACGCATTAGCCTGCTCGACTATTCTGCCAAGTATAAATGGTTGACGAATTTTATACCTAGAATAAGCAATCTTCGTAGTTTCACACAATTAAACAACAACAACATAACTCTCCAAATTATTCAATCGTTTCGCGTTGCAACGCTTTATAATTTTTAAATCGTTAAAAGATGCATATAATGGCTATATTAGACCATGGTAAATGTTTAGTAATACTGTTTTCTTAAAATAACATAACTTAAACAAAAATTTGCAAATCCGATACAACTTTTTTCAATTTTTGTCAATTTACCAAAACGTGAAAAGATCCCTTTAAAGTTAAATGAACCATATCCCAGTTAAAGAGACATTGAAGCGATTGTGGCCTGTTTAGATCCAGTTCAGCCTGCAGGTGCTTGAAAGCTGTTTGCTTAAGAGCGGTTTTCTGACAATGAAAAATAGTTTTATTGGATACTGATTAGACTGCCCTTTTCCTGTGACCTGGCTAATTAAATTTAGAAGCCTGGTAACAGTTTAACGTTAATGTTACCAATGTGTCAGACCAGGGCCTGGATTTTGAAATCTAGGACATGCATGGTCAGAAGATGTCATTAAAGATTATACATTTTTTCATACACATACAAATGCATACAAATATAAATAGTAAAAAATGCACTAAGTCAGAAGGCATTTGACTTCGGCTGGTGCCTTGGCACACCAGGTGTTTCGGTTGCAATAGTTTAATGGACTCACTACTTGGATGTGTAGTTACATTATTTACAGTATATCAAACAGTATTTAGCATGAACCAATG
Source organism: Dreissena polymorpha (assembly GCF_020536995.1). NCBI lineage: Eukaryota > Metazoa > Mollusca > Bivalvia > Myida > Dreissenidae > Dreissena > Dreissena polymorpha. The sequence goes on along the minus strand of NC_068355.1, from coordinate 129,405,507 downwards.
ATTTTTTTCAAACATAAATTATTGATGTAAAATGCTTGAAGGAATAATATTTAAGGTTTAACTATTTCAGTGCTGGATCCGAATTTTGAAAGTCTTTGCAAACAGTTTGGATCCAGATGAGACGCCACAGAACGTGGCGTCTCATCTGGATCCAAACTGTTTGCTATTCTGATAGTATTCTTTGAAAAAAATGAAGAAAATGCTAATTTTAGAAATTCAGCAGACAACATTTTAGCAGACTACAAATTACCCAGAATGCAAAGGGTTAAGAAGGCATTTTCTTTTAGGTTATCTTTGAAAATTATATTTTTTATGATTTTTTTGGCAACAAGGGATAATTCATTTTTAAAAAATGTGATTAATTTTCTGACAAAAAACTGGTACCATGAGTAGCATGAAACAATAATTTTTTTAAACTTTTGTAATTGATGAAAAATGATTGCAAAAATAATATCTAAGGTCATATAAAGCATTTTTATGCCCCCCTTCGAAGAAGAGGGGGTTTATTGCTTTGCACATGTCGGTCAGTCTGTCGGTCTGTCGCTCCGCCCACCAGGTGTTTTTCCGGATGATAACTCAAGAACGCCTGGGCCTAGGATCATGAAACTTCATAGGTACACTGATCATGACTCGCAGATGACCCCTATTGATTTTCAGGTCACTAGGTCAAAGGTCAAGGTCACATTGACAAAAAACATAGTCACACAATGACTGTCATTACAACGGAGAGCCCATATGGGGGGCATGCATGTTTTACAAACAGCCCTTGTTTATTTTATTTTAATAGGTTACTCTGAAAATTCTAATTTTCATGATTTGTTTTTGCAACAAGGTGTTATGAAATTAAAAAAAAATGTTACGGGATTTTTAGACCAAAACTGTACTATGATAATACTATGATGCACTTCGCCAAAACATTTATAATTATATTGTTTATTCTTGAAAATGTATTTCCCCTATTCACTAAAAATAACACTTTTGATCAGAAAATTCATATATAATGATGTTTACGTTTATTTTCAAGAATCATAATGCCTCTTTTTAGTTGTATTTAGCCACAAGTTCTCGTCACCCACTTAAGGGTTATGTGTTGCCTTTCTTTTACTAAATGCAAAATAATTCCACACTTTGAGACATTCATAAAATATTTTATGTCTTTACAACACCGACAGGCTAATAAATTTATATATCAAGTACTTCCATACTAACAGGACCATTCTAGGCGGGCAACCTAGCAACCTTGATTTGTTCATATCTTCCTATCAATCTGTTATATGTTTTATGAGTCATTTGTTCGGAGAACATTTAATGTTTGTTATAACTTTTAAATAATTCAATGTTCAAAGTGATATTGTTATTGACCGATAAACCAACATACTGATTAAAAGGGAATATTTTATTAATTATTTGCATTTTATCTTACATGAGAAATATTTGCCTAAATGTTTTTCAAACTATAGAGAAATCTATATACAATTAATAACTGACGACGTTTACCTAAAAAAAAGAAATAGTAAAATGGTTTCCGGATGATAACTCAATAACGCTTATGCCTAGGATCATGAAACTTCATAGGTACATTGATCATGACTCGAAGATGACCCCTATTAATTTTAAGGTCACTAGGTCAAAGGTCAAGGTAAAAGTGACCCGAAATAGTAAAATGGTTTCCGGATGATAACTCAAGAACGCTTATGCCTAGGATCATGAAACTTAATAGGTAGATTGATCATGACTCGCATTTGACCACTATTGATTTTCAGGTCACTATATCAAAGGTCAAGGTCACGGTGACCTGAAATAGTAAAATGGTTTCCTGATAAAAACTCAAGAACACTTATGCCTAGGATCATGAAACTTCATGTGTACATTGATCAAGACTCGCAGATGACCACTATTGATTTTGAGGTCACTAAGTCAAGGTCAAGGTCACGGTGACCCGAAATAGTAAAATGGTTTCCGGATGATAACTCAAGAACGCTTATGCCTAGGATCATGAAACTTCATAGGTTCATTGATCATGACTCACAATGAACCCTATTGATTTTCAGGTCACTAGGTCAAAGGTCAAGTTCACGGTGACCCGAAATAGTAAAATGGTTTCCGGATGATAACTCAGAACGCTTATGCCTAGGATCATGAAATTTCATAGATACATTGATCATGACTCGCATATGACCCCTTTTGAGGTCACTAGGTCAAAAGTCAAGGTCACGGTGACCCGAAATAGTTAAATGGTTTCCGGATGATAACTCAAGAACGCTTATGCCTAGGATCATGAAACGTCATAAATACATTAATCATGATTCGCAGATGATCCCTATTTAATTTCAGGTCACTACGTCAAAGTTCAAGGTCACGGTGACCCGAAATAGTAAAATGGTTTCAGGATGATAACTCAAGAACGTTTATGCCTAGGATCATGAAACTATATAGGTACATTGATCATGACTCGCAGATGAACCCTAATGATTTTCAGGTCACTAGGTCCAAGATCACGGTGACTTGACTCGAGTGCATCGGGATTGTCTCCCATATGGCCATCGCCCCCAGAAAGACGTGTTAGTTGGTTAAGAGGGATAGTGCAAGATACAGGAGACACCCCGTTCCAGAGTTGCCGTGGTTCTTTTAGTGCCCGGTGTATAGCACCTAGTACACTGCACCTCGGTTTAACGTCTCATGCGAAAGACGAATTAGTAGGTTAGGTGCAGCGGGGGATCGAACCAGCGATCTATGGATTGTGAAGCCAGTGTGTTACCACTAGACCACGGATCCGCTACAGATCTTCATGAAAATTGGACAGAATTGAATGTTATCTCGATGAAATAAAGTTTCAGTTTGAAAGTTGGTAGTTTGTCAAAAACAAGGTCATTAGGTCAAAATATAGAAAACTTCCTTTACCTTTCTACAGGTCACATTATCTTCCTGATTTTCATGAAAATTGCTTACAATGTCCATCTTAATCAAATCAAAAGCTGAATTTGCAAGTTGGTCCTGGCAGGCTAAAGCTAGGTTACAACTTAGTAAAATCATACACAAGTTTTTGACACTATAGAAGGAGTTTTGGGTGAGCGATACAGGGCTATCTTGTTTTAGAACAGCCTGTAGTAAGAAAGGGAAGGTAATGTATTTGTTTCAAAAGTTACATTTTATTGTTATTGGAAGTAACTGAGCAATTATATGATGTCATAGTTTTGGTTATTTTGCTCACTTGTTATGATGTGACAAGGTGAGCTTTTGTTATCACTCTTTGTTGTATTTTATCGAAAGTTTATTGTGAACACATAAGATATCATTTTACAATGTTTAAATTTGGGTGTCACCTCTTTGCCAGATTCTTATGAAACTAGTCACCTCTATGTCATTTTTGGTTTCATATTCTATCAAAAATTAGGGAACTAGGTCAAATATAAGAAAAGGTCTGTTAATACTTTAGTGGTCACATTCTCTCTCTGATCCACTTGTAAATTGGTTAGAACATTATTTTAAATGCTTTCAAAGTCAAGCATGAAAGTAGCATATTTAACATTTAGGTAGATAGATAGATAGATAGATAGATAGATAGATAGATAGATAGATAGATAGATAGATAGATAGATAGATAGATAGATAGATAGATAGATAGATAGATAGATAGATAGATAGATAGATAGATAGATAGATAGATAGATAGATAGATAGATAGATAGATAGATAGATAGATAGATAGATAGATAGATAGATAGATAGATAGATAGATAGATAGATAGATAGATAGATAGATAGATAGATAGATAGATAGATAGATAGATAGATAGATAGATAGATAGATAGATAGATAGATAGATAGATAGATAGATAGATAGATAGATAGATAGATAGATAGATAGATAGATAGATAGATAGATAGATAGATAGATAGATAGATAGATAGATAGATAGATAGATAGATAGATAGATAGATAGATAGATAGATAGATAGATAGATAGATAGATAGATAGCTAGATAGATAGATAGATAGATAGATAGATAGATAGATAGATAGATAGATAGATAGATAGATAGATAGATAGATAGATAGATAGATAGATAGATAGATAGATAGATAGATAGATAGATAGATAGATAGATAGATAGATAGATAGATAGATAGATAGATAGATAGATAGATAGATAGATAGATAGATAGATAGATAGATAGATAGATAGATAGATAGATAGATAGATAGATAGATAGATAGATAGATAGATAGATAGATAGATAGATAGATAGATAGATAGATAGATAGATAGATAGATAGATAGATAGATAGATAGATAGATAGATAGATAGATAGATAGATAGATAGATAGATAGATAGATAGATAGATAGATAGATAGATAGATAGATAGATAGATAGATAGATAGATAGATAGATAGATAGATAGATAGATAGATAGATAGATAGATAGATAGATAGATAGATAGATAGATAGATAGATAGATAGATAGATAGATAGATAGATAGATAGCTAGATAGATAGATAGATAGATAGATAGATAGATAGATAGATAGATAGATAGATAGATAGATAGATTTACTTCGGCATAGGAAGCATATACACCAGTTCACAACATAACATAGAATAAAATAATAAGCAATTATTAAAACTATATCATGTACAATAAACTATGACATGCTCACCAAACCAAGGATAACACAAAAAAGAGCAAGCCCTTATTTCCATTGTGGTCCTTATTATTGGTGGCATGACAAAAAGAGGCAGACCTTAAACATAACTATGTTGACCTTAAACATAACTATGTTCATAGTAAAATAATTACTTAATGATATAAAAAATATATATCGCCGTTCAAAAGAGATCATACTAATTATCACAGTAGTGCTCAGAAAATATGACAGGAGCTGGAAACTAAGATCAATTGATAATGTTATCAATTATTGCAATACATAGGTATTTTGACAGTTGTAATTTGATGATATGAGTTATCATGAATTATCTCAATTAAATATAGTGCTAAAATGTATGTTATGAAGTATGAACTAATAATTATTAAAAATAAAAACCTAAGACGAAGTTAATATCTGCTTATTAAAAGTGAACAGATACACATATATAAAAAATTAAATAGTATTCATTAAATGACTTTTAATGGCAACCTTAAAGCCTTCTAACCTGTTGACCTCTGTGAGAGACTCAGGTAAAGAGTTCCAGAGTTTAATGCTGTTAAAAGAAAAGGATTTGGAACCATGACATTTGACCTTGGGTTAACAATACCCACCCTTTCTACTAAGCCTGGTGCTGCAATTATGCATAGAATCTTGGGAAACAAAGTGTTCACTCAAGTAATCTGGAAAAAGGCCATTTCTTATTTTGAAGACATGACATAACATTATTTGATTTACTCTCATTTGAACTGGTAACCAGTTGAGGGACTTAAAGTGAGATTGGTCAATATGAACTCTAGAATCAAGGTCAAGAACAAACCTAATTAACTTATTTTGACAGGTTTGTAACTTATTTCTTAAAGACTGAGTTATACTATTATACCAAACAGAACAAGCATAATCATAATGACACTGAATCAGTGACATTACAAGAAGTTTCTTCGTGTGCAAAGTAAGGAAATCTTTCTTACGATAAAGGAATTTTAACCTAGAATTGGCCTTTTTTAAAAAAGACTCAGCCATTGAGCAGAAAGAAAGGTTTTGGTCAAGGGTAATTCCAAGATACTTAACGGATGATGTAGAAACAATGGGTGTACCATTACAAGATATATCAATGCTAGATTGTGACCTAAGTTTTTGCTTGGACCCAAACACAATTGACTCAGTTTTACCTAAGTACAATGACAACTTATTGTCGATCAACCATTGGCTAACCAAGTTCATATCATCTGTTAGTGCCTTTTCAACATCAAGTACACTTTTACCAGAAACAAGGATTCCAGAATCATCAGCATAAAATAACAATTTATTTTTAACCACAGCTGACATATCATTCACGTAAATTAGAAAAAGAAGGGGTCCAAGGATTGAGCCTTGGGGTACACCACAGGTTATACTGGCCTTAGAAGAAAAGGTACCGGAGACATCAACAAGCTGGTTTCTATCCGACAAGTATGATTTGAACCAGTTTAAAACGCTATCACTAAGACCGGATGTACGAAGCTTCATGAGAAGAATTGAGTGGTCGACTGTATCAAACGCCTTCTGTAAATCTAACATAACCATGCCAACAATATTACCTTTATCATTTTCATACCTGATAAAATCTGTTGGGTGAATTAAACAAGGTCTAGTCTCAGTGGTTAACAGGTCACGTTCCAAAGTGGGTCATGTGCTTCCAAGCATTTGATCAATAACTAAAATAATTAAAATCCATGTTAAAACTTACATTTTTTACTTGATCTTCATGGCAGTTGATCAGAATGTTCAAATAAATAAAAGTAGGATCTCGGTAACAAGACTCAACTAGATAGGATAGACGCAAATAGTTTGTTCATACTCACAATGCCTTTTTTTCTAGATCTTCATGAAAATTAGTTAACACCACTAGGAAACAATCAGTTTCAGGTGAGCCACATTGTGCTGTTAAAGCTATCTATGTATAGTCTAGATTGTTACAAAACCTTGTTATCAATAAAAATAAATGAAAAAAATGGCTTTCTAAAACTTGTAGTCTTGGATGATATATTCATCAACTTGTAATCTACGACAATCTTTTTTGAGAAGAAAAACAAAGTTTGATTATTATTATACCCCAACATACTGTGATTGGGGGTTAGCACAGGAATTCTCAATTATGTTCCTCGAAAAATAATGGGTTAGCATATTGTTGCTGTTTTATCCAGTTGTCTGGACCATTTCTCCCAAAATAATTTTAAGTTCAAATATGAGATATTTAGGTAAATAAATTTCATTGAAGGGATGCAGTGTCCAAGAACGAAAACGATTGCACCACAACCATTAACTATTGACCTGCGGATAAATGACAAGCAATACAAATTACACAATTGCGGTGATGTAGATTAACTTAAATGGATGCTTATTTATGTTATGCTTTCCGGTGATTTATACAGAAATATCAGTGAAATAAACTGGTATTTCACTTTTTTAAACAGTGAAAAATAACAGTGAAAATATCGATATCTTTCGCATTTTTTCTGGGAAAATCAATATGCCACCGAATCCAACAAATATCCTCTATATATCCATCCTCTTCATAAGCATCGTCAAACCAGTACTTTCAGTACTTTGATTATTGACAATGCGAACAGCATCGTCCAAGGTTTGATAACCATCCTAAAAAATTTCACAATGGCGGCCTATGTAAAAGACCGAGCCAGTCCGATTGAGATAACTCGATTTTTCAGTTACTTCCCTTTTGCATACGCCACTGCGTAGGAGCATTGATAACATTCTCCTAGCAGAGTTGTCGTTCGTGTTTCAACATTCAACAATGGCCGCCTTAATGAGAGTCTCGATTCAAAACTTTCTTACTGCATACATTGGCTTGTTTCGCTATTTAGAAGCTGTCATTTAGGATATATGAATTATTTATTCACTAAATCTCCGCTTATGACAACAATAGTTGGAATTCGAAGGATATATACTCGATGTGAATGAAGGACTTTCTGGATCGTAACAGCTTGACACGGCAAAACTGGCAAACTGATTACTGGTATTTTTAGTTATCAATATAAGTCACATTGTGCTTTATAAATTGTATTCGAGCATTTTGCGACTTATTGAATGACTATGATACCCGATATCAACATTTCATCGGGGATTTGCAGATCACCAAGCTGTACTGAGATTCAACATTGATTTCAAACTCTTTACTGGTTAGTAGTCTTTCTTAGTGTTAGTACTTTTTATCATTTTAAAGTTAAATGAACTGTGTCACAGTAAAAGAGACATTAAGGCGATTGTGGCCAGTTTGGATCTAGATCAGCCAGCAGTCGCTTGAAAGCTGTTTGCTTAAAAGCGTTTTTCTTACAATAACAAATAATTTAATTGGATACTGATTTGACTGCGCTTTTCCTGTGACCTGGCTCAAATAACAGAATTGTCATTAATCAAATTATTTATTTCGAACATTAATCAATTGTTTTTCTTGTCCCTCGGGATCAATGACTCCAGCACTTTCCTGTTGAGAATTGAATACTGCTAAAGGCGATGCTAGGGGGCGTGAGAGATGTTGCACCTTCCAGTATCGCTCGATTGTTCATTGTCGGCTCGGGTACTACGTACATGTACCCCGGGTACTCTTAAGTATACTTACATGTATCCCGGGTACGGTAAATATACTAAAATGTACCCGGGAAATTTAACCCTAAATCAGTCGTTGTCGACTATTTTTTTGTAATAATTATATATACACATTAATGTCAATTTTCTGTAGAATGGCCTCTATATTATCGGAACACATACTCAAAAAGCATGCTGATGCAGTGTTTTTTAAAGAGAAGTGTGTTTAAGATAATCGGTTGCGCGTTTTACGACATCGGATTTTTGGCGCGAATACAACTCGGGTACAGTCTAATATGGACCGAGTACAATTACGTTTATTTACCGTACCTGGGGTACATGTAAGTATACTTAGAGTACCCAGGGTACATGTAAGTATACTTAAGAGTACCCGGGGTACATGTAAGTAGTACCAGAGCCGACAATGACCAATCAAGCTCCATTATCCCTCATGAACCGACTCAAAAAACCGAGTCGGCAATATTTGACTTAATTTTTGGTTTGGTTGTTCTCGAGGGATCGAAAATTTCAGAATTTTCCTAAAAGCCCTACGGGTTTGATCCCCAGAAGCGACATTGAAAACTAGCATACTTTGTTATCTAAAAGGTTGCTAAACCTGATATACAATGATAATGTGAATTTTCTCTCACATGTTCATCAGTCATATTATATAAAAACTTACAGCAGTAGTAAACAACTGGACAATAATTAATGAACGCATCTTTCATTTGTCTTTGACACTTTGATTTTGACATGGCCTAGATTTAAATATGTGGCTGGACTTGACCAGCACTCTTGTAACAGAGCTAAAGTTTTAATGTACCATTGAAGATCGCCTAAATCCAGATTTGCTATTATAGACGTGTGGAAAGTTTTAAGGGTGTGACAAGTAAGCAAAAATTGGTCATTACCCAGAGGCCGCAACTGATCTATGACTGTATTAAAACAAGAAAAATCAGTGCCTGATTTAGATTTCCTTAGATAGTTCAATAAAAACTAATTTCATAAGCCTGGAAACAGTTCAACGGTAATGCTACCAATATGTCACAACAGGGCCTTGAATTTGAAATCTAGGACATGCATGGTCATTTCTTCATGAAATCAGGACACAAAATTGTATTTTAAGTCCTTAATTGACCTGGCTATAGTTCTCAGATTATTATAAGCTCAATCAGTATATTTATATCATTATTTATGCTTTGTGTATTGTAAACATATACACAATCATGCAGTTACATGATAGCAATAAATAATAACAAAGCTACCCATACTATAAAGGTCATTGACAAAGCCTATGGTCAAAATGTGAACACATTGAGTGTAATCGCCCTCTCGTGCCAGCAAAAACAACACGTTGACAGGTTGTCATTTTTGACAGTTCTACTTTCACTTTCATTTTGTGATATCAAACTATTAACAAGTATGTGGCTGAGAAAAATATCGCCATTACTTTTTATGCTCCCGGTAGGGTGGCCTATATCAGTTGAGCTGTCAGTCAGTCAGTCAGTGTGTCAGTCTGTCCGTCCGTCCGAAAACTTTAATGGCCATAACTTTTTTAATATTGAACATAGCAACTTGATATTTGGCATACATGTGCATCTCATGGAGCTGCACATTTTCAGTTGTGAAAGGTGAAGGTGAAGGTCATCCTTCAAGGTCAAATGTCAAATATAAAGCGTCTGTCTGTCTGTCCGAAAACTTTAACATTGGCCATAACTTTTTCAATATTGGCGTGCATGCGTATCTCATAGAGCTGCACATATTGATTGGTGAAAGGTCAAGGTCATCCTTCAAGGTCAAAGGTCAAATTTTGCAATATTGAAGATAGCAACTCCATATTCGGCATGCATGTGTATGTCATGGAGCTGCACATTTTGAGTGGTGAAAGGTCAAGGTCATCATTCAAGGTTAAAGGTAAAATATATGGGTTCAAAGCTGCGCAGCAGGGGGCATTGTGTTTCACATACACAGCTCTTGTTTAATATATTTCTGAACATTTCTTCAAAAAACTTACATCAATACACGATTTTCTTCGTTAATTCAATCATTCCTGCCAGACTTGTGTACATATTTCGCTTACATTTTGACGCGCGTAGGTAGGACCGCATTACCGATTCCGAAATGTGTATTCATACTATTGCCTTCGATGAACTTATCTGATGTTTGACGGAAAGGGCCGACAATGTGCGAGTGTGGGTCAAGTTCCCCACAGGTACTACTTTCCTGTTCCCCCAATTTTTTTTCCGTACCTAAAATTTTTCGTACCCAAATTTTTTTCGTACCCATTTTTTTTTTCGTACCCAATTTTTTTTTCATCCCCAATTTTTTTTTCGTATCCAAAATTTTTTCGTTCCCAATTTTTTTCCCAAATATTTTTTCGTACCCAAATTTGTTTTCATACCCAAATTTTTTTCGCAATATTTTTGTACCAAATTTTTTTTTCGTACCAACATACACAATTGTGGTGATTGTGGTGATGTAGATAAACTTAACTTGATGCTTTTATATCCATCCTCTCAAAAGCATCGTCACACCAGTACTGTCAGTACTTTGATCTTCCTATTTATTTTATAGAGATAACTTAGACAAAATGACAACAATGGACATGGACGTTCTGAAAGCATAGAAAGTATGATGAAAATGGTAATGAGAACTGAATATAAGAACAATTTGCAATCACCATCATATTAAATGAATATTGTTGGAATATCGAATACCTATCTCACTAAGAATATAATTTCATGATCAAAATTCCCTGTACAAAACTTTTAATTTTTGACACCATATATACAAATTCAAAATATACAATACGATAATTGATGAAAATAAATAATAAATAAATCTGCGAGCAATACTTTTTACTCACAAATTAGGTAGTCATAAAGACAGCACTGTTGACGCGTACTTTGTTGTTTATGCATTACTTGTAACCCTAGCAGTTCACACGGTGTCAACAACTCTGACCTTAACATAGGTATAGAACAATATATAATACGCTTTTTCGGCGTAGCTGCTTTACCCAGCTTTTCACCTTAAATGACTTTAGCATAACGCCAGCAGACACGCGCGAATATTTTCGAATATTTGATAGGTTGATTCGAGATAAAACCTCTGAACTTTGGCTACATCACGGTGTCGGTGCTCATCGCAAAAGATGTAGCACTGTTCAGTGTAAGGAATTACGGACTACTCTCTGTATGTTCAAACGACACAAATTGTAGCCCAGTTACAATTACGCTTTAAAACCCATCTCGCAAAATTTCAGGGTCAGTACTCGTTCACTAAATTGTCCGGGGTATATATAATTTGCTATTGATAAACACAGTTTTGCTTTCAAGATGAGAAAACAAACATTACCGAAATAGTATAATGTCACGATAAGAGGAAAGTCGTTTAATTATCCAACTACAAAGTTTGCCTTACTTTGTCAGCACGTCTGGAAATCGTTCCTGAACGCCTTGATAAGCTGCCCTTATTAACACGTTTGGTATTTTGAATTCAATTTTTAATCGAAAAGAATTGTTCTAAAAAGTGTCATTTACAATTCGCAATATGATTTTTAATAACCCTCGTCATGCGAAAATGGGTCTTATTCCATATGGGCCCATCATATATATAGCCCACTCATCCTGCGCATCTCTCAGTCTGGTCAGGAGATACATAATGAGACCATAACATATTGAGTGATTTTATAGCGAACAGCATCGCCTCTGACCAGACTGCGCAAATGCACATATTGGGTTGAAGATACGCTGGCCGAAACGCATAAGACCCATTTTCGCATGAAGCGGCTATGAACGTGTGATTTAAATGTGTGGAAAGAAAACTGCGTTTAAATCAAATATTAACATACGTTATATTTCGATAGTGAAGAAATATACTCATAATAAGGCATGTGAGGACACATATCATGTGCACTCCCAGCCGTAGTATATTTTTTATCTACTTACACTAATTTGTGGTTTGACAATGATAACACACATTTCATGCAGTGAATATGCGACTTACAAGTTAAAAAAACACAAAAGTTAAACTTCTGTTTTCAGTTTATTTATTTAGAAACGTAAATTGCAAACTTTATTTCGAAGTCAGTATTTACGCCGACTATACCTTTTAAAAATATATTTCTTGTTATATTTAGTTGTTTTTTTAATATTCGGTTTTAGCGATAATAAAGCATTTTTGAAGTTGTCTACAGTATACCTGTACTAATTGGTGAACTAATGTTCAACGTTTTATAAATTGAGAACTGTGCATATAAACAAGCTTAACCTTCTACTATTGCGTTGTTAGCACAAGTAAATACAAAAGATCGCCGCTATCTGTTGAGAACAAAAGAACGTTTCCCAGAAATATCAAATTTAACCCCGCTGTAGAAGCATGAACGAGATTACGAAACAGATAATTCTTGTTATATTTAATTGTTTTTATATTCGGTTTAAGCGATTATGAAGCATTTTTATTGTTGTCTATGGTATCCCTGAAGTTATTGTTGAACTCATGTTCAACGTTTTATAAATTGAGAATATAAACAAGCGTAACCTTATACTATTGCGTTGTTTTACCGAATCTATTAATAGCCTCAGATTATGAATGACCTGTACTACATGTATGTCATTAAGACGCAGCAGATAGTAGACTTTTTTTAATAATTCATAAATAATTTCTTCAGCGACACGTATAATACAAACATTGTTCATTGATTTTTTTAATCTTTTCTATATCAAAAATATTCCATTTAAAGTCTCTATAACGCTCAAAATCAACGAAAATTTTGTAAAGTATTTCGTAAAATAAAGTTAGTTCACCTAAACAATCGGTGTTCCTTATAGCAATAACCACAATTTCAACGCTAGATGTGGTATGATTACATAGATTTTTGTAGACACAAAATGCTCGTTTTTATTTATTTGTAACTACAGCAAATTCCATGTTAATTTCCTGCGTATATATATATATATATATATATATATATATATATATATATATATATATATATATATATATATAACTAAAATGGTATCATGTTAAAACCATAATAAAAACGATCATTTTGTATCCAAAAACATCTATTTTACGAGACCACATCTGGCGTTGAAATTTCGACAATGACCATAAGGAACAATGATTTTTAATTGTAGCTTTATTTTACGAAATATTGTAAGAAATTTTCGTTGGTTTTGAGTAGTAATGTAACACGATATTCACATCATGTTCCCATTTGTGAATGAATAGAGTTGGAGAACTCAAACCTCTTGCATAAATTATACAACTCTTTCTCGCGCGGATACGGCAGGTGTGGCGGGTAGTAGGCTTTCCGTAGATAAGCCGAACTGACTTAAAATTTTCAGTAACAACATTAGCTGTTCGCTACGCGAACAACTAAAAATGGGTTGTGTTATTTTCTTACATACACTAACTATTTATTTTTGACTGGCCCCTGTGGCCGTATCCGAAAACAGACAAATAATATAATAGCTGATCAGTAATAACGCAATATTCGCTCAAATAGTATTCAATCTTTTAATTATAATTTGAATCAAGTAGATCATATTATTTTATAACTGAACATTAGATGTTATTACTACATACAACTCCTTTATCAAGCCGTTATGCACATACATATCAGGACGATGACGGATCGATCCTTTTGAATAGGGACAATGACTAACGATTGGCCATTGTCAGTTCGGATACTACTTAAGTGTACTTCCTTTTTCTTACATACACTACCATTTTTTTTGACTGGCCCCTGTGGATACGGCGGCCATAGTTCTTCTTGAATGCTCTGAGCTTTTATGAGTACATATGTACAGCTCATACCCGGAGGGTCAATATAGCTGGGAATTGTATTATTGCAACTAACGGCGGCCATTGTTTCGACCATTTTTGATTATTGTTTATCGTATTTTTTCAACCGGATGTTTGTCACAAATAGTGCTGATACATCTTAAAAATGAAAGAGAATACCATTTATCAGTTTGGAGTAGACATCATGAATATGTTTAATTGCTTAATAATAACAAAGTTTTGTGCCAAAACATTGTGCGTAGTAAGTTCAGTAGTTATCATAGCTGAACGAAAGTTATAGTTGAGTGAATGTTTCAGATCTTGACACTGTCTTCGTTGTATAAGTGTAGTTCAATTGCCACTGTCGACGCATCGTGACCCATTCCTTATCAAGTTGCTATACACGGCACATCTTATGCATGAACATTGATACTTCACTGCGTAATTTAAACCTCAATCCTAAATCGTCCTATTGCTAGTGTGTTAGGGAAATTCTTCGCACCTTTAGTACATGTTCAAATAGTAGGGCGTTTACATTGACTTATAGACACGTAGACGCGCGATACAATAATGTCGTTCTTGACAATTGTTTTAGCGCTCCTTGTTCACGTGGCAAGCGCAGAGAAGCGATATATCGACGAGAACGTGTTCCGTTGCATGCATGATATCGGCCTCAGCAGCTTCGTCCAAATCCTGACCGAGGCCAATATGCAGGGAACCCTCACAGGAACAGGTTTGTAGAAGTGAGAAAGACTTGAGCCTCGCTCTGGGAAAACGGGGTTGAATGCATGTGCGTTGAATGTCGTCTCAGATTAGCCTGCGTGATCCGAAATTGCACATCATATGAATGAAAACAAATGTTTACACCGTAAGAACTTTGGGTTTGTGGCTTACTGACCACATGATCCTTAGACTTCCCAATCTTCGACTCCCTTTAAAAAAGTATATAGAAATACTGCGTTTTACTTTTAATATTCTGTTTGTTCAATACTTAAAACTGTTTATAAAATTATGAAGCTTAAGAAAAGGATTCAATTTACAAGTATTTCCGTCCGTCTTACGAAACAATGATGTATTAGTCCGTGAAACTACACCATTGTTCCAGGACCTTTCACAATACTGGCCCCTAACAACGCCGCCTTCACTAAGGCCGACGTGAATCTAATGGGATCCCTGGCCAAGGAACCCCTTCTGCGCGCCCAGGTTGTGGAGTATCACATCGTAAACGGATTTTACGTCACGCCGCAATTGATACAGATGAAACAAGTCCCCACGATCGAGGGCCAACATCTCACAATAACTGGTCAGGGAAATGTACGTATAATATTAATAAATTGAGCAAATGACTTGTATTAAATTTCTCCCAACAGTGTTCCCTGGGCGCTCCCTTGTTTCACACCTGAGCGCTTAACTCCTCCCTTGTTTCACCTCTTAGCGCTTTACTCCTCCCTTGTTTGACACATAAGCGCTTTACTCCTCCCTTGTTTCACACCTGAGCGCTTTACTCCTTCCTTGTTTGACACATGAGCGCTTTAATTTACTCCTCCCTTGTTTGACACATGAATGCTTTACTCCTCCCTTGTTTCACACCTGAGCGTTTTACTCCTCCCTTGTTTCACACCTGAGCGCTTTACTCCTCCCTTGTTTCACACCTGAGCGCTTTACTCCTCCCTTGTTTCACATCTGAGCGCTTTACTCCTCCCTCGTTTCACACCTGAGCGCTTTACTCCTCCCTTGTTTCACACCTGAGCGCTTTACTCCTCCCTTGTTTCACACCTGAGCGCTTTATTCCTCCCTTGTTTCATACCTGAGCGCTTTACTCCGGAGAGAGTCTCTCTGTAAGAAACAAACGCAGTCTTCGTAAGCCTTTTTAACGTCTGTAGTACTAGCGCTGTGCCATAATGATAATTGACGAACGTGTCGTATGCTGTTTGACTCTTACTGTACATTTTCGTAATCTAATCAATTGTGTAAAATATAGTTATTTAACCTCTGTGTGTTTATCTTCCACTTTTCTCTCACTTGTTCAGCGCATGCTTATCAACAACCACACCCATCCTGTTGGCGGCAACACTACGGATATTATCTGCAACAACGGCATTATACATGTCGTGGACAGCGTCCTGGTCCCGCCAAAGTTCAGTACCGCATCCATAGCGGCACAGCTGCTCATCCGTGACGACCTCTTCCGGGACGCCTTCATGGCTCTTCTCCTCAACAATCTCACCCACATGCTCGAAGGTATTCAGTGGCACAGGTTGTAATTCATTTTCTGTTTAACAATCTAAAGAACCCGTATCCTCATAATTGTACTCAAAATCTTCGGCCCGGGCCACGATTATAAGGCGCAGTGATTGGCACTTTCGACAGACGATGTGATCAGTCACCTTCTATCAGTTACATCATACAGTAAGCATAATATAAAAACAATAAGTGTACATCTATACAGTTTTGTTGCAGTTGTAAAAAATAACATACATGATCACAATAAGGTGAACGCATGCATATTATAATTGGCAATACATGTACCGGTATACTAACAATGTGAAGACCCTCATTTTGGAGCAATCCACAGTTTTATACAAGCCTCGTTTTAAGAAAACTGGACTTAATGCACGTGAGTATAGTTTCGCCCCTTATAAGCCAGTGCAATCTGCACAGGTTATTCAGGGAAGAAATTTTTCGCATCAACTGGTAATTCGTTTAAAATAGAAGCCTGTAAAAGAAAATTTTCTCAAAAGCGGAGAGTGTAGTCCATAATTAGCCTGCGCGGACTGCAAAGACTAATCTGGAACGAATCTTTACTCACATGCATACAGCCCAGCTTTCTCAGAATGCAGATCATATTGTCGTGCTTTTAGTGAGTGAGTTCACGCTGTTCGCGCCCACGGACCTGGCGTTCGGACGCTACTCGGAGCTTAGCAACATCCGCCCGGATACGCCAAATGCCGCCATGATTTATCAGGGTACGTAAAAGTGCGAATGCGCTTAAAAAGTATAAAAACTATTATAAACTTAATATCATCATTGTCATCACCATCTCCATCTAAAACGGACTCATCTACAGCTCCGTTATCATTTTCCTCTTACGTACATCATACTGATAAGAAAACTCATTAATATGACCAATATGCGAGCTTAAGTATATTCCTGTATTGTCGTCCCTCATTTTTTGCTAACGGCCAAACCGGTCAAGTGATTGATGATGATGATGCAGATGATGAAGATGAGGATGATGACGATGATGATGATGATGATGATGATGATGATGATGATGATGATGATGATGATGATGATGATGATGATGATGATGATGATGACGACGACGATGATGATGATGATGATGATGATGATGATGATGAAGATGATTATGATGATGATGATGATCAGAAGAGATATCCTTTGAACGAAAAATGCCATACTAACGGAAAGTGTCGTCCCTGATTAGCTCGTGCTATTGCACAGGCTAATCTTTGACGACACTTTATGCACAGGCATTAAGCATAGTTTTCCCAGAACTCGACACATATACTATGGATGTGTATTTCATCAGAGGTGTTCAAGTACCACATGGTTCCCGGACGGCGCACCAGCTACAAGCTCCATGATGGGGACCGCCTGTTCACGATGCATGGGTCTGGCTCTGTACTGAACATCACCAAGAACGCTGACGGTAATTCATTTATTAAACCTATTTATTAAAACTCGAATGCACCAAAAACCCAATGCTTATTTAAATGTAATATATGGGAAATACTTATGTTGCCAAACTTCGACTTTAACAATTAAATGTCCGATTATTAAGTTTAAAACCCCGGCTATTAATGTTTAGGATATGTTAGTGCGAAACCTGAGACGTGGTGCACTTAAGATTGTAATATCTTTTTGTTAACTCACATAATTTATGTGTTCATCTATTTACTTGGCAAATAGGTTGAACCTTCGGTAACCATACATAGCTGTTCAGGAGCATATAATCGTTTTCGAAATGTTGATAAAATAATTATGTATATCATTTTTTTATAATTAATTTCTCTATGACTTTTCTATCAGCAGTGAACGCAATTCTCCAACTTGTAACAGATATTAGTTCCAATAATATGCGGTTCGGGTTGAAACTTAATTTTCTGACCACTTGCAAAACGTGTTAGAATGGAAATAACCTTTTACTCTAGTACACTGCCGTTGTTTATAACCTTAATAAACAACGAATTGTCGCTATTTTTTACCATTTAGTCGCTAGGATTTACGATAAATGGCACACAATTGTTTTAATTGCAATTAACTGAACTTCTATCGTGTCTGGTTTTGTACAACAACTACGGTACATGGCGTATACAATCGCGACATTGTAAGCACTATAAAAAGTTGTTGTTTTCCTAACCCACCCTAATTTGTGGTGCCGACCCTAACATTTAATTTGTATTTGCCATGTTTGTTTTCCATCAATCTGCAACATTAGTTCATATATGCACATTTTACAATTACGGTACGTATGAAGATAGAAAATCTCACGCAGAGATTGGGAAAATTTCTGTCACTGAACAACCTAAAATGAGAAATACATTTTGGATCGTATAAAATAATGACACAAGAACGTTTGGTAGACCTTCCTACCTACCGCATTAATATGAGATTTTATTTGAAATAAACAACATTTTTCATGGAATCGCTTTAGGCCTAATGGTGGACAATGCCAAGGTCGAGGAGGCAGACATTCCCGCCAGCAACGGGGTCATCCATGCTGTTGACCACATCCTGTTTCCTCGTGACCTCCTTGCGGCGCTCATAGGTGTCTCGGGTAGCCCTTAACTGACTCATCGCCGCACAGTGTCAAGTTTTGTTTCAATAAATGTACATGATTTGTTCTCGTGTTATGTATTAATTTTTTTACCAATATGCACGTGGATTGTTCATGTTTTCTCCATGCATTTGTGTTTGGTTACGACCGGCAATCAATGACGCGGTTACTAGTGCGACTACAAATGTTCTAATACAAACAGAAATGCGGAGAAACACAGTTGAAACTATCTTAATAAATTAGTCAATGATGCAATCCACGTCATTATGGTTTGATGCGAAGAACATTCGAGCGTACACAGATATGAGAAGTGTATTCTTCTTCTTCTTTCTATTCTTCTTATGTTTCTTCTTCTTTTTCTCCTTCTTTTCTTCGTCTTCTTCATCGTTTTTTCTTCTTTTCATTCGTTTTACTTATTTGCGACTCGTGCAATATTTTGCTGAAATTAAACAAAAGCTTTTGGTTTAAATTCACACATTTTAACATATACATGAATAAAATCATTATTGAGCCCACATCACAACATGACAGATAATCCAGGGGGGGTGTGCGCGTTTAATTAGTAGCATGAAATGCGTTCTTTAAAACTATCCACAGTTTCTGATTGTATTGCTCTTTCTGGTAATAAGTTCCAGTCTTTGATTGTTCTAGGAATAAAAGAGTTCTTATAAATGTCAGTAGTTGTGGCAATGATTTTAATTTGTTGGCTATGTCCTGTTCTGGATGGTCGTTTGTTGAAAGCTATGTGATCATTGGCGGAGATAGCCACCAGGCCATGTATGAGCTTGACGAGTAGTGTTAACGTTGTTCTCTTCTCCGGTGTGCAAGTGGTTTCCATCCAAGTTCGTTCATCATTGATGTAACACTTCTTGTTTTTATATACGGTAGTCCTATTTAACAAACCTTGCTCCCCTACACTGTATGTTTTCGATTATGTCTATATCCTTTTGTAGAAACGGATCCCAAACACTTGCAGAATAGTCCAAAACGGAACGCACTAGTGATTAACCCATTTATGCCTAGCGTCTAGAAAAAAGGCCTTGGCAAACAGCGTAGACCCAGATGAGACGCCGCATGATGCGGCGTCTCATCAGGGTCTGCGCTGTTTGCTTAAAGGAATTTTTGTAAGAAATATTCTAAATATAGAAATAAATATACTAGACATCCCTAATTTTGGAAATAAATTGATCCAATTTGGAAGGATGGGAGAGTCCACTAGGCATAAATGGGTTAAGTTGATTAAAGTTCTGACACAAGCCTTTCGCTTTTGAACGCATGATCTTGCTGTGAAGTGCCATGTAAAAAGCAATGAAATGCTATTTAATTTTTTAAACATACAGTGTACGAAGAGGCTTGACATAATGTAAATGTTTGCTAATGCTGTGCCCACTTGGCATTCACTTGCTCAGTAAACTACCGTGTACACAAGCATTTTATTAATTTTTGACAAACCACATTATATTTATATTGTGTACTTTTGATCACGTATATTCATGGTTGATACAATTACATTGTAAGTAATTAAGGAACCCACGCTCTCTGGCAAAACAACATCTTTTATATTTTATGAATTATTCCCTCCACTGAAAATTATAATGCATGTTTAGGTTATCACTGCCAAACATCGTCCTGGTTTCTCATAATCAAGAGAGACAACTCGTATACAGATTTTGATAAGGGTCTATCCTAACCAAAAATCTATCTTTGATTCTATCAACCAATTGGCTATGGGTTGAATTTAAAGGATATGTGTTTATTTACCCAGCGGCTGTATAGTATTTACTAGTTAATAAGATAACATTTAAAGTTAGGTTGTTTTTAATGCCCTAAAGCCTGGTATTCTTGCCACCAGGCAGCGTTGGATACCTCGACTACACATCACAAGTTCACAATGCAGCGCTAATCATCTGAATCAAAATAACGCATGCGTATACGCTTCCCACAATCCTTTTCAATTCATCGCTTCGTCGGATGTAATTTTGCCATGTATTATATGTTTTTAGCAGAAAAAAATAATTGTATATGAAGATAATTTTCAATCATATACAGAGAGCAACACATATCCATCGTTTACATGTCTGCGTAAAAAAAGTTAAAGTTATTCACATTGTAATTATCCTTTAAAAAATGACATCATCATCAACTTCATCAACATCGTCGTCGTCATCAGCATAATCATCATCATAATCATCATCATCATCATCATCATCATCTTCTTCTTCTTCTTCTTCTTCTTCTTCTTCTTCTTCTTCTTCATAATATTAATCATCATCTTCATTATTAGTATTATTTCATATGGGTTTATTTTATGCAAGTTTATCATTCCATAGCCCGAAAAAGCTACACAAATAGTGTATTTACGTCTTTATAAATCGTAATACGGTAATAATATAAAACACCTACTGTGTGTTTTCATTTGAACCCTTTGATATTAAATGTATGTTGAACCAAATAGATGTCGGCGATTTTTTCATGTCGACAACAAAAACTACAAGTAATTGGTAAATAAAGAACTCAAACTTTAAATGAAATGCTATTGAAGAGCAGTTCAAATATCGATTCAGAAAGAACCATCCATGAAAGGGCGATCAGAGAGATGTATTCATACGGGGAATATAAATAGGCTATTGAAATGCCCCCGTTAGCGTTGAACAAGAATCGTTTTTAAATTTATTATATTACGTGTTTAAATTAAGCATAATATATATTTTTCAGTATGATACATTAAATAACAACCATATGAGTTATGTTTAATGTTATGTAATACGTGAACACTGACTATTTTCTATAATTATGTTCTATAAGAATATTACATAAACGTGCAATTAAGGGATTGCGGATATGACATTTCAGTATCTGTTAACATTATTTTACTGTTGGTTTTTTTATGTTGAATGTGCTATATTCAATAGTTTATGCGTTTTTGTGTTAATGTAGGATGTGTTACATTCACCGAGAAACCAAATACTGAAAATCGTGATTATGGATATAATATGTGCTTAATAATATATAATTAAATATGCAAGCGGAATATACTCTTGTAAATTAATAGTTTTTACATGGGATGGGATCTGCCTTCAGTTCGGGAAACAAGGTAATTAATTGTTTCAGTATTTTATTAAAATTGCTTAACCGTCATGTAGCAAAGTGAGTACAATTATCAAAAAGGTGTAATAATAAGATACTTTGCCATATTTTTAGTCATCTCTTTTCGTCGTTATTGAAAATACCAAAATGAAGAGTGTTTTTAACATTTTATGAAATGAAAATTTTGTGCCTCCAACTGTATGTAAATATGTTTACTGTCAACACAAGAGCTATTCTTTCATATGAATATAAAGTTATCTTTAAAAACACACTAAACAATTCATTTACTCTATAACATTCCATATGTATATTTCTAATGAATTATTAACGTAGATCGCTATATCTGTTGTATACAAATACTAGTTGTCAAATATAACAAATCACTATATAGGCGACCAAACATAGGGCCAACGATAAGACGTTGTATTTATGAGTGTCGTAACATGCTGTATGTATTTTTTCCTTCAAAGTAAAGCACACCACTGTGATATTGTCTTTTAGGCGGGCCGTTCTCAGACATCGCAACCTAGAAGACCACCACCGGCCACCACACGGGTTCGATACGTTCTATTTTATTTGAGCCGCGCTCTGTGAAAAGGGGGTTTAATGCATTTGCGTAAAGTGTCGTTCAGTCCGCACAGGCTAATCAGGGACGACACTTTTCGCTTTAATGGTATGTTTCGTTTGAAGA
Source organism: Dreissena polymorpha (assembly GCF_020536995.1). Taxonomy (NCBI): domain Eukaryota; kingdom Metazoa; phylum Mollusca; class Bivalvia; order Myida; family Dreissenidae; genus Dreissena; species Dreissena polymorpha. Next base: position 129,382,902 of record NC_068355.1, on the reverse strand, counting down.
TAGTCTCTTCTTCGCATAAATGAAGTTTAAACAGAAAGTGTCTTCCCTGATTAGGACTGCACATGCTTATCTGGGACGATACTTTACGCACATTCATTAAACCCCATTTTCACAGAGCACGGCCTATTTTACTTAAAATCTCGATTTATTCCTCTTTTGTGTACAATTAACATGTTGCATACGAAATAATAGTTTATATTCAAAACGCTTGTAATGAATACACATACATATACTAGTATATAGTAATATATAACCCGCGTCATGCAAAAACTGGCCATATACCTGTGCGACCAGCGTCGCTGGAGTAGCAGACCAGCTAAAGAGAACAAACTTGGTATTCCACATTGATGAAATATTAAAGTGACTATGAAATCATCACGCTTCTTGCAATTATTTCGCAATAGGAATTTGATTAAAGTTACATATCGTAATTTAAATATATCAAACATGCATTTTTCATTGCACTACTTTACATACAATATAAGTAAAGGGTCATTAGCCTTTTGCTAGCAATGAAACATTTCCATGAGTCCTTAATAATTAATTAAAAGGCTCTATGTATTTTACAACTTATTAAACGACGAAAAGCATTTTGCTAGTAATGAAAATGTCATACGTGTTTATGCATACACAAAGAACCAAAAGTCTTTAACAAGCAATAACTGGACAATAATTCTTTTGCCAGCAAGTAAACAGTAAGCAGCATGAACATACCTTCGTTTTCCCAATAAATTAGGTATTTGAGACCAACATGGATGTGTGCTCCATAATGTAATTTCATGTTAAGGCTACGAGTTGAATAACGAATGATTTTCATGTATCAGCCAGAGTGTGGTTTGTTGTTATGCGTGTCATATACATAAGAATACCGTAAAAAATATTCCATGAAAACAAATCGAATAAAATATAGGGAGTGATCGCGAATGAAAAATACGTCATTAAAATTAAATTAATTTCACAGTTTTCAGCTGACGGTCCTTTTCATTTGAATTAATTAAAGATAGCTGAGCGGAGACATAACTAACTTATTAATTGTACATTTTCAGGGCACAGAAGGTCGACAACTTCGGGGTGAAAACAGACACGTTCATTATGAGGACGAGCGATCGCGGACTCGGTAAAACTAAAAATACGTGTTCTTTGCTAAATGAAAGTGTTCAAGATCGGCTGTCTCCTGGCACCTTGCTTTAAAACAAATGGTGAAATTGCGAATATTTTATGGTTAGAGAACGCCATTTATTAGTTTTAATGAAGTATTTTTTTGTGATCTTTTATTAACAATTACAAAGAAAATTATTCCAAATCATTTAAATGAGCCCAGTTAAATTTAAATTTATTTTATAAAAATCTGTTTTGTAACGTCAACACAGGTATTAAAATATCACTGGTCAGCACGTGCTCGTATACGCTATTTAACTTATTTCCCCCACTTTTTCTCGTGAGTTTAAGGACGCTGCCTGCGCCACAAGCTATCAACCCTTGGATGGAGGCAGGATACGCCCACCCTTTCTCAGTCAGTATGATATAAGTATACCACAGTACACGCAATATATTCATAATTCGATCAGCGTTATTTGTTTGTAAGCACAATATGCCTATAATTTTGACATATTTGATAGAATCTGCGCTCAATTTTTTTCAAACGGTTCATTAAATGCGTAACGAGGAAATACAAATCACTTTTCCCTCAGATCCCTGAGCGTGATGCTCCCGTGTCGCAAGCGACGACCAACCCCCGCATACAGCCGCCTCCATACCACGAAATACACCCGGAGCGCAGCTTACCACAGCCATCGACCTTCCGAAACCCCACCACAACTGCAGTCCCTTATCAAAATCATGTTCCGTCAGTCGCGCCTACCTCGCGCTCTCCGCCGCTCGTTTACCAACCTTTACAGGGTACATCACTTTCGGCGCGCCTACCAGGCTCTCAAGAAGGATCGGTGGCCCACGCGTCCCCGGATGTCAGACCAGACACACCACACGTGAGCCCCATTCCGGAAGCGATTCAGCCTTATGAGAATGATGTAGAGGTTTGTTTAAAAAAACGTTTAACGAAGCGGATTTTATTGCATTATTGATATTGGGATGTTCATGTACACTCATGAACTTTTTTAATTGGTCACTTTTTATTTCCCTAAAACTGAATCGTCGGCCCTTGTTATAAAAGAGAAGCCTTATTTTTCTTCAGAGTGAGCCTCAGTCACCGGTTGGGCATCAAACACCGGAAGATATCCAGCAGGGAGCCGGAACACCGGACGTGTCTCAACAAGAACTGAATTCGACACCTCCTCTAGCGGCATCCAACACTGTGTGGGTAAAACCTCAGCCACAGAACGAGCCCAAGAAAACTGCTGTAAAAGCTGAAGGTGACCGCTCTAGTCGTTTTTGTTAAATAGCGTTTAGAAACAAATGCAGCAGTTATTTTTGTTTAATTTACAGATTCAGATACAATTATGTTTAACACTAAGAAAGTATTTTAAAAATAATACCTATTAGATTTACCATGAAAAAAAACGTTGTGTAAAACTACCAGAAAAAATTACATACATATTTACCTAACCAGAGATCTATTTTTTAAAGTTAATTTCTGTTTCCAAGCTAACAGTTATTTCTAAAATCACAATATGATCGATATAATGTTCGGCATAGTTATGAATCAATCAATTAAAAATCCTCATGTATTCAACTGCTACAGGACTTTGAACAACTCCGTCAACCGCACTACTGGTTGTATTCCCACGCATCTAAACTCCGCACTCATTTGATATCACAGCCACTGGACGCTTAAAGTGTAAAATTTTAGCTAAACTTAACACTAGATATTCAATGTGAGCAACCTTAGAATTACCCTGTTACCACTCTGCAGACCATTAAGACAGTTTGTCTCCACACTTTGTTGGCTGCATATGAATCTAAGTCTCGTGCATAAACAAACTGGGTTACCTGGTCAAATCGCAGGAACACCTTGGTGCCACTCTAATTAATCTTGATGAATTTTAGTCTGAATATTTTTCTTAACAAAATCTAAGGATGATTTATAGTATGATTTACGAGCTTCCAAAAACTAGGTCACATATCTAATCTTGGAAAAACCGTGTTACCAATCTAGAAAAAATTATGAATCAATCTTGATGAATCTAAGTGTTTATCTTGACATTTAACGGGCTACGCTTGAATCTGGGTAACATGCGTCCAAAAACTAGGTCACCAGGAAAATCTATAAACAAAAGCGCGTTTCCAATCTAGATGCTACATAAATGCCTCAAGATTAATTGATGAACTTCGTCACAATGTTAATGTTTGCAATATCAAGGCTGAGTTTGAATATCGTTTACATGCGTCAAAAATAGGTTAATTGGTCAAATCTTAGAAAACCTTATATGCACTATTAAGGCAACATTTTGAGGCAACTTAGTATTGATGAATCTTGAAAGAACGATAAACTTGACAACATATAAGCCTAGTGGCGTATCCAGGATTTATGGTAAGACGGGGAGGATATCGAAAGATTTGCTGGGGGTCGGTGCAAAGCCCTGCTAGGGGTTCAAGGGGGGGGGGGGGGAGCTCAACGATTTTAGTGATTTTGAAGGCTTTGCAACCACTTCTCGAGCATGTCATGCCTTATGTACTTTCATCAAAGTACCTTCTTATAATGTCAAAAAGTGCATAGTTTATACGTAATAAAACTATTGACAGGAAATTCATTATATCAAGGGATAATGGTGATTTCTTCAGATAATTGGGAGTATAAAAAAGAGAATATAAAATGGAAAGTTTTACCGTCTTCCCACAGCTTTGGGATAAAAGCTTGTCAAAGTCTTCTGCATTTTCGCTCGTTTTGGCGTTGGCGCATCCATCTTTGTTGACATAAAATGCAGCGAAAAGAGAATCAATGTGCACAAAGAGGGATACGTCAGAATCGCAAAGTTCGACTTGAAAAACCGGACGACAGAGAGTCTAAAGTAAAAACATTTAGCGATTGTCTGTGATTAGTGGGAAATGTTATGTACGAAAAAGAAGAAAACTGAGTTTTAATAGGTGACGACTAAGATCTAGTTAAGTGTGAAACATCAAATAAATTGACTTTACTTTGGCGATTTTAGGGTGCAGGGGGGGGGGGTACGCTAAATCTAAGCTAAATAACAATACTTGATACGCACGGGCATCATTTAAAACTCAATCATGTTGGTACTTGGTCAAATGTTTCTTGACAATATCTAGGCAAGGTTTGAATCAGGGTAAGGTGCGTAAACAACTAGGTAAATAGTTCAAATGAAATCCTCTCGAGGCCACTTAATAACTCATTATTAATGAAGCTTTATCAAAATTATGTTTGTCAAAATGGCGGCTATGTTTTAAACTGGATCAAGTGGGGTCACAAACTAGATCACCAGGTAAATACCTCAACACTTGTGTCCGTGAACTCAGGTGAATGATTAATTGCCATCATCAAGGTGCCTGTACCACGTGACTTTTTCGGCTATGTGTGGGACAATCGGATGTCCACAAACCATCGCTTCAGGTAACGTTTTTGATAATTTCTATATTAATTCAAAACCTTTTTTTAAAAAAAAGACGAGAGCCCGGTCATTGTCAAAATACACAACTGTGTTAAGTTTGCGCAAAACTAATATAGTATTTTTTCCAAAAAGTGCAATCGCGCGTTTAAAAAGACACGAATTGAAATGCTATGTGTGGTACATGTATATATTTTATTCAATCAACAAAAACGTTCATTATAATATTGTCGAAGGTTTAAAAAATAGGGCGGACATTGTATTTCTTCATAGAGAAGCTATATACATTGTATGTTTGCACAAATACTTCTGATTCGGAGTGAGTGCTTAAAAATGCAATTATGCTATGTGTGGGACACGTTTTTGAAATGCTATGTGTATATAGTATACAAACTAAACTAGATAATCGAAAGATTGACCTAAACATCAATAATATTTTAAGTCTGTCTTAATAACAAAAATTGGTCAATAAAACATTGTTGGTACTGTTTTGCGTGCTTAAAATAAGATAATCACGACGTTCATGTTACTCAAAATTATCATGATTGTCGATAATTTATATTCATATTTTTTACTTGTAAAATGCCATTTGTTTGGGAACAGTGTGGTAGAGAGGTCGAAACACAGTCGGGAATCTCCAAACACAAAGCCACCCACGCACGGGAAGGAAAATATTTCAGTTGCGGCAAACCTTTTCTTGTGAGTTTCTATAAAATTGATTGTTACAAAATGTTAAATTTTCAGTGAATTGTTACTTCCAACTAAGGCACTTGTTTAATACACAAAATCGTAAGGATTGTTTGTGCAAGGTGTCATGTGAATATAATTGTAACAAAATTACAAAAGTGTTATTGAACTTATGGTTGTGTGCTTTTTATCTAAGCATATTAGACCGTAACGAGAGTTATTAAATAGCATAAAGAGATAATACAGCATTATTTAAACAAACAGACAAAAGGATCAATAACTTATTTTTCTGTAAAATCATGTATTCGTATCTAAATCCTATTGAGCTATCTTATATATCACGCATGATAATTATTTATTTTTTTAAGTTTTACAGTTTATTTCATGTGTATTTTGTTCTTTTCAGGGAGATTAATGTATTTTTGGAAGCACCTTCAAGAGACGTACTGATATCTTGATCAATGAAAATTTGTCATATATAGTTAATGTTTAAAAGTTTAAAAGACTGTTTGTTTTGTTACCAGATGGTGCAAGTATTGCAGTGAAAGAAAACAATCAAAGTAAACATTAAATACACATTTGAAAATTCAGCAAATTGAGCAACATGTATTGTTTATTACTTGGTGCGGTGGTAACAAGATCTTGCAGCCCCTTTCATGACCGGGTCGAATGAGTATTTTCATTAAACATCTTACACTATTTTCCGTTATTCAGATTTCATTTGAAATTGAGTTCATGAAGTTTTAATACAATTAAATATGATTGTTGGTATGATAAACACCAAAAGCCAAGACTTTTTTTGCAATGATCATTTGTTACGTGTTAATCAGATCATTTATATGTTTGTATAGCAAGATTTGTTAATTTGCGAATACTGATGTTCTTCTTAATACAACAACAACAACAACAACAACATTTATTTCAGCAAATAAAGCTTATACAAGCTCTTAGCCTACACATATACATTTTATATATACAAGTAATACAAGTCATGGCAGATGTGGATTAAGTGTTAAATTGAACACATGGTGTTAGTGCAAAAAAATATATAATATATTCGTTTGAAAAAAAAAAATTCAACATTGACAACTGAAAAATTAAATTAGTATCTAGTAACAAGTTATAGAAATAATTAAAAATCAAATTATTTCAATACGAGGATTATGGTTATAGTTATTTATAAAAAATAACAATTTCTGAAAGTTTATTTTATAACATAAATTATTAATAGCTTAGCCTTTAAAAAAATAAATTCAAAATGAAACAACAAGTTGAGCGGAAACAAATTAGCATTGTTTATAATGCTATTCAAATTTATAAGGAATGAGAAATTGTATTTGAGTTAAGGTATGTTGTGCGTGAAATAAAAGATGGAATAATGCTAAAGGGTTGTTACGTTCTAAAAGACTAATTACGTATCTAGTAGGCGTCGTAAATTTGAAGCTTCGTATATAAACTTTGCTAGATTAATAAGCATAGTTTTATTTTCACTGGACATCAGACTTTGAAACTTTGAAATTGTTGGCCATCTGCAGTACTGTGACTTTAAAAGTTTTCTTCTTAGGTGCGTATATATGGGGCAAACTAGTAAGAAATGGTACTCAGTTTCTACAGTATTCATATTACATAATTTGCACTTACGGTTTTCTTTTTCAATATTATTGTATCGCCCCCTTTCTATTTCTAGGTTATGCGATGATAAACGGAATCTGCTTAGGGTAATTTTATATTTTGGTTCATTAATTTTGTCTAAATAACTTTCTAACGATAAACTATGTTTGGATAAACAGTACGTAGAGAGACGGGTAGAGCTGTTAATATCGGCGTGCCATGTTTGAGTATAAGTGTCTAATATTCGTTGTTTGCATTGTATAAATTGTGATTCGGTTATGTTTTGGTTTATCCATAATTCGGACATGCCGATGCTGTCGAGAATGGATTTAACATGGTATGCCCAGTTTTGATTGTTGTATGTATGTCCATTGTCCGTATCTTGTTTTAGCATATTGTATGTAATTTTGATTAAGCTACTCTCATTTGATGATAGTAGTTTAAACCAGTATTTAAGAATGTTTATTTTTCGTATTTCATTAAAGGGTATTCTTCCTAATTCTCCATACAACGCGCTAAGGTTGGTTGATTTATTTACACACAGTAATTTCCTTAAAAATTTCGTGTGTACGGCTTCAATATCTTTCGCCTGTGTAGTACCCCATATTTCAGACGAGTAATTCAAAATTGATGCTACTAAGATATCAAAGAGTTTGAGTTTGCTTTTTGTGCTAAATTCATACATGTTGACCACTGAGAAAAGTCGGTGCATTGATTTTGACGCATGGTCTGCTATGCATTTTTGCGTTCTGTTAAAGTTACCGTTTTTAAATAAGTATACTCCCAGATATTTAAAGGAAGTAACGACTTCTAGTTTTTCACCATACAGAAAGATATCGATGTTTGTGTAATGTGTTCCTTTTTCGAAGATAAGCACTTTTGTTTTAGCTGTATTTATTTTTAATTTCGATGCATTACAGTATGCTTCTATGTCTGTTAGCATGTGTTGTAGTGAGTTTGGTGACGTTGCGAATAAAATTTGGTCATCAGCATATAAAATAAGAAATAATTTCAACTCGTCTATAGTGAATAAACCATCCAAATCTGTATTTATGTTCTCCAACATGTCATTAACGAACATCATGAAGAGCAGTGATGAACTGGAATCACCTTGTTTCACTCCTTGGTGTATCGAGAATGGGTCGGACAAGTTATGATTGAATTTAATTACTGATTTTACGATACTATACATCGCTTTTAGAGCGTTTATCATTTTTGAACTCATATTTTCCGATATCAATTTTTGCCAAAGTAGTGTGTGATTGATTTTATCATAGCACTGTTGATAGTCGATAAAAATGGTGTAAAATTTTTGACCTGAGTTTATTATTTTTGATATAATTGCGTTTAGTATAAATATACAATCTGTTGTGCTTTTGCCCTTTTGATAACCAAACTGGCAGCTAATGATTTTTTGGTGTTTGTTTGTCCAGTTTGTTAAACGGTTGAGTAGCAATTGTGAGTATATTTTTGCTAGGATATTATTTAAGGTTATACCCCTATAGTTTTTTGTTTCATTTGATTTCCCGCCCTTATATATAGGGACGATGTATCCGAGGCCCCAGTCTTCCGGGTATTCGGCATGGTTGAACAGTTTGTTGTATATTGCTAGGAGGTGTGGTCCTAATACACTAAACGAGGATTTAATAAGTTCTGAAGATATATTATCAGGCCCACAAGACTTGTTATTTTTTTGATGGAAGACGGCTGCCTTGAGTTCATGCAATGTGAATTCTTTATCTAAATCAATATCCGTAGATTCGGTGGTGGCAACATTTTCATTTATTTGTTCTGGTTGTTCGCCTAATAAGTTTTTAAAGTGCGTATAAAAGTCTGCTACTGTTATACTGTCATCCTTGTTTGGTGCTTGTTTATAGCATTTTTTTAAGGATTTCCAGAAATGTTTTGGATCTGATTTTGCTATGTCTTCAAGTCTTTTTCCTTCTGATTTTTTGTATTTTGCTTTAGATTTCTTTCGTATTTTATTGTACTTTGTTCTCATATTTACAAAGTGTGTTTTGTTTTCATCTGTTTTTAATTTATTGAATATGTTTCGTGCGCGTTTGAATTCTTTTTTAGCTGTGTTGCAGTTATAATCAAACCATTTCTGCGAATCTGCTTTATTTCGATTTTTTTTGTCGTGGTTAATATTTACTTTTTTTCCAAAAATTGTTACTGCATTGTCATAAATATAGCTAGTTAAATGTTTTATTTCACAATTAATGTTTTCCTTGTTTTCATTTAACAAATTGATATTCTCTTTCAATGAGTCTTGAAATTTTTCAACAAAACTTGAGTTAAAAAAAAGCTTAGTTTCCTCTTTGTATTCACCGGTTGTAATATGTCTAGTTTTGGTGTTACATTTTAAAGAAAAGTAAACACCTGCGTGATCAGAAAAGTTTTGCCAATTGAGTATTTGAAATTCGTTTATATTATCAACATAGTTTGCATTTATAATACGATAATCTGTTATACTCAAGCCTCTATTTGAGACGAAAGTAAATTGATTGTCCTGCTCTTTGTTGAGACGACCATTAACGATAATATGATTAGTAGCTCTGCATAGATTAATTAGCCTTTTACCGTTACAATCAATAACCTTGTCCGGATTGTTGCGTATTACTGGGAAATGTGTATTTATATTTTCTGTATCTAATTCTTCAAAACAGTCAAAGTACTTATCGTACTCTAGTATATCTGATAAGTTACCTGTTCGGGAATTGAGGTCACCCGTTATGCATGTTTTTCCGAGCTGCCCATATTTCTCAACCCCTTTCTCAATTTCATCAAAAAAATCGAAATCTTGGTCAATTAAAACTTTCGAATTGACAGGTGGGATGTAAGTATGACACAGATACATATCCGACTCTACAGAAGACAAATCTTGTTTAAATTTTAGCCACACTATTCCATACTGATTAGTTTCTACAATGGATATATTATCTGATAACTCATTTTTATAATAAATTGAAAGTCCACCGCTAAAGCGACCTTTGTTTGTACCAGAACGTTTATTACCGTAAACATGGTAGCTAATATACCCATTAATGTCAGTGTTTAGCGGTTGCTTTTTGTTTAGCCAAGTTTCAGAAAGTAATATTAGATCATATTTATTAACGTATTCTTGAAAGTCAACATCGTTTATTTTTCTGGCAAGTCCATTCACGTTCCACGCTATAACATTTAACTTCCCTTCCTTGTCCTAGTGTGTAACCTCCTTGAACTGACTGCTTCCATTTTCGCGTGATAAAAGTTTTGCACCGGCCCACTTCACTTGTTTACCGGCGCTCTTTTCACGGTTGAATAGAGTGTTCTTTTCTCGCCTCTGCTGTAGCACTGCTTTGGTTTGCTGAATTCCGATGCCCAGCCCGGTGGATTTGAGGTCATTTGTTTTGGTGATAGCCGTCGTCCGTACCAATTCTCGTTGTTGGTAGTAGTGGAATTTGGCCACTATCGGTCTGCATTTTCCGTTACTGGGTTTACCAAGTCTGTGAACTCTGTCTAATGTTATATTCTCCTCTATTCGAAGCTTTTCTTTATGTACTTGGTGCTTTAATTTCTATTGTAACATATGCATGCTGGTTATAGAGCAATGTTATTATTAATGAAGTGTTTATTTTGATAAACTTAAGATATTCATATGGAGAAGATATTGAAAACTGAATGAACTTAATAGACCACAAACAATCATAATTGGATTTATATTGTTATTTGTTATGAAACAATTGTTTTATTAACAAATATACTCAGATTTTATATTCATCTAATCAATTTCATTAATAACATAGATACAAAACACATAAATATACACATAAATCAATACATACACTTTGTTTCGATTATGCCAAAATACATATAAAATGGTATGTTTGCATAGTTAGTTGAAATAGCTTTCCGTAAACATCACAGAATGAAGCTGGGTCCGTCTCTGTCACTGTGGTATTGATAATTAACTTGCCGCATAACACCTTCCGTGTGGTTTGATGGTGTTCATCTAATTCTAACACAGCTTCGCGCCTTAAAGCGTTACTAATCCTTCGACTAATCATTGTCAAGTCTGAAAAACAACAGAAGTAAACCCCATTTTAAAGCAAGTGCTTTTACTTTCTTTGTCATTCAATAATAAAAAAAGGACCGAATTTAATAATCAGGCAGAAATATCAATCATGATATTTATTCAAAGACAATAAGTCAAAAAAAAGAAAATCTTATAGTTCAACATAACGTGTTTGTTAAAAAAAGACCATTGGTTGGATAACAATTACGCAGTGTATTTTATTTAAAATTTATGTTCAATTAAACATAAATTGTTTAAACATTACACAATTACTTCAGTATTCCATCATGTAACATTTGGTTAATTTGATATATATTTGCAGTACAGACTGACGTATATGTTTAAGATTCTTACAAAACTGTGTTCAGATTAAATGCAGAACTGACGGGAAAATTCTTGCATACCACACATAGCATTTCAAAAATGTGTCCCACACATAGCATTTTTGCATTTTTATACACAGACTCCGAATCAGATGTATATGCGCATACATACAATGTATGTAGCTTCTCTATGAAGAAATACAATGTCCGCCCTATTTTTTTAAACCTTCAACAATATTATAATGAACGTTTTTGTTGATTGAATAACAAATATACCACACATAGCATTGCACTTTGTGTGTTTTCAAACACGCGGTTGCACTTTTTGAAAAAAAACTTAATTAATTTTGCGCAAACTTAACACAGTTGTGTATTTTGACAATGACCGGGCTCTCGTCTTTGTTTTTTTTAAATGGTTTTGAATTAATGAAGAAATTTTCAGAAACGTACCTGAAGCGATGGTTTGTTGACATCCGATTGTCCCACACATAGCCGAAAAAGTCACGTGGTACAGGCACCTTGATCATGGGCCTCTTGTTGCTTGTTTTATTACAGATTACGAGGTCATGAGTCTATTAGGCAATAACAAGTCACCAAGAAGTAAATGGTTCAAGGACAAGCAAGTCATCAATAAGGTAACCAAATCAATCGAGTCTTGTTCTGATAAAACTTGGCTTAATGCATGTGCGTAAAGTGTCGTCCCAGATTAGCCTGTGCAGTCCGCACAGGCTAATCAGGGACGACACTTTCCGCTTTTATGGTATTTTTAGTTTCAAGGAAGTCCCTCCTTACCAAAAATCAAGTTTAGGCGGAAAGTGTTGTCCCTGATTAGCCTGTGCGGACTGCAAAGGCTAATCTGGGACGACACTTTACGCACATGCATTATGCCCAGTTTTCTCAGAACTCGACTCAATCCTAGGTTATTTGCAGACTGAACTCTTGTGTGGGTCGTTTTGCGTTTTAACATGAATAATAAGTGAAATATCAACACTTGTTAGACTGACCGCTGGAATTTCCTTTAGCAAGAAATTTATCCCACAACTTCTCCTCTACACCCAGGTGTATAAATGGTTACCTGTGAGGGAAATAAGCCAATGTGCCGTGGCTGCATACTGCGCCAATATGTTAACGGACGACTTATGACCCAGTGATCAGGGAAAAACTGTAAAGCGCCTTTGAACGCACATCCCTAGTATGAAAAGGGCGCTATATAAATGTGGTATAAAAAAAAAAAATCCGCAACAAGTAAATAATATGCTTTTTTAGTAATAGTGGAATGTTCGTATCAAAAAACTATTAGCACTGATATCGAAGTCATTCCCGAAAAACCGCGATGTGCGCTTCTCGTGGTTCGTTTTAATCCCGTGTCTTCAGCTCGTTTTCTATTACGTGTCGTCTGCTCGTTTTATATTTCGAATCGAATGCTCTTTTTTCTATTGTGTGTCGTCTGCTCGTTTTCTATTTCGAATCGAATGCTCTTTTTTCTATTGTGTGTCGTCTTCTCGTTTTCTATTCCGCGTCGTCTGCCCTTTTCCTATTTCGTGTCGTCTGCGTGCAGACTCTGGAGGAACATCTTGGCGCCAATCTGCAGTTTTACCGCAACAAGGTCCGGTTCCGACCGCACGGCGACTACATAGACGACATCCACATGTACTGGCTTGGCCACTACGATCTGCTTGCCGAACTGGACACGTACATTCAATGGTATGATAAGTAGATGGTTGTTTAAACAAACCATTAAACTCCGAATTTTCCAGTCATAATAAATGCTGGAAATAAGACACGGGGACAATTCACAAAAATCGAACTTTGACAACACTTAGAAAGCGGTTTAACTTGTTTTATATAAAAGAGCCGGGCCATTTTCTATTTGATTTTCCGATGCGCAAGTGATAATGATAGTGTTTTAGATGGATGGAAAATATTAAGCAATCGTTAAGTAGTTCAAACTTTGTGGCAAACCGGATCCTTTTATTTTAATGTATGTCGTTTATCGCACAAAAAAGGATTCATCAAACAAAAACGGCACTGTTAAAACTTTAAGAGGCTTTTGTACAGTCCACCTACCGCTCAAACGTGGAAAGATACATGTTTAGTAAAGTGCCGTTTTTACTCTTTGAGATTATTACCGTGTCTTTGGATTTAAGATGTTAATATTATTAATGAACACTTAGCAATACCCTTTATGAAATGTACCATTTGCGACATTCTAAGTATATCGATTTGAGACATTAAAATGCGTTGCAGACGCCTTGCTATTACGAAATAAGAATGTTTTAGTGGAACATTATGACAAAAAATAGAACTTTTGAATATACTTCCAAGAGACGCCACCTTAAAGCATGCCATTTCACGTTGCAGGTTGTTCCCGATCTCGGACAAGAGTCGCGTCAATCCGTTCTCGGAGCCGCTGAAACAACGGGAAGCTGAGGTATGTCACGTGACATCTGAAAAGGGAATATACCGTTGTTCGTGTTCTTTTTGCTTTACAAATCTACACGTCGCTTAATATACGTAAGTGTATTTCTTTACATTGAAAATATAGTCGTTAAAAATCGAACTATTGTTTTTTTAGTTTTTTTCCAACAGGCTGCGATGATTTCCTTTGCTTTTCTTTCTGGTATTATGTTCATCGTAACATCACCTAAAGTACCTACTTTATCAAGAAAGTAACAAGCTTTATGTGTCCATGGGATTCAAACGTTCGAGGTAAAATTTATTGGAGAGTACATAATAAGTACTTGAATTTCGCCACCATTGAAATCAAAGCCACCATACTTCGGTACATGTAACGCAACATTCAAGTTGTCTGAACATGAATCAATGGAAGTCAAATCTCAACTTTCGGGTGATTTTGATTGCACGGTCTGTTTTTCTGGACGAGGCGTTGTTAGACCTTATTCATTAAAATCTTGTGAGATTGAGTCACACGTATTTGCATTTGCGTGTATTTCAAGTTGCGACATACTTTGGTCTGATAAATTGGTTGTGAGAATGCAATTTGTATGTTATATATTGTACAAATCATTTATAAAACATACGCAATTTTAATGCGCAATGCCCCATCTATCACAAATCCCATTTATATAGTGTAACTTCACGTTGCAAAAAATGTTCTATGCATTACGAATCATATACAATAATTGTGCAAAGTCCGCTCTGAAATTCAGCAAATCTATGAGACGTCCGAAACCCGGCGGCGAGTTGTGCGCTCGTATCGTCTGATGCTGGACTTCTACGGACTGGCTCTGGCAAACGAGACTTCCGGTCAGCTGACCAGGGCTAGCCACTGGAGGGATAGATTCTTCCATCTGAAAAGGTCCACGGTTTGCTTTTTTGTGTTTTTTGTTGTATTGCTTGTATTTATAATTGATAACTTCAATGGCTCAGTAGAACATACTAGTAGTACAGAGAAACCTCGCTATTAAGACCACCTGTGGGACGTTTGAAGAGGTATTAAAAGCATTTTTGATTAAAAAATAATACACATGGTAAATATTCAAAGTCAAACTTTTGAAAAAAAAAATTAAAACATAACTTTCATCACATCTCATACTGTGTTGCAAACCACCAAGACATCTTTGGATGCCATGAAGTCGGTTTACCCCAGTTCTTTAGCATAGAGGAAAGCTTTTTCCTGAAGCAAGAAATTGTTCATGTTGTAAACTGGTGATCTGGAAACGGCCTTTTCTTTCGTTGCCATGATTCTGTTCATAACCGTAGTACGTGTTCAACAATGACAAACCATAGTTTACATGATAGTGTGTTCACACAATAAACTCAGTCAAGAACATTGGCACTTATAGTAATAAACACTGCATTGCTATGATAAAAATACGTGTTTTGCTTGTGTTTCCATTATACAAGGGAACTATGAAGAATTTTAGTAATTTGTACATGTAATTGAATAAAGCAAACAATATAGCGCTTTGGAACCATATAAAGCAAACAATATAGCGCTTTGGAACCATTAACTGTGATAGTTTACATTGAATTTATTATTTAAACGTCTACATTTGATAGATCCAGTCGGGAGCACTCTCGTCTAACACGCATCATCAAAAGCCTTGGGGAGCTAGGTTTCACCTTCTACCAAGCGCCTTTAGTTCTACATCTTCTACACGAAACGCTTGAGACAAAGGAATTGGCTGGAATAAGTCCGTCCTGCATCCATCACTGGATTCGCGCCATTTTGTATCGCTTTGAGAGGGAATTTGTGATCCGGCAGTTCCGGGAAAGGATTCGGGAATATGAGCTTGACAGTAAAAACATCTATAAGGACAAACATAGCGACAACACTCGCTATTACACACTTGTGAGAAAAAAACTATAATAGGCGGAATTGCAGAAGCATATGACGACAGGTCTTCTGCTATTTAGCAGTTTAGCCTCAAAATTAAAACATGCTGTTTAAGAATTGGATTTATTACTTCAAATAACGCAGGTATTTGAAATGTGATGACGGATTTGTAAATAAAAGTTGAAATACAAGACTTTTTTCACATTTACTTTAAAATCCATAAAATTTACAAATTAAATGTTTTCAAAAAAGCACACAGATGAAAAAAATATGTCCATTCCACTACAAGCTGTTTATGGCCAGATTTGATTGATATTCTGTATAAAGTGTGGAGTTGACCCTTCAGATAATTAGACAGCAGCACTCTACCCACGCGTGTGTGGTCATTTTTGCAGAGTTATCTTTAAAATTCGTGATGAATGAGAGTTACAGTCCAGACCAGATGTTTCATAGTTACAATTTGACTTTTGACCTCTACGTGTGACAATACACTCATAGATATTGAGACAGATTTTACGAGAAAATGCTGCATCCTTATGGTGGCCATTCGTGGTAAGATATTTTAAACTAGCATAGTGAATGGCAAAGTTCAATCTGTTCAGGATGTTTTATGGCCAAATTTGACCTTTATACTCCAAGTGTGACCTTGAACTTTCAGATAAGAGATGATTGTAACATGTGACATATTGTCTTTTGATCAATTGCATTTATGGCGATTTATTTTAAAATCCATCAATATAACGCAACTTAATGTCCAAGGAAGAAATTGTCCAGCCGTTTTGTGGAAAATTGTAACCTTTGATCTCTACCTGAGACTTTGACCTTTGTGGTAGGGAGATTGATGTTATGCATGACAAGTTTTCTTATTATAGTGGACATTTTTGGAAAGGTATTTAACTCATTTATGCCTAGCATCTAGAAAAAAAGGCCTTTGCAAACAGCGTAGACCCAGATGAGACACAGACTCTGTGCGCCTGCACAGGCTAATCTGGGACGACACTTTATGCACATGCATTATGCCCAGTTTTCTCAGAACATAACTCTACTGATGGAAAGAAGGACAGTGCAACGGCAACATGCTGTCTTCTTGGAAGGGAGCATAAAAAAGACAACTATAAGTTACATATTCAAATCTTAGAATGGAATAAATATCAAATGCCTTAGGCTTAAGATGTCTTTTTGAAAGACATGCATCATCCATCTTTGCTGTGCCCACTAAACACTCTTAACAATCATTAAATAAGTTACCATGTCATCAAAGGGACCAAACCATTGTGTGGATACAATATTATATAAGCATGAATAACAACTGAAAGTATATCACATATTGACACGTGATTCAAAATTGATTATTATCAAATAAACCTTCAAAGGGTAATCTTAAATGACCAAAGATAATATCACAGACAATAATGATCACATCTTTGTTCAAACTTTATCCAATGTCTCAATAATTGTTCATGTTTCAGAGTCAACCTAGACGACAAAGGTCAACTGAATTTTCAAATGGCAACTGGATGTCATATGTCACCTAAAACATTTAATGTAAACTGGAATGTCAAAAAGCAACTAGAGGAAAAATGTTAATTGATGGTCAAAAGTCATCTTTCTCAGTTAACAGATTACCGTATGATCACTTAATGTCAAACCTAAACTGAAGGCCACAGGTTAAATTTTAATATATCAAGCGAACTGACAGTCAAATGTATCCTGTATGGCAAAGCAACAGTGAAACGTCATATGCGTACTGAATGGCAAAGCCAACTTCAATTCCTGAGGTCAACTGAATGTCAAATGCAAAACCTAATAAATTTTTAATGTCCACTTAAGACCTTTGGCAAGCTGTAATTTTCAAAGGTGACCTGAAAATGTCACCTTAATGTAAAAAATTTACGGTAAGTCAATTATAAACAGAAAATTTCATGGTCAACGAAATGCCACAGTATTGATGATACAGGAAGATTAAAGGTCAACTGAATGTCAAAGGTCACTTCCAGGTGGCGGGTGAAGGTCGTCCCTTTGTCTCCCTCAGACCGCCTCGCACTGGCCCTGTTCCAAGCTTCATCTTTGGGTCGAGTGCGACTGGGTCTGACTGAGCAAGATCTTCATCGTATCTGAAGAGAAATATATAAATAAATTGAACCAATCTCTGGGAAAACAGGGCCTTATGCATGATTGTGTGTCCCATGTGTATAAGTGACATACCAGATTAGACTGTGCAATCTACACAGGCTTATCAGGGAAGAAACTTTCTACAAATTTGAAAACAATAATTTAGTCTCTTCTAAACAAATATGCAGTACACACAGAAAATGTCATCCCTGATTTTCCAAAGAAGATTGAACAAGCTCATCTGGGATAACACTTTATCCACATGCATTAAGCCTTGTTTCCCAGAGTGCAGCTCAAATGTCATCATAGCTGTAATAAGTACAAGAGTCAACAACTTTGATGATTTTACGCTGTTACAAGAGCTGTGTACACAGACACTGATGATCCAACATACTCAGTATTCTCTATGTTCAGTTAGAACATGCCCTACAATCTGATCCAATGAAATGCAAAGATTGAACTTATTAATTAATTTCCGTATGCACTTAATTATTAAGAGCATGATATCAATTCATGCTATTTCTAAATATTTGATTGGTTGCTTAGTGTTTTCTCATAAGCTGTATCTCAATTGAACATACTTGGAAATAAACTTTACACACCCTCAGTTATGTATTTTGGGATAATTTATCCAAAACAAGGTGATGTTCAATACACGTAATTCTGACTGAGGGTCAGACTTAAAGGTGTTATTTTTTATCAGTTGGGAAAAGAGTGAAATAACATAAAAATAATTAAATAACATAAAGAGAATGAAATTTCGAAAGGAAATACAACTTGTATAACAATTTGATCTAGAATTCAGAACTTTTACTTACAGCTTTTGGGGAGAATTTACATGAGCTGTATTTATAAATAAACAAAACATATGTGGCAAAAGGGGAGTCATTAATGTTTATTTGTGTTTTTTTTTTTATTAATATATTTAATAATTCAAACACTATCTTCTGAGATTTGCACTTCACAAATTCTTCCAACTTAGCTAGCCAACCAGGTCTTTTCATCATGTCAATATTAAAAGCAAAATTACTTTTCTAAATTTATATAACACTTTTATTCACCCCTTTCCCACTCAGACGCAAAAATTAAGTAAAAATGGCTATGTGCAAACAGCATAAAACCAGAACAGCCTGTGAGAAATTCGCAGTCTGTTCAGGTTTTATATACTGTTTTCTGCTCATCAGAATCTAAGGGTTTGAAATGAAGCCTTTAAATTTTGAATCTAGTAAGAAAGGTCTTTAATAAAATTTAATTTTCTGAGGGACTACAAAGGCGTGAAAATACGAATTTAAGTGGTACAGACTACTCACAACACATAGAAGTTTCCCAGGTTCTCCTTTCCAGCTGTCTTGTTCCATCTCACGCTGCAAATTAGTATTCAATGTTACTGTGATACAGACACATCTAATACAATAATAAAAATACATTTGATAACATACTGGACTAACAACTTGTATTATATCCTAAAGTGTTATTATTACACTATTCCAACAAAATCAAATGGGTAATTCCCCGTTTCAAACAGTGTAAACTGATAACAAAAGTAATCAAAAAGTTCAATAGTTTCAATATTTATTTTCTTGTACCTTGTTTCTGAAATAACACAGTTTACTACAAGGAGTGTCAGAGCTGACAAGCTCAAAATAAGCAAAATTATGTGTTTATTTGACATAAAGTCTATGTGATATTTGCAAACAAATTCCAATAAAACCCGTTTTTTTAATGAAAACAAAAGGTTAACAAGAGGGCCATGGGCCCAAAGGCGCTCACCTGAAACCCAAAGGAACTAATCTTTTCTGGGAAGGTGGAGTTCAAAATAATTAAAGTACTTCATGAAACATAAATATCATCATAAGGTTTACAAGAAGAAATTCGCTCGCCCCTCAGGAAACCATGCTCTTCAGGGCACCGGAGCCATTTTCAAAGTAAATCAAGATATTATAGGAACATATGTTCTCAGCATGTTTCATTAAGATTGAACAAAAACGTAACTTATAGACAGTTCACAATGTTTCACTATAGCAATAAAAAGAAATCTGCCACCCACCTCAGGGCCTTGCTTTTAAGCAAACTGGAACTATTTTCAGACTTGCAATGATATTTCCAATTAAAACAACAATCAACCCTATTTAAAACACACATCTTTGATAATCACACCAAAACTACCGACCTGACATCCATAAACTGTGAGCCATAACAATTTGTGTTCCACTCTTATCAGTCTGAAGGCCTTTGATGTGAGCTCCAAGATGGGGCCTATTTCTAGGGACTAAGAGCTTTTAAGCTGCAAGCCTGTTACATAATTAACAATTCAGGCACAGTCAATAGAGAATTAATTAGTTGCTCATGATAAGCAGGTGGATGAATGGGATGAATGAAGAAATAAGAGTGCATTCCTGACAAGCCATGCATTTATGATTGGATGTCAAACAGAATTCAAGTTATATACAGTTGTTTCTCCCCTAAGTGATTTTCTGTGAAATCAATATTACTAATTAAAATTTTGTGAATATTTAATAAAGGGTTTTCAGATGGCAAAAATATGTTTGTTGCACTTCATCCCCAACCAATCATAAACATAATAATCCTCTTCAGAAAGGAACAAAAATAAATTTAAACAAGAGGGCTTGAAAGGCCAAAGTCGCTCAGCAGAGATAACATGATATTATTGGGACAAATCTTCAGACCAAGTTTCACGAAGATCGGAAAATACATGTGGCCTCTAGAGTTTTAACAAGGTTTTACTATAGCCATATAAGGAAAAATGCCCCGCCCCCTGGCAGCCATGTTTTTCAACCAACCGGCATCATTTTTGAACTCGTCCAAGATATTATCGGGATGAATCTTCTGACCAAGTTTCATGAAGATCGGACAGTAAATGTGGCCTCTAGAGTGTTAACAAGATTTTACTATAGCCATATAAGGAAAAATGCCCCGCCCCTTGGAAGCCATTTTTTTCAAGCAAACATAATTATTTTCGAACTCATCCAAGATATCATTGAGACCAATCTTCTGACCAAATTTCATGAAGATTGGACAATAAATGTGGCCTCTAGAGTGTAAAACAAGGTTTTACTATAGCCATATAAAGCCATATAAGGAAAAATGCCCTGCCCCTGGTGGCCATGTTTTTAAAGCAACCCAAACCATTTTTGAACTCATCCAAGATATCATTGCGACAAATCTTCTCACCAAGTTTCATGATGATCGGAAAATAAATGTGACCTCTAGAGTGTTAACAAGGTTTTACTATAGCCATATAGGAAAATAGCCCTGCCCCCGTGGTGGCCATGTTTTTCAAACAACCGGCATCATTTTTGATCTCGTCCAAGATATTATTGGGATGAGTCTTCTGACCTAGTTTCATGAAGATCGGACAATAAATGTGGCCTCAATAGTGTTAACAAAATTTTACTATAGCCTTATATAGCCATATATGGAAAAATGCCCCGCCCCTTGGCGGCCATGTTTTTCAAGCAAACGTAACCATTTTCGAACTCATCCAAGATATCATTAAGACAAATCTTCTGACTATATTTCATCAAGATTGGACAATAAATGTGGCCTCTAGAGTGTTAACAAGGTTTGACTATATATAGCCATATAAGGTAAAATGCACCGCCCCTGGCGGCCATGTTTTTAAACCAACCGGCATCATTTTCGAACTCTTCCAAGATATTATTGGGATGAATCTTCTGACCAAGTTTCATAAAGATTGGACAATAAAAGTGGCCTCTAGAGTGTTAACAAGATTTTACTATAGCCATATACATGTATAGCCATATAAGGAAAAATGCCCCGCCCCTTGGCAGCCATGTTTTTCAAGCAAAGGTTACCATTTTTGAACTCATCCAAGATATCATTGGGACAAATCTTCTGAGCAAGTTTCATGAAGATTGGAAAATAAATGTGGCCTCTAGAGTGTTAACAAGGTTTTACTATAGCCATATAAGGAAAAATGCCCCGCCCTCTGGCGGCCATGATTTTCAACCAACCGGCATCATTTTCAAACTCATCCAAGATATTATTGGGATGAATCCTTTATGAAGATCAGACAAAAATGTGGCCTATAGAGTGTTAACAAGATTTTACTAAAGCCATATATAGCCATATAAGGAAAAATGCCCCGCCCCTTGGCAGCCATGTTTTCCAAGCAAACGTAACCATTTTCGAACTCATCCAAGATATCATTGAAACCAATCTTCTGACCAAATTTCATGAAGATTGGACAATAAATGTGGCCTCTAGTGAGTTAACAAGGCAAATGTTGAGGCCGCACAACTGACGACGGACAAAAAGCGATCACAAAAGCTCACCATGAGCACGTTGTGCTCAGTTGAGCTAAAAATGTAAATGTATACCTTATCGGCATAATTAATATTCAGATGACTGCATGGAGATCATGAATATCATAATATGCATAAATTTCTTTCAACATGTACATCGGTAATTTCATAGTAGAGTGTAAACAAGGTTACATTATAAAGCCATTTCAAGCCATATTTTTCAACAAACCGCAACCATAAATGAACTTTGCCTAGATATTCTATCAAGATATCCATAAAACCAATGTTTTGACCAAGTTTCATGATGATTGGACAAAAAAGTGACTTCTAGAGTGTTTACAAGCTTTTTTTACTATACAAATATTAGGAAAAAGACCCCACCCTGGCAGCCATGTTTTTTACCGATCCAAACCATTTTTTAACTCAATCGTCGTATCAGGGAAATAAATGTTCTGGCCAAATTTCATAAAGATAGGGCAAAAAATGTGTCTTATAGACTGTTCACATGTTTTCACTAAATACATATAGAGAAAACTGTCCCATCCCCTGGCAGCCATGTTTTTCAAATGCTCACGACTATTTTCAAACTCGTCCGAGATATCCACATAACTAATGTTTTGACCAAATTTCATGATGATTAAGCAAAAATGTGACTTCTAGAGTGTTTACAAGCTTTTTTACTATATAAATATAAGGAAAAAGACCCCCCTCCCTGGTGGCCATGTTTTTTTAACCAATCCGAACCATTTTCGAACTTAACCCTCGTATCCAGGAAACAAATGTTCTTACCAAATTTCATGAAGATTGGACCAAAAATGTGACTTCTAGAGTGTTCACAGGGTTATTCTATAGCCATATAAGGAATACTGCCCCGCCCCTGGCGGCCATGTTTTTCAACGGACTGGAACAATTTTGTAACTCAACCAACATATCATTAAGACAAACATTTTAACAATATTACATAAAGGTTGGGCATCAAATGTGACTTCTACAGTCTTCACAAGGTTTTTCTTTTGTTTACCTAGTGACCTAATTTTTGACCCAGCATGACCCAGTTTAGAACTCAGTAGAGGTATCATTGGGACAAATGTTCTGACCAAGTTTCATGAAGATCGGACAAGAAATGTGGCCTGTAGAGTGTTCACAAGGCAAATGTTGACGACGGACGCACGACACACTACGCACAACGGACAAAAAGCGATCACAAAAGCTCACCATGAGCATAAGGTTGTGCTCAGGAACGTGCTCAGGTGAGCTAAAAAAAAACATTAAATACAAAAGTGTTGGTTTTAGAAGACTAAAACTATTTACATCAAATTGTAATAAAAGAAACTTACATTATTCTGATCCCTCATAAATTAAAATTGATAATCAACTAAACAACCTTTCCATTAATTGATCGTGGCTCATATATTAAGACACTTAAACTAAAACTCAAGATGTCAAATGAAGTGTAATCTTTAAACTTTTGTCAAGACTGATGATGACTGGAAACAAGGCAGTCCAACAGACAGCTACATTTCCTTTTAAGATTCTTTCAACCATGAAGGAGTGACCTTGACTTTTAGTTACAATGATTAACTCATGACTGCTCAATATCTTTTGAAATACATTAAATTTCATGAAAATCCTTCAAAGGGTATAGGAAATTTGAAGCATATACACAAAAAAGAAGGATGAAATATTGACCTGCAAGTGACCTTTGGACGAAAATTCTAACGTATTCCTTATTCTGCACATTGACTCAAAATTCTAAACATTTTTTGACAAGTTTATTGAAAATCTCTCCAAGCCAAAGGATCTCACTTTTGACCTTGAATCATGACCTTTGGACAGCTCGATTGACTGTCAGTCCTTAGTCACATTTTCTCAATTAATTTAACATTTTAGGAATGTTTAAGACGATCTTTTAAGCGGTAAAGCAGATATGGTGCAGACAAGAAAGAATTATAGACAGACACTTTCCTCTTTTATGGAATTTTTGGTTTTCAGAAAGTCTCTTTTAAACTAAAATTTTGTCCAAGCAGAAAGTGTAGACCCAGATAAGCCTCTGCACAAACAAATCTAGGAAGAAACTTTATGAACATGCATTAAGCCCAGTTTTCCCAGAACAAGGCTCATATGGACATATACAATTGTGTCTTGTTCTGAGAAAACTGGGCTTAATTGATGTGCGTAAAGTGTCGTCCCAGATTAGCCTGTGCAGTCCGCACAGGCTAATCAGGGACGACACTTTCCGCTTTAATGGTATTTTTAGTTTCAAGGAAGTCCCTCCTTACCGAAAAACAAGTTTAGGCGGAAAGTGTCGTCCCTGATTAGCCTGTGCGGACTGCACAGGCTAATCTGGGACGACACTTTACGCACATGCATTAAGCCCAGTTTTCTCAGAACAAGACACAATTCAAAGCAAACATACTCTGGCTGTTCCCCGGGAGGAATGACGATATTGATGACGTCATTGATCAGCTTGTACTTCATGATGCGGTCGCTTGACGTGGTACTGGTGAGGGAGGGAGAGGCGTTCACCTCAATCAACCATGGCTTCAGGTTGTCATCTATGATAATGTCCCACCTGACAAAGAAGTCATGGACATTTCCACAAATATGTTTGTTTATCATGTTGGAAAGTTTTTTAGCCTCGGGGACGACACTTTCAGATATTAAAGGATTTTTCGTGCTCTTTTTAGAAAAATCCAGCTTAAGCAAAAAGTGTCCTCCCTTACAACCGGACAACACTCTATACACATTAAGCCCCATATTCCCAGTGCAAGGCTCAACAATCAGAAGTGTACTTATTTCGTCAACCATCAGAAGTGTACTTATTTCGTCAACCATCAGAAGTGTACTTATTTCGTCAACCATCAGAAGTGTACTTATTTCGTCAACCATCAGAAGTGTACTTATTTCGTCAACCATCAGAAGTGTACCTATTTCGTCAACCATCAGAAGTGTACTTATTTCGTCAACCATCAGAAGTGTACTTATTTTGTCAACTATCAGAAGTGTACTTATTTCGTCAACCATCAGAAGTGTACTTATTTCGTCAACCATCAGAAGTGTACTTATTCGTCAACCATCAGAAGTGTACTTATTATGTCAACCATCAGAAGTGTAATTATTTTGTCAACTATCAGAAGTGTACTTATTTTGTCAACCATCAGAAGTGTACTTATTTTGTCAACTATCAGAAGTGTACTTATTTCGTCAACCATCAGAAGTGTACTTATTTCGTCAACCATCAGAAGTGTACTTATTTCCTCAACCATCAGAAGTGTACTTATTTTGTCAACCATCAGAAGTGTACTTATTCGTCAACCATCAGAAGTGTACTTATTATGTCAACCATCAGAAGTGTAATTATTTTGTCAACCATCAGAAGTGTACTTATTTCGTCAACCATCAGAAGTTTACTTATTTCGTCAACCATCAGAAGTGCACTTATTTTGTCAACCATCAGAAGTGTACTTATTTCGTCAACCATCAGAAGTGTACTTATTCGTCAACCATCAGAAGTGTACTTATTATGTCAACCATCAGAAGTGTAATTATTTTGTCAACCATCAGAAGTGTACTTATTTCGTCAACCATCAGAAGTTTACTTATTTTGTCAACCATCAGAAGTGTACTTATTTCGTCAACCATCAGAAGTTTACTTATTTTGTCAACCATCAGAAGTGTACTTATTTCGTCAACCATCAGAAGTGTACTTATTTTGTCAACCATCAGAAGTGTACTTATTTCGTCAACCATCAGAAGTGTACTTATTTCGTCAACCATCAGAAGTGTACTTATTTGGTCAACCATCAGGAGTGTACTTATTTTGTCAACCTTAAAAGATTCACAGTTATTTCAATACAACCCAAAATTTGTTTCAATATGTGAAAATTTTACACTTTCTATTACTAATTAAAGTTTCAAATAGTGGACAATATATTTATGTCAATACATCTCAAAGAAAAAAAGTTTTCCATAAAAAGTAGTGCTGTATACTTCATTATCATTCAATTAGTGTCATTTAATATTTATGAATAACTAATATTTTCATTTTTTTCCGGCAAAGATCAAATAACAAGATATATAAGCAAGTATACACAACACATGATATTGGTTATTATTCTGTTAAACTTACCCATAGCATTCAAAACAATGTCTATCATTTGAAATCACTCCCTGAAACACACAACGTTTATTTTGGTCAATTATAACTATTTCTAGATTTATATAAAGCAAAATAACAAGAAAACTAGAGCCATGACTGACAGTGATTAATACCCATACACATAAGTACCTTTTTTGGTGGCAAAGACATACAGCCTAAACAATAAATGCTCCGTTTCCACTTATCCCTTTCTCCCATAAGAAGCAAAGTGAAAATGGCTTAAGTTACCAGCATAAAACCAGATCAGCCTGCATGTAACTCGCAGTGTGTTCAGGTTTTATGCTGTTTGCTGCTCATCAGTAACTAAAGGTTGGAAATGAAGCCTTTAAAACTTGAATCTAGTAAGAAAGGTCTAAATTTTACTTTCTGAGATACTAAAATGCCTCAAAAAACGTATCTAAGGGGTAAAGGGTTATGATCTAGCCAGGTGGTTCTTGTGTGCTAGATATAAAGATAAGGCATTAATGTACATCGTTTAAAAATGAATAGCTAGTTTGTTATTGAGTAGATGCCATATATCTATATTAAATAACATTAAAACGTTACCGCAATGTGCGACACCAAATGAAGTTTTGATGGAACACATCTATGAATTGAATTGCATGACAATAGCTTTTGAGAGTCTTAGCGGAATCTCTTTTTTAAAGCAATAGTGACCTTGAAATTGACATCAAGCATAACACATGCAGTCCTAACCAAGACAAACTTTTACGACATATTTATGCATAAGCAAATAAAAAAGTGAATTTACATTAAGATTGAATGCAACACATTAATGTACACATTATTCTAAAACAAGAGATGTGTTTGTCAAAAACACAATGGTCCCTATTGCGCCGCGTTAAAATAAAATTTCAATATATCATTTGGCAGGTTTAGAAATTATCTCCCTTTTAAAGATTATTACTTCCCTTGGATTGTATTTTTTTACTTTTGACCTTGAAGGATGACCTTGACCTTTCACCACTCAAAATGTGCAGCTTCATGAGATACACGTGCATGCCAAATATCAAGTTGCTATCTTCAATATTGCAAAAGTTATTGCAAAATTTTAATGCAGTAGGTTTAAGTTTTGGGACAGAATGACAGACAGACAGGCCAAAAACAATATACCCCCGATCATTCGATCCCGGGGCATAAAAACTGGACCAAATTGAAAGCAAATTTCTGTTTACAATAAAACTGCATTTGCATTTATGTAAATCATCACAATAATTATTTGATACCTCTTTGCCTGTTACCTTTGCAATAAATTTTTTGCAGACACTATTTAAATAAATATTGTCTAAAACATAAATGTAACATGCCTAAATAAACTTGTTAAAATTGTAAAAGCTGTCAATGAATGAACAAGATGTGTTTGTCAGAAACACAATGCCCCCTTTTGCGCCGCTTTGAAATAAAATTTCAATAGATCATTTGGCAGGTTTAGAAGTTATCTCCCTTTTAAAGCTAATTACTTACCTTGGATTGTATTTATGACTTTTGACCTTGAAGGATGACCTTGACCTTTCACCAAAATGTGCAGCTTCATGAGATACACATGCATGCCAAATATCAAATTGCTATCTTCAATATTGCAAAAGTTATTGCAAAACTTTAATGCAAGGTTAAAGTTTTGGGACAGAATGACATACTGACAGACAGGCCAAAAACAATATACCCCCGATCATCCGATCTGGGGGCATTAAAAATCCATAGCACATAAAAAGAAAACACCGATAAACATATGCATTTTTTGCATCTTTATTCACATAAAACAATGAATGATCACACTTAAACTGTCAAAGGCTTCAGCATGGTTTGATTATGATAGTGAAAAAAATGAGCGTGATAGGCACAACAATAATTATACTTAAAAACTCCTTTGAGATAGAAATGGAAGGTTGAAGGAAAATAAAGAGACAAGTCCCAACCGCTCTATATTGGATTCCACCTTTTAACAGATCATAAAAAATTACATTTAAATGAATTCATGCATATTTCTAAGAGTAAAATGGCTCATTATTATGACAAATTTCAAACTAGAGTTACTAAACTTGGTCTATGGTGTCAATTCAATAATGAGAATACATAGCTTAAATTTGAAACAAATTTGTCCAATTACACCTGAGAAACTGAATTATTCTGCTCAGACACCAACCCTGATGCCTGGGTGAGTATAATGGCTTGCTTTTTACTTCTAAAAGTTTAGCCATCAGAAGTTGTTTTTTTGTTGTTGTTTTTTATGTTGTTTTTTTTAATTAATTATTTATGAATAACAAGATTAAAGGCAATATAAAACAAGAGATGTGTTTGTCAGAAACACAACGCCCCCTAATGCGCCACTTTGATTATTTTTTTTACCTTTGACCTTGAAGGATGACCTTGAACTTGACCTTTCACCACTCAAAATGTGCAGCTCCAAGAGAAGTAAGTAAGGGATTGAATGGAGAAATTATTTTATTTTACTTTTATTTTTGACCTTTGACCTTGAAGAATAACCTTGACCTTTCACCACTCAAAATGTGCAGCTCCAAGAGATACATATGCATGCCAAATATGAAGTTGCTGTGTTAAATATTAAAAAAGTTATGATAAAACTTAAACGAAGTTTTAGGAAAGAAAAATACAATGATATTTGACCTTTGACCTTGAAGGATGACCTTGACCTTGACTTTTAACCACTCAAAATAAGTAGCTCAATTAGATACACATGCATGGTAAATATCAAGTTGCTATGTTCTATATTGCAAAAGTTATCAAACTTTAATCAAGGTTAAAGTTTTGGGTCAGAATGACAGACAGGCAGCCAGACAGACAGGAAGAAATCAATATAACCCTGATCTATCAATCCGGGGGCATAAAAACATGGGAAAGATTAGAGGTACAATATGAATAAAACAGGATTACAACCTGTTGTGAAAGGAGATGTTGATCTATTGATCCGGGGGCATAAAAACATGGGAAAGATTAGAGGTACAATATGAATAAAACAGAATTACAACCTGTTGTGAAAGGAGATGTTGATCTATTGATCCGGGGGCATAAAAACATGGGAAAGATTAGAGGTACAATATGAATAAAACAGAATTACAACCTGTTGTGAAAGGAGATGTTGATAAACAATCCTGTTATAAGTAGTGTATGTTACATCAATGTACTAGACATTGCAGAGTATTTCAGTTCTAAGGATTTCTTGCAAAGACATTTCATGCTCTTCTGCTAGCCAAATAGGCCCTAACTAAACAAAAGTTTTTCTTAATGAAATCAAACTTACAGCAACTGCCTTTAATGTGTGAACAATCAGCCAGTCAATCTCATCAAAAAGCTTGTCAGTGATTTCCTTGCCTCGTGTGCTTTCCAGGTAGAGTCGCAAATTCTGCGTCGTCCACTTGCCCCCGTGCACCGCATTGTAGTCGTTCTAAAAGTACCGGAAGAGGTTTACACCAAATAATGTTAACCCTTTCCATTTCAGAAGGAAAGTGAAAATGGCTATATGCAACCAGCATAAAACCAGAACACTCGGAGTCTGTTCAGGTTGTATGCTGCTTGCTGCTCGTCAGTGTATTTGGGTTGAAAATAAAGCCTTTTAAACTTTTAATCTAGTAAGAAAGGCCTTCAATTGATTTGATTTTCTATTGGACTACAAATGTGTTAAAGGGCATTGATAGGTAAAAGTTTATATAGCAACTTTAAAGGATGATTCTTATATCAACAAGAGCTGTCACCATAGGATGACTTATGCCCCCTATAAACGCTTGATAGAAGTTATGAGCTTTTTTCGAAACCTAAACCCAGATTTCGAAACCTAAACGCAGACCCTAACATCAAAGTCAAGGTCACAGGGGTCAAAATTTGTTGCGTATGGAAAGGCCTTGTCCATATATACATGCATACCAAATATGAAGGTTATATCTCAAGGGACATAGAAGTTATGAGCATTTTTCAAAACCTAAACACAGATTTTTAAACCTAAACGCGGACCCTAAGTTCAACGTCAAGGTCACAGGGGTCAAAATTTGTGCACATATGGAAAGGCCTTGTCCTTATACACATGCATACCAAATATGAAGGTTATATCTCAAGGGACATAGAAGTTATGAGCATTTTTCAAAACCTAAACACAGATTTGGAAACCTAAACGCGGACCCTAAGTTCAACCTCAAGGTCACAGGGGTCAAAACTTGTGTGCGCATTGAAAGGTCTTGTCCATATACACATGCATACCAAATATGAAGGTTACGTCTCAAGGGACATAGCAGTTATGAGCATTTTTCGAAACCTAAACGCAAAATGTGATGGAAAGACGGACAGACGGACGGACGGATAGTCTGATCACTATATGCCCTCCTACCCGCGGCATAAAAATAGTGAAATTATAGCAATTTATGTTTTCAGTATTTGATAGTTTTCATGTCTCCTGAGCTGATGATAATTGATAACAGACTGCAGAACTAGTCTGTCAGACTCTGAGAAAACAGGAAATATCTGACAAATATTTCAAGATTGAATTTCTTTTTTAAATTCACATGTGACAAGGCGCTTCTGACAGATTGATTTAATGTCCGATATGTTTCCAACCTTTACTGTCTATGTTTCTGGCAAGTTATTTTGATGTTTCATTGAGACTAAATTTATTTCCACTCACGTCATATTGCCAAACATTTCCACATGTTCTGATGTGCAAAACAGTTATGCTGTTCATAAAACATTTGATTTGTAAATGTTTTAATTGAACAAATTGAAGATTAATTTGGATACAAAATATTTTTGTTAAAAAATCTTATGTGTGACAAGATTGGATATTGTCAAATCACTAATAAACAATTTCATTTTTCATTTACCTTTGGAGTGTGCAAAGTTATGATTTAAAATAAAACTATGCAAAAACAAAACTGAAAATGTCAAAAATGTTTTAGTGCCTTGTGTTATAACCATACTAGTATGTTCAATAAGTAAGTGGTAAATCAACATTAAAGTTCATATTAATTCCCAAATAGCATCTTGGTAAAATTGATATGCTTAACCTTTGTCAACATTAACAACATACAATGTAGTTTGTTTCCATCACCAGACAAAACTAAAACTGTTGTGCCTGAAACACCACCAGCATGCCACTTTGTCTGAGGTCATTGGCATTGTCATTTAAGCTTAATGTACCAACATATAAAGTTTAATTTTAAAATTTTAAATTATGGTAAACATAAGCCCTGAACAAAATTTCAGCATGAACATTCACAAGGGCAACCTTTACGCTTTATGCATATGCATTAAACTCTCTTTCCACAGAGCACGGCTCACATGCGCACTCAGAACATCCTCATAAGGGCATGTACAAATATCTCACATAAATGATCTGAACCCACCCCTGTTTTCTGGATGGAGACATTGGTGAGATGCACAAACATGTTGTCCAGCTCATTCACATTGGCGTTGTACTTCACCGTGCAGAAACGACTGAACCCAAG
The DNA here is from genome assembly GCF_020536995.1 of Dreissena polymorpha. Taxonomy (NCBI): domain Eukaryota; kingdom Metazoa; phylum Mollusca; class Bivalvia; order Myida; family Dreissenidae; genus Dreissena; species Dreissena polymorpha. The sequence goes on along the minus strand of NC_068355.1, from coordinate 129,351,397 downwards.
CTTGTACCTTGAAAACACACATAACAGTCTATTGTACAAATAGGCCTCGCTCTGTGAAATGGGGGTTAAAGGCATGTGCGTTAAGTATCGTCCCAGAATAGCCTGTGCAGTCTAATCAGGGACAACATTTTCAGCTTTTTATGGAGAAAGTCTCTTCTTAGAAAAAATAAACGTAAAGTTGTTGTGTCTGATTAGCCTGTGTGACTGCACAGGCTTATCTGGGATGACACTTTACACACATGCAGTAAACCCCCTTTTCACAGACCAGGGCCAAAATTTGTTTTAATTTTTAACTAGTCCACGATTATATTTAATCATGACATTGGACACTTTTAGCAGTTATCCTTTAAAAAAATTGGAAGTTCATTTTGTTCTTGAAAATTTTAAGTGGTCATGTTCTTGACTGTCTGGAGATTATGGAAAATTATTGTTTCTGAATAAGAAATGGGGGTGGTTGTTAAATATGTGTATGCTAAATCCTAAATCATTAAACATATTACAAAAATGCTGGTTCCCAATTTAACATTTTCTTTAAGCGACGATGTTTATTATATGTACTCAGATCAAACAATTATGTTTTATCTGAATCCTTTACCATATTCTTTGAACATGGAATTACAATATCACTAAAGCTATCACTGAACTAAATAAATATGCCCATATACTACTTTGTCACAGAATTGTAAAGCAGGTTTGAAATTGTCAAATCTCTATTTTAACCTTCAATGTCATATTAGAACATTGACTTTGAAGGTAGCAATAAGGTTCTTGCATGTGACACAAAGAGGTGAACAGTTGTGGAAGTCATACCAAAATACTTCAATTCATGTTGAAACAAAGAAATATTTACATTGATAAACTGTTTTCCAAGAATTCAGTGATTTTGCCATTGTCTGCCAAACTATGTAGACGAAGTTACATTGAAAGCATGTGCACCAGTTAAGTACTAAGTTTTACTTAAGAATTAGTTCAATCTCTGCGTGTTGATGACATTTTGGCAATTTACATGTATCTCAAGGGCTGTTGCTTTATCAATACACATACCCAGTATGTGGCTGCAGTAAAATGTTGTCTTTGCAACTTACATGTAGCACTTGAGTGGTCTGAATGTGGTGACCAGCACGTAGAGTCGCAAGTCAAACTTCTTGCCACCAATCAGCAGTGGATTGTCGATGTACTTGGAAATCACATACGTGTCTTAGATGTTGGGGGTACAAAACTGAAACCAGTAGGATGAGAAGAAGGCTGATGGTTCCAAGAAGTATAATTTAAAAACATTTACTTTCAAGAAATCATTTCTGTTGAATTTTTTTCCAACCAAAATGCCAATCATGGATTAAAATATTTCAAATGATAATAATAACATGTTATGCCATTTATTCTGTATGCTGTAGCTGGTGATGCCTTTGGACAAAATGATCATTTAAATTTACTATACACTATGGTAACTCCACATACTTGCTTGTTTGCTGTCTCTTGACCATTTCTTCAACTGTGACAGTTTGTTCACCAGGAAGATTCCAATACCTCTGGCTAAAAGTAAGCAAAATTTAACCCTTTACCACTTAGGAACATATTTTGATGCATTTGTAGTCCCTTAGAAAGTTACATTTAATCAAATTCTTTTTTACTTCATTCAAGTTTTTTTGGCTTCATTTCAAACCCTTAGTTACTGATGAGCAGCAAACAGCATTAAACCTGAACAGACTGCCAGTTACTCACAGAATGTTCTGGTTTATGCTGGTTGCAAAAGCCATTTTCACTTTGCTTTTTAAAATGTGCAGACACAATATGTCATATCAGTCTTTGAAAGCCATTTAGGACACTGCATAAGAAACATATATGAAACAACAAAATATTAAAGCAAAGAAACATTTATTACGATAATGTTTCCTAAAATGAAAAACTTACGATTGATTCATATGAAATAAGCACAAATTCTAAAATAAGGTAGTCATGATTATGGTTAGTATTTGTATTTCATATAAATTGTGTCATTATAAAATTTTGTGAAAGAAAGAGAGTGAGTAAATTTTGACTACATGTATAAGTTTATTTCATTGAAGAGGCGGCTCAATGACACATTTAAACTGCTAAACTACTGGACATAATATCCAATCTGAAGGCATAGTAATTGAATGTATAGTCAGGTTCTGTGATTAAATCTTGGAGAAAACTAAAGTAACTCTGAAAACTGCATATATGGTTAATCCAAACATAATTGATTGGTTCTTGGGACTTGAACCTCAAGAAAACAGTGTATTTTCACCTAAAAGATTGCAAAAGATTCATAAGCATATTATAACATACAAAATAGGAAATTATAACGTTCACGACATGCATCTATGATAAATTTACAAACCACATATAACATGACCAACACTTAAACATAATGCAAAATATTTTTCAATTTTACTGGATAACACATATTTCCATTTCCTGAAAAATGACAAAAGATGGTATGTCAATATTTAACTTATGAATTGATTTGCCAATTAAAAATAAGTAATTGATGGATTACAAAACCTCAATTTTTCACATGACTGTACACATGTGTAATGAACAGACACAAACAGCAAGTATGAGCAGATAATTAAGTCTTTCTTGTGATACCTTTTCCACTAGGCTTCATGATCCACGTGGTGTTTGGATTCTTTCTGAACTCCTCAACAAAACAGGTTGTAGTCTGCAGGCAACGTGTACGTATGTGGAATAAAATCTGCAACATCGAATATTTACAGTTAATAGGCATTTGTCTAGGGAATACGTATAATGCAAATATAAACTTATGTCCGTCATGTCTCCACACAAGCACATAAAAATCTGTGTGTTTTATGTTTATGCAATTTATAGTTAACATTTTATTTTTATTAACATGAACTACAAGAATAGTCCCAAATCAGTGCATGTGACTATGCTACCACTTTGATAGTATAACTATCTGTAAGCCATCTGATATAGTTACCACAAAGACATATTTGATGTTGAATATATGTGGTTGATGCCTCCACTGATGCCAACATTTTGGTAGTTATTGCTTCAACCATTTGGTGATTAGTTGAGCTTAACATGTCTGTATCTGCTGAGTTACTTTTTTCCTGTATTTATTGTTCATGTTTTATTGCTGGTTTATAAAATTAATTTTCTTCAAACAACACAAGGTTATTATGAAAGATTTCTGGCTTAAAAGAAAACTGTAGTAATTGAAAGTTGTTTAATTAAGCATTAATAAAATAATAATGAACACCAATAAGAAAATCTGCAAATTTTGTTTTAAATTATTATACAATTCAATTGTCAGTTTTGTTGCATAAAGAACCAGAACATAAGTTATTGTAAGTGAATTTCTGTAAAGAAAACACACACAGTTCCAATGCCAGTGACTCAGCCGGCCAAAAGCATGGGTATCATTGATTACATATAACCGAGAAAAGATCAATGTCAGTTGCAGAAGAAACTAAAATATACCTAATATTAGGGAATAATTTCTGCAAAAGCAACCACAAATCTCAACCTAAGTTAATGCAATTTTAGCAATATCCTACATTACTGAAATAAGGGGAAAGATCAATGTCTTGTTGATCAAATTAAAATTAGAATTAAACAAAACAAGAGATGTGTTCGTCAGAAACACAATGCCCCCTATTGCGCCACTTTGAAAATTATTATTTATTTATTTTTGACCTTTGACCTTGAAGGATGACCTTGAACTTCCACCACTCAAAATGTGCAGCTTCATTAGAACGCCACTTTGAAATTATTTTTTTTTGTGGACCTTTGACCTTGAAGGATGACCTTGACCTTGAACTTCCAGCACTCAAAATGTGCAGCTTCATGAGATACACATGCATGCCAAATATCAAGTTGCTATCTTCAATATTGAAAAAGTTATGGCCAATGTTAAAGTTTTCGGACTGACAGACGCCATATATTTGACGTTTGACCTTAAAGGATGACCTTGACCTTCACCTTTCACCTCTCAAAATGTTCAGCTCTATGAGATACACATGCATGCCAAATATCAAGTTGCTATCTTCAATAGTGCAAAAGTTATGGCCAATGTTAACGTTTTTGGACGGACGAACAGACGCCATATATTAGACATTTGACCTTAAAGGATGACCTTGACCTTCACCTTTCACCACTCAAAATGTGCAGCTCGGTGAGATGCACATGCATGCCAAATATCAAGTTGCTATCTTCAATATTGAAAAAGTTATGGCCATTAAAGTTTTCGGACGGACAGACAGACTGACATACACACATACTGACACACTGACGGACAGTTCAACTGCTATATGCCACCCTACCGGAGGCATTAAAATACTAAAAAATGAACAACTGAGCGGTACACTCGGTAAAAGCGGAAAAAATGGAGCTTAATGCATGTGTGTAAGTGTTTGCCAGATTAGCCTGCGAACATGCTAATTAGGGAGGACATGTTTTGCCTAAACTCGATTTTCTCTAAGAATAATACCTTTAAAGAAAAATACCATAACAGCAAAAAGCGTCATCTCAGATTAGTCTGTGTGGACTACACAGTTTCTGAAATAAGTGAATAATTGCTTTATACGTAAAAATCAACCTAAGTGAATAAAGCGGCCAGTGTCATCTTTCTCTGCCAGCGGGTTATTGTCCTTGTCAAGCTCCTTCCTGTATCGCTTGATGTTCTTCACCATGAGGTCCTTCCGAGTGAGCTCCATATGGTTTGGGAAGTGATTGATCACTCTGAAAAAACAGTGATTAAATTTGACATTAGTTGTAATTTTATGCCATCTTTTGTCAAACACGTTCAGAAGATAAGCAAGCATTTTAAATTGAATCAAACAAAATGTGTCTTAGCAAGATGCAATCTAAATGAAATGATCAATACCAGTAAAATAGCCATTTAAAATGTGTTGTGTTTTTTTTAGCAAAGTGCAGAAATGGGAAAACTCAGGTTTGAAGATTATATTTTGCTGTTTTAATATTACTCAAATATTTCCGTGAATTAAAGCAAATATTTTGAGACAAATAAATGATGACATTTATGCCTTCTTTTTCAAATATTAGTTTTGTAAAAAAACAAATATAGAACAAACAGCTTAAAGCATGCCCCTAATTGCACTATTAAGGTTCTTAAATGTATTTGGGGTGTGCGCTGTTCAAAGGGGGTTTAATGAATTTCATACAGTGTCGTCCCAGATTAGCCTGTGCAGTCAACACATGCTTATTAGGGATGACACTTTCCGCTTTATGGCATTTTTTTTTTTACAGAAAGTCTCTTCTTTGCAAAATTCCAGTTTAGGCTGAAGGTGTCGTCCCTAATTAGCCTGGGCAGACTGCACAGGCTAATCTGGGACGACACTTTACGCACATGCATTAAACCCCCTTTTCACAGAGCGAGGCTCATTTTGTTTACAAATACTGCGTGGACATGAAGCACTCCCAAATACAACCTGATTGGTGGGACATCCCTTTAAATTTTACTGGTGAAAACCCTGCTTAAAATCCACGTTAGGTAACCAACTTCTCTCTATATGCAATCTCTATTTTCTATAAAAGAAATAAATATTCTTTGCTTTTGAATGAGGTACTGACTTTTAATATTTGAATATTTGTTCCCATCCCTATCGCATATATATATAAAGTAGTAAAAGGTATTTTTTCATTGAAAAATGTTATTTTGTCATGAAGGAAAAATTAAATGTTCAAATTCTTAGTAAAACAGGAGTCAGCCATGTAAACAAATTGTCATCGTTTACAGTTGATTCATATAAAAGCGTACTGGTCATCCTGTAGTCTGTAGCCGCTGTCCCACACTAAAAACATTGCGTACGCTCTGAACATTGGCCCTGTGGATGGAAATGAATTTCTATAATGATCATACAATTAACCGGTGGAGATATTCATTAAGAGGCCAAAAGGACCATTATTCTGTTAACAAATCATCATGGCCAAAGTCCTTTTCTGCAATTATCAACACATTAAGGTAAGTAGTACAATTATAAAAGTTAAACAGGATCCATTCAGTGATATAAAAGGAGTTCAGAACACAAGCTCCATGCCACTAATATTCTATGTTGGAAAAACAGAAAAAGAGCCATATTTCGGCCCAAATCATCATAGCCCAAAATCCTTTCGTTATGATCAAAAGGATTCACCCTTATAATGAGAGGACTTCAAAACACAAACTTCAGGCCAAATGTACATACAAATCAGATAGGGCAATATTTATTGACTCTGTGGAGGCACAATATGGCAAGCGGTTTCA